>NW_024423319.1:35408555-35432539 GCF_017311325.1 Ursus maritimus | reverse complement strand
AAAAAAAAAAAAACAAAGGTGGAGGCATCACAATTCCAGAATTTAAGCTATATTACAAAGCTATAATCATCAAGACAATATGGTACCAGCACAAAAACAGACACATAGATCCATGCAACAGAATAAAAATCCCCGGGGCGCCTGGGTGGCACAGTGGTTGAGCATCTGCCTTCGGCTCAGGGCGTGATCCTGGAGTTCTGGGATCGAGCCCCACATCAGGGTCTTCTGCTATGAGCCTGCTTCTTCCTCTCCCATTCCCCCTGCTTATGTTCCCTCTCTCGCTGGCTGTCTCTATTTCTGTTGAATAAATAAATAAAATCTTAAAAAAAAAAAGAATAAAAATCCCCGAAATGGACCCACAACTATATGTTCAACTAATCTTCAACAAAGCAAGAAAGAATATCCAATGGAAAAAAGATAGTCTCCTCAACAAATGGTGTTGGGAAAAGTGGACAGCAAGATGCAGAAGAATGAATCTGGACCACTTTCTTACACCATACACAAAAATAAATACAAATGGATTAAAGACCTAAATGGGAGACATGAAACCAGGGAAAGCCTAGAGGAGAACACAGGCAGTAACTTCTTTGACATTGGCTGTAGCAATTTCTTTCTAGATATGTCTCCTGAGGCAAGTGAAATAAAAGCAAAAATAAATTATTGGGACTTCATCAAAATAAAAAGTTTATGCACAGTGAAGGAAACAATCAACAAAATGGAAAGACAACCTACAGAATGGGAGAAGATATTTGCAAATGACATATCCAATAGAGGGTTAGTGTCCAAAATATATAAAGAACTTATAAAAGTCAACACCCCAAATCGGAATAATCCAATTAAAAAATGGACAGAAGACATGAATTGACATTTTTCCAAAGATGACATGCGGATAACTAAGGGACCCATGCAAAAATGCTCAACATCACTTATCATCAGGGAAATGCAAATCAAAACTACAATGAGATATCATCTCAGACCTGTCACAATGGCTAAAATCAACAACAGAAGAAACAACAGGTATTGGAGAGGATGTGGAGAATGAGGAACCCTCTTGCACTGTTGTTGGGAATGCAAAGTGGTGCAGCCACTCTAGAAAACAGTATGGAGTTTTTTCAAAAAGTTAAAAATACATCAGGCTATTGCACTACTAGGTATTTACCCAAAAAATACAAAAATACTCATTCAAAGAGATACATGCACTCTAATGTTTATAACAGCATTTACAACAGCCAAATTATTGTTCATTGATGAATGGATAAAGAAGAGGTGGTACACACACACACACACACACACGTATGTATGTATACACACACATACATATATATGTATACACACACAATGGAATATTACTCAGCCATAGAAAAGAATGAAATCTTGACATTTGTAATGATGTGAATGGAGCTAGAAAGCATTATGCTAGGGGAAATAACTCAGTCAGAGAAAGACAAACACAATAGGAGCCAAAGGGGAAAAAAGAGAGAAAAGGCAAACCAAGAAAGAGACTCTTAGCTATAGAGAACAAACTGGAGGTTACCAGAGGGGAGGTGGCTGGGGGGATGGATGAAATAGGTGATAGGGATTAAGGAGTGCTCTTGTTGTGCTGAGCACAGGTGATGTATGAAAGGGTTGAATACTATATTGTACACCTGAAACTAATATTACACTGTATGTTAACTACTGGAATTTAAGTAAAAACTTAAGAAAATATAAAGTTATCTAGCAAACAAAAAAACCAAGTTTTTTCTAGTAGGTGCTTAATTGGAAAAATAGATTATTGAGATAAAACATTCATTAATTTTTTTCATTTTATAACTCTGGAAACAATATTTACAGAAAAATTGACCAAGAGAAAATTTCAGAGCTTCTTATTTGACTAATGTCCTGGGAATGAAATTTCATGTGCATGGGTAAATTCATTCTTTTTTTCTGTCCTAGTCCATTTGAAACTACCATCATTTTACTCTACTGATTTTATTTAAATTATTATTCATGTAGTAAGGAAATAAGTAATGTTCTAATTCCACTATTTTGTTCTTGGTTCACTGATAATTTATCCATTAAAATATTTTTTCTCACAAATCCAAGCTTCGTAATTAATATGGCAGAATTTTAAATTGATCTAATAGTGATTTCATGAATATTTATTTTGGGCAAAAAATATAATGAGGTACAGTTGGAATTTCTAGTTAGAAGACGATATGATAAAAATTAAAAATCAGCTTTTGAACAATCTTTTTCTTTGAATTGAAATATGTTTTGATGGTTCCAAATAATATTTGAATTGAAAAATTCCTATCTTTTGGGAATTTAAATTTTATGAATGGTGGTTTTTTTCAGTCTACTTGAAACATAATTTTTTATGGATATACAAGCCACTTAAGAACATAGAATTTTATAAGAATACCAATATGTAGTTTCTGAAAAGAAAAAAATCAGGTATTTACATTTGGCTGTATTTGCACAAATGTATTAAATTATGAATCAAAACATCAAAGTTTTATAGCATAGTCCACCATAAAGTTTGACTGACGTATCTGGTATGTTTTATATAAATCAAACTGGCACTACCAAATGTTTATGACCCCAAGTTAAGGCTTTATTGTCTGCCCCACGTAGGTACAACAAAGTACTCAGATGTGATGTGTAGCTGCTGTCTGCAGGTTTTAAAGATAAATACCTAGATTCAGAACTTTAGTAGAGACTAGCAGAACATTTAAACATGTTTATTTTTTCAAAAGATACATTAATAAGCATTCTGTTTTATTTTGTTCCCTAAAGAAAATATTTTCTCTCTAAGCTAGGGGAACTAAATAACTGCAAGATTTAGCTAAAAATATGCCACTGTGTCCAATAGAACTACTGCATAAAAGCAGATATATATTCATTAAATATAGCAGAAAATCATATTCATTAGTCTGAATATATCATGAATGAACTACCTTATCCAAAGCAAATAAAGGTTTTTCTGCAATTTATAACATGCAAAATTATGTTGGTGCTCATTAACAAGATACCAATTTCAGCTTGGCCGCTGACTTAAGATCCCACTAATACAGTTAAGGTTTTGACTTTTTATCATATCTTGCCCTAGCATGAAATTTTAAAAATTCTGCATTTTTTGTAGCCTGAACTTGAACTATGGAAAGCTGAATGTCCATTATTGAATGCCAACATTTTTGGTTAAATAGATGCTATGTGTAAAAATAGAAGCTACATAGCACTGGTTACAATTTTAATTTTTTCTTTGTTTTTCTTTTATGGTCTCTGAACATTGATGACATTTTTGGAAAAATTACCAAAGGTACAAGCCAATTCTCTTTAGAATATCTCTGAATCCCCTCATAGCCTAACCCAGTCAACAGAGTACTCTAAATCTTGATTCAAATGTTCACTAATAATTGATGTGACTACAACCAAAATATATTTTGAACCTAATAAGGAGTAAAGTATACCTTCTAACTTGATTTTCCCCTACCTATGAAGTAACAGGTGGTTCAGTGCCTAATAACTGATTTTGGGCCAGGAGGTCTTATTTTGGATTTCACAGATCCTGGGTTTTTGCTAATTAAATTCAACTGGTATGTGAATTTGGCTACGGAAAATTACGTCTCTTTTTTCCCCATCCCCCCAAGTTAGCTTTTCCTTTGATTTTGAAAGTAGGTAAAAGACCGCTGTAATAAAAAGACCTTACCTGTGGCTTTGTCAGCAATAGACAACACAGATAATTCCATGTCACATAAAATGTTATAATTGTATTGAAATAAAATTTGAGCTCATCTTACTTCAAATTTATGATAATTTTTAGATCTGATAATCTTGTTATCAAATATGTTAAAATGAAGAAAATATATTACTGTATAATATAAATTTAAAGATACTTTGATAACTGTATTTCAATATAACTGTTTTTTCATTTGTAAATGAGTATATTAAAAGTACCTACTTCAACTTGTTATTCTAAGGATAACTAGGTTAATATATATAAAGTGCTTAGGATAGTATCTGAGAAACAGTATATGCTATTGTTACCCGTTCTTAGAGATTTTGTAATTCTCCTGGACATACAGAACATGCTTCCATGAAAGTTACACATATGAGACAGGTTGTAATGTGTACCAAAATGAATAGAAATGATAATTATTTTAGGAATCCAAAGAAAGGGAGAAATTAGTTTTCTAGCATTCTTCTAGGATGGTCATGAAGGAGAGATTGGGTTCAGCTGGGTTTGATGGAGGAGCCCCCCAGTGTCCTCAAACTCATGAAGGTTGATTTACTATCCTGTATATGTGCATTGGTGAGTGTAAGCAATGGCTCTGGAATGGATTTTAGGGCCACTTGTGGGGGGGGGGCTTGAGATGGTATACAAAAAGATGAATTGCTTCTTTGACAGTCTCAAATTTTGCCTATGTGATTACTGCTGGTGCTATTACGGAAAACTGATATAGTTCCATAGGAGAACAAGAAAAGTAGTGTGGTGGGGTATGGAAAACATGGTTTCCTGAATCAGTTGTGCATGGCTTTAAATCCTGCCTCTGCAGCTTTTGGAAAATTTCTTAAATTCTCTAAGTTTTTTCACGTGAAATTCTGTTTGCTCATTCATTAAGCAAATGTTTATCACTTTATTTTGTGCCAGGTACCATGCTAGGTTCTGATGATAAGGCAAACAAGATACATAAATCCTCATGGAATTTAAAATCCCTAAAATGAGAAAATTATACCTACCTCATAGGGTTGTGTTGGAGATTAGGAATATTATGAATTCTTTTCGTAATATTGTGAAATGTAAAGAAAGCAATATATTTAAACTCTGTGGCACCACACCTGACCTATGGTAGGTTCCCAATAAATGGTAGCTGGTTTGACTAGTATAAACTCTGAAAAGTATTCAGGTGAGTTTAATACGCAGCCAGGTTTGACAACCACTGATCTGGAGCCGTAGTTCTCAAGCTTGGCTGCATGTTGGAATCACCTGGGGAGATTACCGATCATGGGCCCCACTCCCCAGAAATTCCTGTTTATTTGATCTCAAGTGTGGCCAGGAAGTTGGGATTTTAAAAGCTCCTCAGTGATTAGAATTTGCAGCCAAGGTGGAGAACAACTGAGAAAATACCAAGCATCCAAATATGCTAAATATAAAGAATTTGACTTTTTATTTTCACTCTGTTCTAAATTTTTGACGATAGCATTCATTAGAGATTTTGGCAAATGCAACTTTACAAGGACAAGACTCCTTATATGACGTAAAATTGGAGAAAGTAAGAAACATGAAAACATTCATTTATCACGTTTTTTTATAGCATTACAATCAAAGAAAACGTGGAGCCAGGCTTGAAGAGCAGCACTGGAGGACATCTACTTATTTACACTGTAACAGGAATTAAGGTGAGTGTGTTACGTCATTGTGTACGATCCTTGCCATTATCATGTCAGCATTATTTATTGGGTTTTACAGCCAGAAACTAAGAAAGTATGTGTGTGTTTAGATTTGAGTAAAGACGTTTATGAAAAATGACTTGACCATGGTAATGAACCTATAATGTCTTAAAGCCTTGGTTTAAAACCAATTCTGCTAGGCTCCAAAACATATATGCTTAATTACTTTATACTGTCTCATAAAGCGATAACCCTGTTCCTGTATTTTAGGAGTCTTTCCTTGCTTTGACCAAGAAATACTCCCTCATGCTCTTGGCTGTCATTTGGCTTTGGATTTGTTGCTTTTCAAGGTTCCCGATGTTTATGTATGCTATCATCGTGGCTCTCAACTTAGTAGTGACCTGCAACTTTATGTGACAATTTGAATCTGTTTCAACACTTGCATGATGGTAAATACAGTGGTTGTATATTACATATGAGAAACCTGAGGCTTACAAGTTAAGTAACTTGCCATAGGTAACAACTAGTTAGTATTGAAGCCAGTACCAGAATTCAGGAATACCAAAGTGCCTTCCTTCAACCACTACAAGGTAACGCTGCAACTATTCCACCCTGCTCCCCTTTCACTATCATTTACCATCCCCCTCCCAGACACCCAACAACTATCTGCAACAGAACCACACATGGGGGGGGGTGGAACTCCCCATCAAGGCCTCAGCTACTTAGGAGAAACTAAAGCCCATCAGTTTAAGATCACATGAAAATTAAAGTTAACTTGATAAGGAAGCATTGATCCTGATCTTAAAAGGGATAGCTGATCCAAAGAAAGGAAATAGTGCTATGCCACTCATTTTGTGCCTCAAGTAAGAAAAAGGCTTAATACAATTTGTTAAATGAGTTGAGTTTTAGAAGTTTCATTCCAGAGGTGACTAAATAAAGGGGGGAAATGGTTTTGAGCTTAAATGTATAAGTTGCTATTATTTAGAACATTAATTTACATTTGCTACTTTATTCTCTAATAAAAGTAATAAAATAAGCATATGTGTAATGCAACAAATCCCTTTTGGTAGATACACATTTTTTCTTTTAGGACTTCTCAGTGACTTTAATGTGCTAGTGCACATGTTGATTTCCCAAAAGGAGAAGATATTATGCAACATTTCCCAAGTTTATTTGACCATTTAACCATTTGTTTACAGGGTATCTCAGAAACACAGAAGAGAAAATGTTGCTTTAGATATTTTAATGAATAATGAAGGTTTGGGGAATTTGTATTGATGCTGAATTAAAGGAAAAGAAAGGAAGTAGAATCGTAGCAAGACTTACTTAGCCTGCTTCTCTCTAATCTGAAACAGCTATTTTAATGGCTTTGAGGGACATTAAAATATTCTTTTTTGGTCAGGGCTGATCTGTATAAGAGCCAGATTACAGGTCCATACGGAATAGACACAACACAGGAATGAAAAGCACCATGGGACTTCATCTCAAAAGAATGGAAGGAGCATTTCTAAATACAGATTTCTTTTTTCCTTTTTCTTTAATCATTGAATGATTCAATTTACACAATGAGCAAGTTAGAAAAAAACTAATCTACTGTTGATAGAAGTTAGAGTAGTAGTAGTTACCTCTGTGCGTTAAGTATTGACTGGGAAGGACACAAAGGGAACTTCTAGGTGATGAAAATGTCCTATATCTTGATCTAGGTGAAGATTATGTGTATAAGCAACTTGACACATTTTTTACACACAGACATATATATATATAAACTTATATTTATAAATGCATATATGTAAAAATGTATCAAGATGTTTACTGAAGATGAGTATACATTATAAGATGTAACATTTACACCAGTAAAAAGTAAAGTTTAAAAACTTGGATAAGTATGTATATATCCCTGTCTACATTTTTTCTTGCCTACTCAATACAGATTTCTTTTTTTTTTTAAGATTTTATTTGAGAGAGAGAGTGTGAGAGAGAGAGCATGGGGGGAGGGTCAGAGGAAGAAGCCAGACTCTATGCTGAGTGGGGAGCCTAATGTGAGACTTGATCCTGGGACTTCAGGATCATGACCTGAGCTGAAGGCAGATGCTTAACCCACTGAGCCACACAGGTGCCCTGAATAAAGATTTCTCTTTTTTTTTTTAAGATTTTATTTATTTATTTGACAGAGAAAGAGAGAGAGAGCACAAGAAGGGGGAGTGGCAGGCAGAGGGAGAAGCAGGCTCCCGGCTAAGCAGGGAGCTAGATGTAGAACTCGATGCCAGGACCCTGGGATCATGACCTGAGCCAAAGGCAGACAGACACTTAACTGACTGAGCCACCCAGGCATCCCTTAATACAGATTTCTTAATAGAAATTTCTTAATACAGATATGTAAAGGGAGCTCTGCACTGCCCTGGCAACCATATCAGCACAAAGAATGGAAGAATGAGTGCACATTCATAAGTAATATTTACATGTTAGCACATATATTTGCCATTTACTGTTAGAGGGTAGCATACCAAAGGAACAATGGGCAGTGGGAACAGTCTGCCTAAGTGAGGAAGATGTTTTCACTGAGGTTATTTGTAATTGCTGGTGCGTGGTGCTACTTAAAAAAAAAAAAAAAGAAACCTTTCAGGAATGTTATTATTTTTAAATTCTCTAAAAACAATGCACCCCCTTAGTGCCTGCACCTGGAGTAAACGACTTCCACTAGCCTATACTTGGTATCTCACTGCTATTAGAAGTTGTCTTTAAATAAATCCCCACTTAAGACATTGAATTGCGAACAAACTCACATAATAATGATTCATTCGTATGTCTTTGGAAACATCTAAAACCAATTTCTGTCAATACCCAACATTTTCACATATGCTACGATTTATTCAAAACTAAAAAAAATATAGAAAAAATTCAGTAGAACTTCTAAAAAAGTGGCAGGAATGTGACCAAAGACGTGAGTAGTTATAAACCTTGGAATGCTTATTTTGAAATTCACTCAATAAACCTATCAAAATCAAGTGCCCTGGAAATTTTAGTTGTATAAATTTACCCCCACATGATCATCTTCTTCATTATAGTAACACTTAAGTTGATTATAACCTGCATCTCTTATTTCTTGTATTTTGAATGTACAACATATTTAAAGTGGACCAAAATGATATCTCTAGCCAGACACCAAATTAAAAGGGCCATTTTAATTTCACTCTCTAAGATTTCTATTTCTGCCTCTTCTCTCCTACAACCCTAATTCTGCTTGGAGACCTTATATTTCTTTCTCTCTCCAGAAGTTTTCACTGGCTTTGTGTTATGCCCTCCGGTCTCTGATCCAAAATTACTTTTGCCCCTATGAGTACATCCTCTTTGTGTCTCAGAAAGAAACGACACAGTATAAGCTTATTACTTCTTTTATCTGCTGAAAACTGGGGGAAAAAAACCCTCAAGGCCTGTTAGAGAAATAGAGGGTTCAAAAGTCTTTCAGCAATATAGCACACAATCCAGTATGTGAAGAGGACAGTAGTGGTGCTTTACTAGAGGTAGTGGAAATGTAGAAAATATAATTGATAAATAATGATGGGATCAAGGCCAATGTTTGCTAAAGACAAAAATTTATTTGTATTCTGCATTTCGTTTCTTGAGTTGCTATTAAAAGAATGAAAAAAATCCATCTGGTCTATTTAGTTCTGATATTAATATACTATTCTCTAAAAGATCAATATTATAATAATTATTTATAAAATAGAATACTCCAGAAACGTATCAAGTTAAGGAATTTGGCATTTAAAAAATCTTAAACCCAACTTCCAACAGTATACAAAAATTAAGGTATATTAGAAACTGATAATTATACTTTCAGAATCTAGATGCAATTGACATGGGTATGCTATTTGGAAAATAGGATTCCTGTCTCACATCCTTCTGTTTTCCAAATAGTATTACCTATGTCAATTGCATCTAGAATCTGAAAGTATAATTATAAACTACTAAATTACCACACACACGCAAGAGAGGTATCATTATTTAAAATAAGTCAATAAAAATGATAAAATGTCGCTATTAAAAAACACAAATAATCACTTGTTGAAAGAAGACTGAACTGAGAAAGTGTATTTCTACACATTCTGTCAGGAACCAGCTATGCGACCTTGGGCAAGTCTCTTTGCTCTGGCTTTTGAATTTCTTATCTATAAATGAAAGCATTTGACTAGATCATCTTTAAAGTCATTTTCAGCTCTTACAACAAATGTTAGTGAGGATGTGGAGAAAGGAGAACCCTCTTATACTGTTGGTGGGAATGCAAGCTGGTACAGCCACTTTGGAAAACAATATGTAGTTTCCTCAAGACGTTAAAAATAGAGCTACCCTAGGACCCAGCAATTCCCCTACTAGGTATTTACCCAAAGATACAGATGTAGGGAAAAGAAAGGGCATATGCATCCCAATGTTCATAGCAGCAATGTCCACAATAGCCAAACTGTGGAAGGAGCTGAGATGTTCTTCAACAGATGAATGGATGAAGAAGATGTGGTTCATAGATACAATGGAATATTACTCAGCCATCAGAAAGGATGAATACCCACCATTTGCATCAACATGGATGGAACTGGAGGGGATTATGCTAAGTGAAATAAGTCAAGCACAGAAATACAATTATCATATGGTTTCATTATATGTAGAACATAAGGAATAGCATGGAGGATATTAAGAGAATGAAGGAAAAAAACGAAAGGGGGGAAATCAGAGGGGGAGATGAAGCATGAGAAACTATCAACTCCAGGAAACAAACTGAGGGTTTCAGAGGGAAGGGGGATGGGGAAATGGGGTAGGCTGGTGATGGGTATTAAGGAGGGCATGTGTTGTGATGAGCACTGGGTGTTATACACAACTATTGAATCATTGAATACTACATCAAAAACTAATGATGTACTATATGGTGGCTAACCGAACATAAAAAAAAGAAATATAGGCCTAATGTAAAGGTGATTTTAGATGGTCCCCTCAGAGAACAAGCCCTTTTCCTGGTGCAGTGACTTGGACAGTTCAAGCGGCTTCCATGATGTTTCCCTAGTTCTTGGGCTCACAGATGGGTGTCTTAAAAAAAATTGTAAGGAGCTATTTGTTAATAAATTTAGGCTTAAACTTCAAAAAACTAAAATATATAATTTGTAATGTGATCACTGTTTGACCTGTAACACCTCATTTATGAAGAGTCAACTGTTTTCTGTTTCTTCAAAGATAATTTTTCACCTTAAAATTTTCCATGCTATCCATGGAAATTTTTTTAGCTTTTTAGGCATTTTATTAATGAACTTCTGGTATCATTCTAACATATAGATAACAGTGTTTAGGTTAATTCTCTAGGATACATGATAGTATTAATAGGAACAAGAATATTAACAAAATTCCTAGGAGTTAATCATTTACATCTCAGTTTGAACTATGGTACACTACATTCAATTTTCTGGTTAAAAGACCACCACCTCCTTCCATCTCGGACTACTGCCAGTCAATTTCATATATTCAGTTCTGAAACTTTACAAGAGACACAAAGCTAGCCTAACCATAAATTTTTTTGTCCTTAGACGTAGCATGGTTTAGTTCTTCATACCAGGCACCTCGATAATTACTGATACCTGGCTTAAGTGTGCTTCAATTTGGAATTTACATCAGACTCAAAATTTTCTTTATTAGCTCTTAACTTTTTTTTAAGGTAGGCCTTTCTCATTTACTTGTAGGAGAAGTATATTTTATCAAAATTTTGTCAATATGAACATGTATATTAGAAATATTTCTCTTCCTAGATTTGGCTTGATGTAGCAAATGTTTACTGAAGATCTCCAAAAGCCGGAGGAAGCTCCAGTGCTAAATATAAGTATTTGCTATGGCTGCATTTTTTTCTCTATATACATTATATTAAGTGAAAACTTAAGTTTCAGTTGTTTTCTATAATGTGAACATCAATGTTAGGAATCACAATTGTCCCACCCATCCAATCACATTTAGAGTACTAACTTTGTTATTTCTACATATCTTGATGATTTTGAAGTGGAAACTTCATTCAAAGAATCACATCTTAATAGCTTCTAAAGGGTAGTATTTGAATTTACTGGTAATTTTTTATTTATAGAAGAATATGCTTAGAAAACATCTTGAAGCTATTAATAACTCCTCTTCAATTAGAAGTCATAGATTAGAATTCTGTGAGTATACTTGTCAAATGATTTCTCTCCTTCTGAGAATAGTAGTATGTAGAAACAGAAACCCAAACCAAATAAATAAAATGTGAATGTTTCACTGAATTTCAGAGATAGAAAAAAATTGATGTTTATTGGCTCCAATTCTATATGTTCTAGGCAATATGCTACTCTAGATAAATGAAAATGACTTCTTTTGCAGATCTAGGCTTTGAGATTTTTCCTAGTCAAGCAGGATAAGATATATAAGTAGAAATACACATACACACATATACACACACAAACACACGCACAGACACACACCCCTTATAGGTTATTGGAATCAAATTATGATTCTACTCTTGGATCTGTAATTTTCCAACTTCAGATAACTTAACTCATCATTAGTTTTCTAATCTTTAAAATGGAGACAATGAATGATACCTGGTTCACTGGGTTATCATAAAAAGTAAACTAAAGAATATGGATAGCAGAGTGAAAATACATAATTTAAACCGTTGGTAACAGAATTCCTCTTATAAAAGGAACTGTATTTAGAAAAAGTAAAACTATTTAGGCTGGGTATAGTATACTTTATTGATGGTACCTGACAAAGTAGGGCTCCTTAAGCTCTTCTGATTTGTGGGTCTGAGATGGAAACTGTCAAAGTCAGGATATCCCCAGTGTGTTGGGGGGATTGAGTTGAGTCAAGAACTCCCCAGCAGCTGAGGGCCTCTCCAGTGCTCTCACTGGGGCTGGTGGTCCAGAGAGTTCTTACTTTTTAGAGACTATGTGGACAATAAGATTCACCTGTTGCCGTAGCCAGATTTATTGTCATTCCACAAAATAAGCTTGAAAAAGTGGTTGTTGAGGGCAATGCTGCTCCAGAATCTGAAGTGGAAAAGTGGGTGTCACTCTTAAAGTTGCAGGAGACAGCCTAGTCCTCAGTGTGGTCCAGGATGCTCTTTAGGGAGCCCTCTGATACCTGTCTCACCACCTTCTTGATGTCACTATATTTGGCAGCTTTCTCTAGGCAACAGGTCAGATTCAAGTTTGACACATTGGGGGTGAGGACACAGAAGGCCATACAAGTGAGATTCCCATTCAGCTTGGGGATGACCTTGCCCACAGCCTTAGTAGTGGCAGTAGAAACAGGGATGGTGTTCTGGGCATCCCTTTGATCATCATGCCACAGCTTCCCAGAGGGGTCATCCACGGTTTTTTTGGTGGTAGTGATGGCATGGATTGTGGTCATCAGTCCCTCCACAATATAGTTTTCATGGATGACCCTGGCTGGGCAAGGGCAAGCAGGTGGTGGTAGTACAAGAAGCATTGCGGTCATTCTTGAGGGAGTTTCATTCTTCTCATGGTTCACACCCCTCACAACCATGGGGCATCAGCAGAAGGGACAGGGATGATGACCCTTTGGCTCCACCCTTCAAGTGAGCCCCCCAGCCTTCTCCAAGGTAGTGAAGACACGAGTGGACTCTGCAACATATTGAGCACCAGCATTACCCCCATTTGATGTTGGCAGGATCTTGCTCCTGGAAAATAGAGATGGACTTTCCATTGATGACAAGCCTCCCATTTTCAGCCTTGACTGTGCCACTGAACTTGCCATGCTAAAAATTACAGTAACATGTAGACCATATAGTTGAGGTCATTGGTGGTGACAGTATCCACTCCATCAGAATTAAAAGCAGTCTTGGTGACTAGGTGTCCAATATGGCCAAATCCATTTACTCTTTCACCATTACGTCTCAGGGATACAGCTGGCATTGCACAAGAAGATATAGCTGTCTGTTGAACAGGGAGGAAATGGAGCCTAAATTATTTATTTAGCTATGGAAGACAAGGTCCTGAAACCATGATTTAGAAAAAGACAGTAAGAAATAATTAACTCCTCTGCTTGAGAAATGAATAGATTTCTTAGTCATGAAGAGAAAGAAGAGAGAGAGATAATCAATTGAAATTATGGAAGTCCGAACTATGAATAAATAAGTGGCTGGAAATGTTCAGTATCGGGATGGCCAAAATGCTTAAGAACACAAATAACTAATTTTAATTTCTTGGTATTCTTGAAATGTAAAATTCTTCTACCTGCTCAAACCTTTAGTAAAGTAAGTGACACACACAAATGTCTTTTGTAAATAGTTCCTATAAATGGTTTAGTACAAAGAAGAGAACGTTGGTATGATATTAGAGAATAAGATTCTGACATCGGTGAAAGGAGGGACCTAGAGCCAAAAGTGAAGAAGTCCATAGAAGAGCAGGAATCTTGAGGAGAGCACTGGGCTCCAAAGAATGAGTAACACATGCTTTAATTAATATGTCTAAATGTCAAAAGCCAGAGTTACCTCTGCCAATATTTGGATTACTTGTATAATTAATCTTTATAGGGGCATATATTAAGTGCTCAGTAAATATCAACTATTATTGTATAAATTGTAAATAAATGTTGGATTGTATTCTAGGAATTATTGAACTGAAATGAGAAAAAAGACGAGGACAGTTTCAAATAGTACCTTCTGTTTACCCCATAGTTGAAATTAGTTGCTCCCTCCTTGATACTTCCAAAGGAAATTTCATATGCATGGCTGCCTCCTTCAGAACACATTAAGTTTCTTGAAGGTAGAGGACATTCAATATTAATTGCTAGATTGCTATTGCTCACTGCAAAATCTGGCCTGCAATAGTCAAATGAAACACCGTGACCAAATGTTTAGAATGAAATTCAACATGAAAAGACAGAGAAAACCTAGAAATGCAGTGATATGAATATATATTTATATTATATGATCTTCTGCCCCTTATGGCAACATTGACAGTCACTTTTATTATTTTTATTTTAGGGTCACCATTTTATTTATGCCTTCGAACTTTCTTCATCTTAGATGAGTAAACGTGATATTTTAATTTTGTCCATTTTATATTTCATTTATGTTGCTTAAAGCCTTGTTTCAGTGGTTGTTTCAGTATTCCAATTGACTCTTTTCAATATTGAAGTGCCATTTTAGCTTGACTGTCAGAGAAAGTTAAAATAAATACATATATTGAGAATATGCAGGAAGTGATTTATAACTATTTCAAGTCTTGCTTTTCATGTGTTTGGACTAATAAAATAAATTATCAAGGTAATACAAAAATCTTCCAACAAAGAGAAACTCGAGACCAGATGGCTTTACTAGTGAATTCTTCCAAAAGTTTAAAAAAAGAATTAATACCAATCCTTTTCAAAATTTTCCAAAAAATGTAAAAGGAGAGAACACTTCCAAACTTATTTGATGAGACCAGAATTACCTTGATACCAAAGCCAGATAAAGACACTGCAAGGAAAAAAAAATAAGCTACGGTCCAATAATCCTGATGAATATTAATGCAAAAGTCTTCAACAAAATACTAGCAAACCAAATTCAACAGCATATTAAAATAATCATATACCATGACCAAGTGGGATTTACCTGTTATGCAAGAAGATTCAACATATACAAATCAATCAATGTGATATAACACATTAACAAAACAAACAATAAAAATCACATGACCATCTCAGTAGAAAAAAATCATTTGACAAAATTCAATAGCTTTTCATGATGAAAACACTTAAACTACTTATAAAAGGAAATTGCCTCAACATAATAATGATAATATATGAAAAGCTTATAGCTAATTTATACTCAATAGTGAAAGACTAAAAACTTTTCCTGTAAAACCAGAAACAAGCCAGGAATGCNNACTCTTACCATCTTTTTTTTTTTAAGATTTTATTTATGTCAGAGAGAGAGAGCACACAAGCAGGGGATGTGGCAGGCAGAGCAGGCAGAGCAGGCAGAGGAGGCAGAGGAGGCAGAGAAGGCAGAGGAGGCAGAGGAGGCAGAGCAGGCAGAGGGAGAAGCTGGCTCCCTGCTGAGCAAGGAGCCCATCACAGGGCTTGATCCCAGGACCCTGGGATCATGACCTGAGCCAAAGGTAGATGCTTAACTGACTGAGCTGCCCAGGTGTCCTGAAGTATAATAATCTCTTTCCAAAATGACATGACCTTAAATATAGAAATCCCTAAAAATTTATGAAAAAAATTTGTTAGAACAAATAAGTCAATAAATTTGCAGATTAGAAATCACTCAAATCAGTTGCATTTCTATAAACTAACATCAATCTGAAAAAAATTTAAAAAACAATCCCGTTTACAATAGTTACAGAAAGAATACAATACTTAGGAAACCAAAGAGGAGAATGTAAGCCAAAGAGGAAAAAGACCTGTCAACTGGAAACTAAAAAAAAAAATTTAATTAAAAAAATTGCTCAAAGAAATTAATGAATACACAAATAAATGGAAAGATATCATATGTTCATGGATTAGAAGATTTAATACTGTTAAAATGACCAAACTACTCAAAGCAATCTGCAGAGTAATGCAATCTCTATCAAAATTCTAATGACATTGTTTTTAAGAAATAGAAAAAAAATCCTAAAATTCATATAAAATCTCAAAGGACTCTGAATAGACACAAAACAGTTTGAGAAAGAAGAACAAAGCTGGAGGCCTCACACTTCCTGATTTCAAAACATATTGTAAAGCTACAGTATGGGCCACATGGTTGGCTCAGTCATTTAAGAGTCTGCCTTCAACTCAGGTCATGATCCCAGGGTCCTGGGATCAAGCCCCACATCAGGCTCCCTGCTTAGTGGGGAGCCTGCTGCTCCCTCTGCCTGCCACTCCCCCTGCTTGCACTTCCTCTCTCTCTCTCTCTCTGTCAGATAAATAAATAAAATCTTAGAAGAAGAAAAAAATAATGCTACAGTAGTAAAAACAGTATGATATTGGATAAAGACAAACATACATCATTGGAACAGAAGAGAGAGCTCAGAAATAAACTCTCATATATATGGTTAACTGGTCTTCAACAAGGGGGCCAGGACTGCACAATAGGGAAAGGATAGTCTCTTCAACAAATGTTATTGGGAAAACTGGATATCTACAAAACAAAGAATGAAAGTGGACCCTTGTATATACCATACACAAAAATTAGCTCAAAAATGAATTAAAAACCTAAGGATAAGCTCTAAAATGATAAAACTTCTAGAAGAAAATGGGGAAAGCTTCATGACATTGGAATGGGCAATGATTTTTTTTGGATATAACACCAAAAAACACAAGTAACAACAGTAAAAATAGACAAATGGGACCTCATCAAACTTTAAAACTTCTACACAGCAAAGGAAATAAGAAAGTAAAAAGGTAACCTATGGGATGGGAGAGAATATTTGCAAATCATATACCAAATAAAGGGTTAATATCCAGAATATATAAAGAATTTTTAAAACTCAATAAAAAAGATCAAACAATCTGGTTAAAAATGGGCAAAGAAATTGAATCAATATTTTTGCAGTGAAGTTCTATAAGTGGCCAACAGGTATATGAAAATGTGCTTGAGGCACCTGGGTGACTCAGTTAGTTAAGCATCCAACTCTTGATTTTGGCTCGGGTCAAGATCTCAGGGTTGTGAGGTCTAGCCCTGCATTGGGCTCCATGCTCAGTGTAGAGTCTGCTTGTTTCTCTCCCTTGGCTCCTCCCCTCACTCTCTTTCTCTCTCTCTCAAATAAATAAAATCTTAGAAAAAAGAAAAAACGTTCTCAACATCATTAATCATCAGGAAATGAAGAACAAAACCGCAATGATAAGTCAGCTGACACCCTTTAGGATGACCACTATTTAAAAAAAAAGACCCAGGAAATGACAAGTGTTAGTAAAGATGTATAGAAATTTGAACCCTTGCGCACTGTTGCTGGGAATGCAGAATGGTGCAGCTGCTTTGGAAACAGCATAGAGGATCTTTAAAAAATTAAAATTAGAACTGTTGACCTAGCAATCCCACTTCTGGGTATGTATCCAAAACAACTGAAAATAAGCACTTGAAGAGAGATTTGCAGCAGTATTCACAAAGCCAAGATGAGGAATTTGGAACCTAATTGTCCGTTAATGGGTGAATAGAAAAAGAGAATGTGGCATATATATGCAATAGAATATGTATACAATTCAGCTTTTTTAAAAAGGAAATTCTGTCATATGTTACAACATAGATAACCTTAAGGACATTGTGATAAGTGAAATAAGCCAATCACAAAAAGACAAATATTACATGATCACACTAACATGAGTTACTTATAGCAATGAAACTCACAGAAACAGAAAGTAGAATGATGTTTTCCAGGGACTGTAGGGGAGGGGGAAACAAGGACTTGTTATTAATGGCTATGGACAGTTCAGTCATGCAAGATAAAACAGTTCTAGAAATCTATTGTCAACAATTTGCATATGGTTAACAGTACTGTAGTGTATGCTTAAAAGCTATTAAGAGAGTATCAAAAAGTTAAAAATAGAGCTACCCTATTACCCAACAATTGCACTACTGGGTATTTACCCCAAAGATACAGATGCAGTGAAGATACATATGCACCCCAATGTTCATAGCAGCATTGTCCACAATAGCTAAATTGTGGAAGGAGCCGAGGTGCCCTTCAAAAGACGGATGGATAAAGAAGATGTGGTCCATATATACAATGGAATATTACTCAGCCATCAGAAAGAACGATTTCTCAACATTTGCAGCAACATGGATGGGACTGGAGGAGATAATGCTAAGCGAAATAAGTCAAGCAGAGAAAGACAATTATCATATGGTTTCACTCATTGATGGAACATAAGAACTAGGAAGATCGGTAGGGGAAGAAAGGGATAAAGAAAGGGGGGGTAAACAGAAGGGGGAATGAAGCATGAGAGACTATGGACTCTGAGAAACAAACTGAGGGCTTCAGAGGGGAGGGGGGTGGGGGATTGGGATAGGCGGGTGATGGGTATTAAGGAGGGCACATATTGCATGGTGCACTGGGTGTTATACGCAAGTAATGAATCATGGAACATTACATCAAAAACTAGGGATGTACTGTATGGTGACTAGCATAACATAATAAAAAAATTTTAAAAAACTATTAAGAGGGTAAATTTATGTGTTTTTTACCCCAGTAAAGAAAATATGATGCAGATGTTCAAATTGTGCTACATAATTAACTTTACTCCTTACCAGAAGCCTTTCTGTGATTAAATTGGAAAGCCTTCCATTTTGGGAAAATAGCTATCACATGACCTTCTATCCTCCTCAGGGGTTGCCCAGTCAGTGCCCTGTGCCTGGACCGTTCCTTTATATGGAGGTCTACTGCCAAGCTGTCTCTTGGTTTAGGTTCCTTCTTCCTTATTAAGAGAAATTTTCCCCTGTGTTGGGTGCACAGTGAACTTCCTTGTATTACTTAAACATGTGTTTCATAATGCACTTAGCCAGCCCCGCCAGTATATCTGTCCCTACCTGGAATGGAACATGGTCTTTTTGCTGCAGCAGAAAAGGAATGTGTGCAGTCCCTTGCCCTGCCTTGGTATTGGGAGGGAGCCACTGGCCACAGGGGACCAGTGCACAGTAGAGATGCTGATCTTATTGCATCTATTCTTTTTGTGAGTAAAGCATTGTTCCAACCAGCACCTTGTGGGCCAAGATCTGTGAGCTCCTGCTTCTGGTGGTTGGCATTGTTATTCTTTGCTTCCTCTGCCTAGTGGGAATCCTCACCTATGATTGGTAGCTGGATCTTCCCATTCAACAATATCAGTGGCTAAAAGAAATGTACTGAGATTTGATGTGATGAAGTTAAAAAGTGAAGTGTGTCTATGTATTTGAAATAATCTCTTTTGAATCTATGCTGAAACTTAATCAAGTTAATCGGTCATCCTTTTAAGACTAGCTCCTCAAATGTGGGTTTGTTAGAATGTACCTTTCAAAATATTGTCAATATAAAGGGAAATTGGTGGCAAAACCAAACTATAATCTATGTTTTCTTCTGCTTTATGAGTTAGTAATAATTTGTAAATGAACATAATGCTTTGTGAAAAGATGCATTTAAAGCAGTGACTACATACAGTCTACTTGATTTACATTCTTTTCTCTATTAGGAAGAACATAGATATTGTGAAATGTGGACTTCAGTGTTTCTGCAAAAACAATATCTCTTGCCTATATATCACAGAGCTATGGAATTCAGCAGTGGAATGAGTACAGGATTATAATCAGCCAGATTCTTCTGTACTTTTCCTCAGAAAGTCTTTAATTTTTTTAAAAGATTTCATTTATTTATTTGAGAGAGAGAGAGTATGAGCAGGGGGAGGGGCAGAAGAAGAGGGAGAAGCAGGCTCCCCGCTGAGCAGGGAGCCCAGCGTGGGGCTCAATCCCAGGATCCCGAGGATCATGACCTGAGCCAAAGTAGATGCCCAACAGACTGAGCCACTCAGGCACCCCCTCAGAAAGTCTTTATTTTCAAGACTGAGTCAGTTTATTGTAAAAATCAGTTTCTAGTTTCTTATTAGTGCATAGGCTTTTAAAGTTTAGGCTTTTAAAGTGTATGTATTGTCTGTTTTGACTAAAGCTGAATATTTACCTATTCTATTACTCAGCTATTCTATTTCTAGGTACATACATATCCAAGACAAGAGAGGGCATATGTCCACCAAAAGAAAAGTACCCAAATCTTCATAACAGTTTTACTCATTGTAGACCCAAACTGGAAATAATCCAATTGTTCATCAAATATAATGTACAAATGTGGTATAAATAATACAATGTTATATAGCAATGAAATTAATTAAATACTGCTTCATTAAAATACGTGAATTGGTATTACAAATATAATGTTGAGTGAAAGGAGTTACTCAAAAGAGTGCATATTATATAATACCATTTGTATAAAATTCAAAAACAGGAAAAATTAATCCATTGTAACTGAAGTCTAAACAGTGGCTTCTTCTGGAGAGGCTGTCTATAATGGCAAAGGGAGTGTTTATAATCAGAAGGGACACAAAGGAACCTGATGGAGTATGAATAATGTTCTATACCTGCATTGGTATATGTGTCCTAGAATTGTATACATACTAGCTGTGCATTACTCACTTTACTGTATAGAAGTGCTTTACTCACTTGCCCATATATAAATACAAATTTAAAAAGTAAATACCCAAAGGATACAAAAATACTGATTCAAAGGGGCACATGCACCCCTATGCTTATAGATACATTTTCAACAACAGCCAAATTATGAAAAGAGCCAAATGTCCATTGACTGATGAATAGATAAAGAAAATGTGGTATAAAAGAGAATGAAATCTTGCCATTTGCAACAACAGAGATGGAGCTAGAGTATATATGTGCTAAGTGAAATCAGGCAGAGAAAGACAAATACCATATGATTTCACTCATATGTGGAATTTAAGAAACAAACAGATGAACATAGGGGAAGGGGAAAAAAGAGAGGGAAGCAAACTTTAAGAGGCTCTTAACTATAAAGAACAAGCTGAGGGTTGATGGAGGGAGGTGGGCAGGGGATAGGCTAAATGGGTGGTGGGTATTAAGGGGGGCACTTGTGATGAGCACTGGGTATTATATGTAAGTGACGAAAGAACAGCATATTTGCTAAGACAAAAAACCCACAAAACCTAACTAAATTTGAAGTAAAAAATTGTGCCTATTAATTTCATCCATATGCTCAAGAAATTCTTAAATTCATTCAGACACTCACAGCTTTGACTCTGTAACAGCCTCTTTTATGGATGTTATTGTTGCTATTTTGATATAATATGAACATTTTCCACCAGTGTTTGTTCTCCCATAGGACCCTTTGTGTTGTAGAAATAACACTAAATTCAAGTCCCAAAGACCTAGTTTGAATAGTGGATCCTCCACATACAAGTTGGTTTAACATCATGTTAAAATTAAAATTCATATTAATTTTTTCTCATTGTGTAGAAGAGGAAAATCTGCCTAATTATAGTGCCTTAAGATGAATAGTATAAACATATTGGTATATTTTCTTCCAGCCTCCTTTTTTCTGTGCATTACATTTTACTTAGCTGCTACAATGTGCATTCAATGCTGCTTTACCACCTACATTTTTGGCATTGTCACTTTGACATGTCACTCAATAGTCATCTCAATTATTGTTTCTGTATCAAACAGCTTTAAAACTACCATTTCAGTCATCACCTAACCCCATCCCCATTTCCTTTTTTCTTTTCTTCTTTTATTTTCACAGAGACCTTGTTATATTCTGATATATTCTTGCTTATTTATTTATGTATTTAATTTTAATTCCTGACTCTCCCCACACGAATGTAATTTTCATCAGAGCAAAGGTATTATATGTCTTATTCAGGGTTTAAGTATTGAGTAGATCTTTGACTTTTTAATTTTTGTTGAAAAATAATCCACTGGAAATATATTTATTCTTTTGACACTATTGTAAGAAACATTGTGGTCAACATGTTCTAGCTTTCTCTGTATTTTGAAATAGTTTGCAGAAATGGTTAGATTTATCAAAGGACGTGAATTTTTAAATTAGCAAGTTTTTTAACTTTTGAAAATTTCATCATCTTCATTTATAAAATGAGTATAAAAATTTAAACCAATATCATCATCTGGGCTTATGAGATGTTCAAATGAGGTAATAGATGGGAAGTACCTTGGAAGTTCTAGAGTAATATATTCATAAAAGTACTATTATTATATCTTAAAAGTGTTTATTGCCATATATTCCTTTTTTTAAGATTTTATATATTCATTTGAGAGAGAGTGTGTGAGAGCATGAGCAGAGAGGAGGGGCAGAGGGAGAGGAGAAGCAGGCTCCCCACTGAGCAGGGAGCTCAATGAGGGGCTCAACTCCAAGACCCTGGGATCATGACCTGAGCTGAAGGCAGATGTTTAACCAACTGAGCCCCCCAGGTGCCCCCATATATTCCTTTTTGTATGTGATATTGATTTGGTAAAATTGAACTATGATACTGCAATATGGAAGGATCACCCAGGATACCATGCTGTAAAAAATCTTAACACTACTGCCTAAATAAGAGTTGTGGGTGGAGCAGGGGTCCATGTTACCAAGTAGCTTATAGTCTTTTTAAAGAAGCACTAGTGTATGAATATATGCTATTAGTGAACAAAAGGCTAACTGGTAGTAAGATAGCAGTATGTAACTGGTGCTGGTATGTTCATTGTTTTAGTGTTCATAGGAAAGAGTAAAAGGATGTTTTATCATTGGGCCCATACAAATGGGTGGGTAGGAGTGGCATGACATAAGATTAGGGAAATGTGACTAGTTAAATTTGCGGTCACAGCATGATCTGAGATATTATTTTGTACTCTGAAGTACTGAGAATTTGAAGGTGGGAACTATAGATACATATGAGAAATGAAGAGGAAGGATTGACAGGTCTGGATAATTGAATCATTATGTAAGGGATGAACAAAATGGATGAGTTTCCCATTGTCTGAGAGAATTAGCATGTTCAAGGGAAAATGAGGAGGACATTCATAGACATGTTCAGTAGGCTATTTACAACAGAGAACTAGAACTCTGATGATAGGATGGGTCAAGCCTACAGATCTAGAGAAGGTGATTGAAGGTATAAAATAGAATTCAGAAGGATAATTAGTTTAGAATAGTAATTCCATGGTCAGGAACTATGCTTTAGTAATGCTTACATTTGGAGAAAGTTTGGAGAAAGGTAAAAACAACAGAGATTTAAAAAAACAACAACAACAGCAATTCAAGTAGACAATAAAAGAGAATAATGAAATATCTCCCAAACTGAAAGAATGAAAGTGCATTCCAAGGTAGCCTTGAGGAACCAGTCAACAGTATCAAATGCTGCAAAAAAATTTGAGTTAAAAGTAACAAAAACAATTTTAAAAATAAAGTACAAAAAATTGACTAGATTTTATACTTATGACATTAATTCCAAAAGCAGCTTTTTGGAATTGTGAGGGTTAGAAATAAATGTTTTTATGAAATCATGGAGTGGAAGAGTGGTGGTTTAATGAGGACAAATAACATAGTTAATACTTATCAGAAATATTTTAACATTTTAATCAAATATTCATACACAAACTAAATGTGAATTCTAAAACTCTGGTAAGTGGTATGAGGGAGAAACATATGGTTTCATGAAAGTGTTGGATATGGAAGTTAGAACTATGCTCAGAATGATTGCTAAAGGGAGGTAAGAAAAGTCTTTAGGGGAATGTAAAGCATCAAAATGGAAGCTAGACTAAACAGCAATGTCAATTTATTTAATTTTTAAATAAGCATTGGGGAAGCTTACACATGTTCAAGGGAGAAAAAAGGAGCTACTATAATATTTGTGTGTGTGTGTGTGTGTGTGTGTGTGTGTTGGGAGGGGGTCAATTTGACTGCTTTTAGAAATAGCCTCAAAGAATATTTGTACTCTGATAGGATTTTCATAATTTCAGGGTCAGAAACTCAATTTCATCAGTTTATCAGAGGAAACTTTATTCTTAGAGATTGCTAACTGAACTTCTTTTTTAAAAAAGATTTCATTTATTTATTTGAGAGAGAGGGGGGGGG
>NW_024423319.1:35383290-35408545 GCF_017311325.1 Ursus maritimus | reverse complement strand
GGGGGGGGGAGAGAGCATGAACTGGGCAGAGGCAGAGGGAAAGGGAAAAGCAGACTCCCCTCTGAGCAGGGAGCCCAATGCTGGGTTCGATTCCAGGACTCTGAGATCATGACTTAATCTAAAGGCAGACACTTAACTGAGTCACCCAGGTGTCCCGCTAACTGAACTTCTAAGAAAATGATTCTTAAAAGCAAAGACTATCAATATATTTGTTAATATTAAGCAATAAAACTGCCAAGTGGAAGAGAAGATTCCTATTGGCTAACTAGTGTGATGCCTGTCCAGGGGGAAACCAAGTCAATATTAGAGACCTTATTGATGACAGATCAATTAATGATTTAAAGAAAGTGTGTCCACTAATGAATCATCGAGCCTTACATCGGAAACCGGGGATGTACTGTATGGTGACTAACATAATATAATAAAAAAAAAAAAAAAAAAAATAAAAAAATAAAGAAAGTGTGTCCAAATTTGAATTACCAACTGTGGAAATAAACTTCTAGAGGAGGTAGAAAGAATAAGAGGGAAAACACTAAGGCAGAGGAGTTAAGAGCACTATCAATAGATTGTACTACAACTCGATTAACTGAAATTTGCCTTTATTTCCAGTGCTGAGTAAAAGTGAATATGAATTGAGAAAATAGGTTCAGTGAGGAATATTTTCCCAGGGCAATAATTGACTATCACTTTAGTAAATATCAGTATTTATGCTAACTTAAATTACTGTAGTGCTATTCAATTTGAAGTATTCACACATAAGTACACATTTGATACTGATATGCTGATATACTGATATATACCCACATACATTTATTCCCAGAGAACAGCCATAGAAGAAAAGTTCCAAATCTTTTATCTGAATATGTTTAGATCACTGTTCTCCATGCCTTTTAGAAACTATTCAGGGGTACCTGGGTGGCTCAGTTGTAAGTGTCTGCCTTTGCCTCAGGTCATGATCTCAAGGTGGTGGGATAGCCCTGCATCAGGCTCTGCACTCAGCAGGGAGTCTGCTTGAGGATTCTCTCTCCTTCCCTCTGCCCCTCCCCCTGCTCACTCTCTCTCTCAAATAAATAAAGTCTTCAAAAAAAAAAAGAAATTATTCAGCAGCATCAGGGCCTAGATGGAGTGTAACCAAGCATGCCTAAAAATTATAAGAAATTCTTACACTTATTTTTCTATTTTGACTTGGGATATCTCACCATTTCCCCCTATTTTGACTCTCTATCTTTAATTATAGATGTACCAGGAGTCAAGTTCCACCTGCTGGTGATTTTCTCCTTCTGGTAGATTTCCCAAACATGTGCCCAACAGGTATCACATTCACACAGATGTTAAGCTTCCTAAACATACCATGTGAGAAGCAAGTTACATTTGAAGAGTCTGTTCTCCCAGCTAAATTTACTCCATCTCATATTTCTAGTCAGTCAAGCTTTATCTGGGATTCTTTGGATTTTGAGACCAAATTTAGCTCTTTTATTCTAGCAAATATAAGGAAACATGTCTTTTCTCTTTACACTAGCAAACACAATGCTGAAAATATAAAAAAACAGAAAAAACTCTGTATAAAAATGAATTGATGATGTTACAGAATATGTCTCAGCACACCTTAGACAGCATGTAGACTAGTTCCTTTTTCATCCTGTAACCTTGTCTAGGCTGGGTGCAAAACATAAATAATATAAATTGTGTAAAGGAAATATGGGTAAACTCAACTACATAGACTGAAAGGAGCCATAGATCCTCCCACAATCTCCTTATACTCATATGTTAATGAGTGAATAGGAGAAGGATAGATACTAATTTAGCTCTGAACAGGTCTACAAATGAACAGGTCCAGCTTACACTCTAATCTCTCACTATCAAGTTGTCAAAAGTATCTTTGGATCTGATTCAGAAAAATTACCTCCATTCAATTTCAAACTGCTCTAACCTAATTTTTGGTATATTAGCCTTTTCCCTTTTGTAAGGTGTCATGAAAATTCTATCTCATCCATGGCTCATCACTTCTGATAAATAAAAGTGAAAAACAATATTTCTCAAAATGTGTTCCACAGACCCTGTAAGAGACAAATTTGGTGCTCTACTGAAATCATCTTGGACCTCTCCCTGATCCCCAGCTTAAAAGTGACTTTGTTTATAAGGATCTTCAGGTAAAACTCTTAAGGGGACTGATTGAGTTACTGGATCCACACACAAAGCATAATGCATACAGAGGTGGAAGTACCTGGGAATTAATTAATTTAATTAATTGGGTTGCCCCTAAACCTATGACTGAATGGAGGCAGAGTATGAAAGCCTAGCTTTCTTGATTCAAGCTGGGGCAGACTCTGAGGTTATAATTTATGTTCCAGAACTTTCCATGGGATCAGACTGAGTCTGGGAGTTGACCTAAAATGTCACTCCTATTTGACTTCTTCCTTTTTACTGTTTTCTCCTTCTCTTATTTTTCTCCTGTGAGCATCCTTTTAATAAATGAATCCTTTACTTAGGATCCATTTCAGAAACTAAAATCTAAGAGAGACTCCTTTATCACAGTCATCTGTGATGCCTGTCATAATTGTTGGTTCCTGGCCCAACCCCAAAGATTAAAATCAATTTTTAACACAAATTCTGGATAATGCATATGTACAAAACTTAAGAACCAGTGGTCTGAATCATAATTATTATTAAGCAGTTATGGGCGATTCTCAATCTGAGTTTCTAATCCAGCCTACTGACTTAACTTCCCATCTTCCCTAGATACCTGCCTTCATATCACTGCCTCAATATCCAGAATGACAAACATAAATAGACATTTTTCTACGTATTTTATTTTACAAAATAAATTCCAAACTTCAAATAGTTTATACACGGTAGAGGCTTTAAAGTGAAATATAATATAATATTCACTCTTGAATTTCTGAGTTTATATAAAGTTATGCAAAATAACTATAAAATGGGAATAAATCTAATCTTGATTTTGAATGCGCTTTCAGAACAAGGTCTAAATTCCTGAGCTTGCTTAATTTTCAAGTTCTTCTACAATCTTATGCTAGTCTAACTATAATATATTTGTATATCAATCTAATTGTCTATGTGTTACTTGGTGTTTTCTGAGAGAACTATTGGAGACAATGACCAGAATTGTATAAATTATAAAATCTCTTCAACTACTCTTTACATAAGGGAATATCACTACCCACAAAGTTCTGCAACAAAGCCTTGGAATGTGGGAAGGACTATGTCTCAATTTTGAAAGGGTAGAATAAGTCATGAGGACATGAGTTGTGTTAATCTTTTTACATACTGAATTCAATTTAGGTGAAGGCAGAGGTGGATTTTGATATTCCTGTACATATGAACCTGCACATAATTTTGTAGGGTGGGTCACAAGGCACTTTAGTGGTAGAGATTAATTTACTAGCTTTATAAAAAGTCCTTTTTTAAAAAAAATCATATAATCTTTATTTTATGAGGGAGCAAATCTCCTCCATTCCAAAAAGCTTGAAATTACATTTATAATTAACACTTTTTATCGTACCAAACCTATTCTAGAATCCTTGTTGTTTGGAAATATTGTGGAGAATTAATATCATCTCTTCCTTAAATCTTTGGTAGAATTCACCAGTGAAACCATCTGGGACTACTGCTTTTTTTTTTAGAAGGTTATGAATTACTTACTCAATTTCATTAGTATGTATGTCTATTCAGATTACCTACTTCTCCTTGTGTGAGTTTTGGTAGTGTGTGTCTTTCAAAGAATTAAAAAAAAATCTCATGTAAATTACCAATTTTTGGACTTAGAAAGGTTCATACTATCCCTTTATCATCCTTTCATGTCCATGGGATCAGTAGTGATAGCCCCTCTTTTGGTTCTAATATTAGCAATGTGTGCTTGCTTTATTTTTTTCTTGGGTAGCCTGAATAGAGATTTACCATTTTTTAAAATGATTTGGCTTTGCTGTTTTTTTTTCTTTATTGACTTGTTTTCACTTTCACTGATTTTTGCTCTAATTTTTATTTTTTTCTTCTTATTGCTTTGGGCTTAAATTGTTCTTTTCTAGTTTGAGATGGAAGCTCGGATCATTGATTTTAGATCCTTTTTTTTATTATGTACATTTAGTGCTATAAATTTCCCCTAAGCTCTGCTTTCTCTTCATCCCACAAATTTTGATAAGTTGTATTTTCATTTTTATTCAGTTCAAAGTATTATTTATTTAATTGTGAGATGTTTTCCTTTAGACCCTTGTCTTATTTATGTGTGTTGTTTAATCTTCAAATATTTGGCGATTATCCAGCTCTTTCTGTTATCGATTTCTATCATAATTCCCTCGCAGGGGACATATTGTACATGATTTCTATTTCTTTGTGTTTATTGAGGTGTTTTATGGCCCAGAATGTGGTATATCTTGGTAAATGTTCCAGCAAGCATGAAAAAAATGTGTATTCAGCTGGTACTGGATGGAATATTTTATAAATGTCAATTAGAAAAAGTTGATTAATAGACCTGTTCAGGAAAACTATGTCCTTACTGATTTTCTGCCTGCTTGTTCTGTCAATACTGAGGTGTATTAAACATTTCAACTATAATAGTGGATTTGTCTATTTCTCCTTGCAGTTTTAGCAGTTTTTGCCTCACATATTTTGATGCTCTGTTGTTAGGTGCATATATATTAATGATTATTATGTCCTCTTTGGTTAGGCTTATTCCTAGGTATCTTGTTTTTGGTGCAGTTGCAAATGGGATTGATCCCTTAATTTCTCTTTCCTTTTTAAAAAAGATTATTTATTTATTTATTCATTCATTCATTCATTCATTCATTTATTTGAGAGAGAGAGAACGCAAACAAGGGGAGGGGCAGAAGGAGGGGAGAGAAATCTTAAGCAGACTCCCTGAAGAGTGTAGAGCATGATGTGGGGTTCAATCTCACGACCCTGAGATCATGAACCAAGCCAAAATCAAGAGCTGGAAGCTTACTAACTGGGCCACCCAGGTGCCCCATTAATTTCTCTTTCTGCTGCTTCAATATTGGTGTATAGAAATGCAACAGATTTTGCAAACTGTGACTTTACTGCATTCATGTATCTGTTCTAGCAGTTTTTTGATGGAATCTTTCTGCTTTTCTATATATAGTATCTGTCATCTGCAAATAGTGAAAATTTGACTTTTTCCTTGCCAATTTGGATGACTTTTATTTCTTTTTGTTGTTCGATTGCTCAGGCTAGGACTTCTAGTACTATGTTAAATAACAATGGTGAGAGTGGACATCCCTGTCTCTCATTCCTAACTGAAGAAAAGCTCTCGGTTTTTTCCCATTGAGAATGATATTAGCTGTGGGTTTTTCCTAGATGGCCTTTATTATGTAGAGGTATGTTTCCTCTAAACTTCCTTTGTTGAGGGGTTTTATCATGAATGGGTGTTATATTTTGTCAAACGCTTTTTCTTCATTTATTGAAATGATTGTATGGTTCTTATCCTTTCTCTTATTGGTATGATGTATCCCATTGATTGATTTGCAAATACTGAACCACACTTGCAACCCAGGAATAAATCCCACTTGGTCATGGTGAATGATTTTTTTAAATGTATTGTTGGATTTAGTTTGCTAGTTATTTTGTTGAGGATTTTTGCATCTATGTTCATCAGGTATATTGGCCTTTAATTCTCTTTTTTAGTGGTGTCTTTATCTGGTCTTGGTGTGAGGGTAATCTGGCCCCATAGAATGAATTGGGAAGTTTTCCTTCCTTTTCTTTTTTGGGGGGGAATAGTTTGAGAGGAATATGTATTAACTCTTATTTAAATGTTTGGTACAGGGGCACCTGGGTAGCTCAGTCAGTTAAGCACCTGCCTTCAGCTCAGGTCATGATCCCAGGGTCCTGGGATCAAGCCCCACCCACATCTGGATCCCTGCTCAGCAGCGTGTCTGCTTCTCCCTCTGCTCCTCCCCCTGTTCATGCTTGTGCTCAGGCACACATTCTCTCTCTCTCTTTCTGAAATAAATAAATCTTTAAAAATAAATAAATACATGTTTGGTAGAATTTGTCTGTGAAGTCATCTGGTCCTGGACTTTTGTTTGTTGGGCGTTTGTTTTGTTTTGTTTTGATTTGATTTGATTACTGATTCAATTTCTTTGCTGGTTATCAGTCTGCTCAAGTTTTCTTTTTCTTCCTGTTTCACTTTTGGTCGTTTATGTTTCTAGGAATTTATCCATTTCTTCTTAGTTGTCCAGTGTGTTGACATATAGTTTTTCATAATATTCCCTCATAATCGTTTGTATTTCTCCTCTCTCATTTGTTGTTTTATTTATTTGAGTCCTTTCTCTTTTCTTTTTGATAAGTCAGGCTAGAGGCTTATCAATTTTATTGATTCTTCTCAAAGAAACAGCTCCTGGTTTTATTGATCTGTCCTATTGTTGTTTTAAGTTTCATTTATTCATTTATCTCTGGTATAATCTTTATTATTTCCTTCCTTCTGCTGGTTTTAGGTTTTGCTTGTTGTTCTTTTTCTAGCTCCTTTAGGTGTATGTTTAGGTTGTTTATTTGAGATTTTTCTTGCTTCTTGAGGTAGGCCAGTGTTGCTATAAACTTCCCTCTTAGAACTGCTTTTGCTGTATCCCAAAGGTTTTGGACAATTGTATTTTCATTTTCATTTGCTTCTATGTACTTTTTAAATTTCTTCTTTTATTTCCTGGTTGACCAATTCATTGTTTAACAGCATATTATTTAGCCTCCCTGTATTTGTGGTCTTTCCAGATTTTTTCTTATGGTTGACTTCTAGATTCATAACATTGTGGTCAGAAAAGTTTCATGGTATGACTTCAATCTTCTTGTATCTGTTGAGGCTTGTTTTGTGGGCTAATATGTGATCTATTCTGAAGAATATTCCATGTGCACTTCAAAAGAATGTGTATTCTGCTGTTTTAGGTTAGAATGTTCTGAATATATCTGTTAAATCCATCTATTCCAGTGTGTCATTCAAAGCCATTGTTTCCTTGCTGATTTTCTGTTTAGATGATCTGTCCATTGATATAAGTGAGTTTAAAGTTCCCTACAATTATTGTATTATTATTGATTAGTTCCTTTATGTTTGTTACTAATTGTTTTATATATTTGGGTACTCCCAAATTGGGTGCATAAATATTTACAATTGTTATATCTTCTTTTTAGATTGTCCCCTTTATTATTATATAGTGTCCTTCTTTGTCTCTTGTTACAGTCTTTGTTTTAAAGTCTAATTTGTCTGATATAAGTATTTCTGTCCAGCTTTTTTTTTATATCCATTTGTATGATAGATGTTTCTCCATCCTCTCACTTTCTATCTGCAGGTGTCCTTAGGTCTAAAATGAGTCTCTTGTAGGCAGCACATAGATGGGTCTTGTCTGTTTATCCATTCTGTCACCTTATGTCTTTTGATTGGATTGTTTTATTCCACTTACATTCAAAGTAATCATTGATAGGTGTATATTTATTGTCATTTTATTTGTTTTGTGGTTGTTTCTGAAGATTTTCTTTGATTTTTTTCTTGTCTTTCATGTTTGGCTGATTTTCTTTAGTGATATATTTGGATTTCTTTACATATCTGTTAGTGGTTTTTGATGTAGGTTACCATTAGGTTTGTATATAACCTCTTCTGCATATAGGAGTCTGTATTAAGTTGATGGTTGTTTAAGTTTGAACCCATTCTTTATTCCTCTTCTCCCCAGGTTTTAAGTACATGTTGTTATATTTTATATCCTTTTTATTGTGAGTTCCTTGACTGATTTTTTACAGAAATATTCATTTTTACTGCTTTTGTGTTTCTTACTTTCATACTGTCTCTTTTGTTCTCTCCTTTCCACTCACAGTCCCCTTTAGTATTTCTTGCAGGTCTGGTTTAGTGGTCACAATTCCTTTAGTTTTTGTTTGTCTGGGAAACTATTCATTTCTCCTTCTATTCTGAATGATAGCCTTACTGGATAGAGGATTCTTGGCTGCAGATTTTTCCCATTCAGCACTTTGAATATATCATGCCACTCTCTTCTGGCTTGCAGTGCTTTTCTGTTGAAAAATCTGCTAGCCTTACGGGTTGCCCCTTGTAAGTTACTATATTCTTTTGTCTTTCTGCTTTTAAATTTTGTTTTTTATCATTGTTTCTTGCCAATTTAATTACAATATGTCTTGGTATGTATCTGCTTTTGTAGATTTTGGTGGGAGTTCTCTGTGCCTCCTGGACCTGGATATCTATTTCCTTCTCCAGGTTAGGAAAATTTTCAGCTATTATTTCTTTAAATAAAATTTATGCCCCCTTTCCTCTCTTTTCTTCTTCTGACACTCATATAATATGAATGTAATTACATTTGTTGAAGTCACTGAGTTTCTGCAGTCTATTCTTGTTTTGCATACTTCTTTTTTCTCTCTTTTATTCAGCTTAATTACTTTCCATTACTCTGTCTTCTAGGTCACTAATTCATTCCTTTGCTTCTTCAATCCTGCTGTTCCTTCCGTTAAGTGTGTTTCTCAATTTGTTTATTGAGCCCTTTATCTCTGCTACGTTATTCCTTATCTCTGAGTTAAGTGGTCACTCATGTCTTTCACCCTTTTCTTAAGTCTAGTGAATATTTTTATTATTGCTTTAAATTCTCTATCAGGCATGCTACTTATATCTCTTTCACTTAGATTTCTGACTGTGGCCTTGTCCTGTTCTTTTGTTTGAGATAAATTTCTTTGTCTCTGGGTGTTAAGAAAGTCAGCTATGTCTTCTGCTCTTGAAAGTAGTGTCTTTATGAAGAAGCAGTTCTGGAGTGCCCTCCGTAGAGTGTCCCCTCTTCATCAGAACCTGACACTTCAGGAGAGTATCCTATATATTTTGCTTATCCCCTTCTGTTATATTTGAGTTACTTTTCCTTTTAGTGTAATTGTTTGTACTGACTCTCTGTTAGTTATGGGCTGAACTTGCTCTCTGTGATATTAGTGGAACACAGGCATGCCAGATATGAGGGGGTGTGCCTACCAGGGAGGCACTTGGGAGTGGGTGGCAGTGTTAGCAAAACTTTCCCACTCAGCCAGTAGTCCTATGCCAGGTTCCCCAAAGCCCTGCGGTGGCTGGAGGATGCTGCAGCAGCTGGGGGTGTGTGAGGCTGGGCACAGCATATGGTGATGGCTGGATGTGTCTGGGCCAGGTATGCATGGGACACATGGCTGGATATGACAAGGTGCAGCAGCTGGGCATGGCTCAGCAGCTGGGCCTGGCAGCAGCTGCGTAACTGGCATGTGGGCACAGTGTGTGGTAAAAACAAATCATTGTTTTAAAACAAACTACTAACCAGGTCTTGCTCTGAATTCCTTGGAATGAAATAAGTATGTTTTTATGATAGTTCATTTCCACACAGTGGCTTGATTGTTAGGCAACAACTGATTAGAATAATTGTTGGGTTTTTTGGAGGAAGAGAAGAAAAGCCATATTGGGCTCCTGGCTTACTAATGGGGAGATTTGGGTTGAGAGGAGACCAAGGAAACAGGAAACTTATTGCTGCTTAGGCTTTGTGCTTTTCATGCTTGATTCAATTACAGCAGTAATAATAATTTATTTTTTTATTAATAAAAAAGGGTCAGGAATCACCACTAGACAGTTATCTAATTATTAAATTCAACTGAAGAGGTGAATGCATCATAGGTCTCTGTTTTCATTTATACAGACTTATTACTCCCAAAGTGGCTGATTCTTCTAGAAATTGTTCAGGGTTAGCTATATAACAAATTGCTAAAACAAAAATTCACTTTATTTATTATTTATTATCTAATTATTATCTAATTTTTTCTAATTCTCTATGTGATGCTACTTTAAATAAAACTGTGTAGTTAATGGGTTAAAACTTAAACACACCAGATTTTATTTGGGACAAGTGATCAGGTTTATGATATCACCCTTATTTAACAGGAGATTTCCTAGTTTCTGTGTTTTAACTGAAATCCTTAGAGACTGAGATAAACATCCCAAGAGAAAAAAAAAAAAACTTCCCAGAATGTTGCAGATTTCTCCTTAAAGATAGTCAGGATTTAAATAATGACAATTTCTATGGTTAAAAAAAGAGCTAATGAGGGACGCCTGGGTAGCTCAGTCAGTTAAGCGTCTGCCTTCAGCTCAGGTCATGATCCCAGGGTCCTGGGATTGAGTCCCACATCAGGCTCCTTGCTCAGCAGGGAGCCTGCTTCTCCCTCTGCCTGCTGCTCCCCCTGCTCCCGTTTGTGCTCTCTCTTTCTCCCTCAACAAATAAATAAATAGAATCTTTTAAAAAAAGAACTAATGATTAAATGGATGGGGTACTGGCATTGCCATATTCAAAGTATCAATAAATTATTTTTTGTACCAAATTGTGGGGAGTATAACAAAGTAAAATATAAACAAATTGATGATTTTTTTCTTAAACCACAGTGTATTACTTCAATCAGTTCCTTACATATCACTGTGATGTTTGAGATTTACTGTGATGTCCCTGAGGTCCTGTAACTAGATCATGAGGTGCCTTCTCAGTCATTAAAGAATATAAATTGTGCTCAGTGTTGCCTTACAGTGAAATGCTGTTTTGTTGAAACGGAGTAATCCATATGATATATATATGGAAATTGTCAGCTAAATAGAAGAGCAAATGAACTGAATCATCCAATTAACCATGTAGACAAGTGAAGATATATTTGGGTCAAATAAAGGTACTCAGCTTACTCTCAGGAATCACTTAGAGGGCGTTTGCTCACTATGGTGTAAATGAGCACTTAATACTTTTAGAGGTGCCCTCGGAGATAATACCTCCTCTGTCTCGGCAAGGAACTATATCTCTGTTGCTTAATTCAGATGACTAAAGGCTGCAAGGAGTAATTTGCCCTGAATTACCAGAATATCTTATTATCTATATTACAGTAAGATTAAAAAAAAACAAAGTTAATACTTTAATATCCATCATATTACCCTGATGTCTTAAGCACCTGTCAACCCCTGTACAATGAAGAAAAATGGTTTACTCTTTTAAAATATACCTAGGACTAAATTAAAGTTAAGTAAGGGGGCACCTGGGTGGTTCAGTTGGTTGAGCATTTGACTTTGGCTCAGGTCATGATCTCGGAATCCTAGTATTTAGCCCTAAGTCCGGCTCTCCACTCAGCAGGGAGTCTGCTTGTCCCTCTCCCTCCACTCATGTTCTCTGTCTCAGATAAACAAATAAAATCTTTAAAAATAAATAAATAAAATAAAGTTAAATAAAATCCCTTTATATTTAACTATTATCCTAACTTCCCAAACCCTAAATAAATAAGTAAATAAGAATTTACAGATTGCCAAAGAGTAATTATTTTTATGATTGAGTTATTTAAAATCATTTTACCAGTCTTCTTACCAATCAAAAACTCATCTCCTTTCAGATTCACAATGCTTTTTAAAAATAAGTATGTTAATCTAGGATCAATTAAAGTACTATGAGATCCTTTATGTATCTGGCTATTATGGAATGATGCTTGTGACCCTCAAAATTAATTTGTTAAAGCCCTACCCCCCAGTGTAGCGGTATCAGGAGGTGGGTTCTTTGGAGGTAATTAGATTTAAGGGAGGTCATGAGAATAGGGTCCTTCTGATGGGATTACTTCCCTAGTAAGAGATCAGAGTTTGCTTTTGCTTGCATACTTTTGATCATGTTTGTTCTCTCTCACTCCCTACTGTTACCACTGTATGAAGAGATGACCATCCATAAGACAGGAAAAGTGTTCCCAGCAGGAACTGAATTGGCTAGCACCTTGATTTTCCCAGCCTCCAGAATTATGAGAAATAAAAGTCTGTTGTTTTAGTCACCCAGTTTATGGTATTTTGTTAGAGCAGCCTGAGCAGACTAAGATACTGACTAATTTTATTTTCTCATGATGCAAAGTATATGTGAATTTATTCGTTTATTGATTGACTGCACAATTTTTTCTAGGAAATCTGGTAGTCACTGGGAATACAAAGTAACTTAAACATAGTTCTTAACCTTTGGGAGCTTACAGATTAAAGGAGTGACTGGTAATGACAAATCCAAAGTAAAAAGTAGAGGATTCTATGAGAACATGTAAGTGGGGCATATAACTTGAACTGCAGTGTATAAATGAATCTATTGTCCTACCTAGCAAGGTAAAAAGCATCTTACATATGTGAAATTTCCTCTACCTCAACACCTTGTAATTGCCCATCAACAGTATTCTGGAACTTGAGGTTTTTATAATTATCCAACTTAACTGAAAAATTAAGACCATATAAAAATAACAGATAATTAAAAGTCAGTCCTAAAAAGTTAATTTTTGGATATGAAAGAGTAGTATTTGATATCTGGAATTAGAGTTGTAGTGATATTAAATGGTAGTATATCCAGATTATTTAGGGATACCTAAATCCTGCCTCTACCCCAGTTCATCCCTGGAGGTTTACTAGAAAGCTGTATGCATGTCTGAAAATGCTAAATTAAGATATGAACTGCCACTCTATTATTATCCAGGTCACTACAAACTGAAATGCAAGGCTCTCTCATAAGACTAAATTAGACCATGTAACTTAGCAATGTAGAAAAGACCATACATTTGCCTCATTTCAAATCTGTAGTTTACAACCAGCCTTTCACTAAACTCAAAGTAACAAGATGGCCTAAATTCCAGAAAGCACACGAGAGAGAATATGCTATATATCTTTAATTTCTCTCAATGCTACATAAAAAAAAGAAGAGGAAGGATAAAGAGATTCATGACCATTTGTGACACTTACTGCTCATAGTAATTGCAACCTAATCAGTTTCCAAGTATCTCACAAATCAGATTATTATTTCACCCTTTTCGGTTTGGAAAGTTGGGTGGGAAGGAGGTACAGACAAAAGTAGATAGGGAAGCTGTCAAAAGGGTAAGAGGCTTCTCCCTGATTCTCCCACTTCCCTTTCTTATTAAGCCATCAAGTTTAATGGGCAAGCCCATAATATGGTTGTTTCCCTCTGGAAAATATAGATAAAAGGCCTACAAAAAATAGGATTTCTATATTCTGTTTATAACTTACCAGAGCTTGATCCTTCTTGGACCAGTACAATAGATATTCTAGTTGATTGTCCTCAAAAGTTTCAGAGGTTGGTCAGGACGTAACTTAAATTACATCTAAGACCTCCCTGTTCCTGAAGCTGACTGTTTGACTCCTATTCTTTAGTACAATAAATTAAAGGTAAAGTTATACTGTCTTACCTAGTTCTTCATAAAGGGTTATACAATAAAACAGAATAGAAGAGGGCTGAATTTTAAATATAATAAACCTCTATCACATTATTATAATTTCCCAAAGAGACTTAAAAAAACCCAAATATGAAATCTGGGAGAAATCTTGTACATAAATTAAACTTCCACAGAAGTCAAAACCCAATAATCTCCCCTTTTATAATTTTTATTCTGTGACTCTCAGCCAGGTTTTAGGGATCTCACTTACTTGCCAATGTGGAAGTGGGCTAAAACGTGGGTTATCTTCCAATAAAATTACTGTCATTTCCCTGTAGAAATTTGAAATGTGGATTAGCCAACCCCTTATTACTGAATATTTGCATTTTAAGTATTTTTGTTCCATAAAATATTACACCTGATATGTCAGAAGGAAATTCTTTCTTGTGACTAATTATTTCCTCAGAATAAATTTCTTGAAAATAAATTTCTCTGTAAAGTTATTCATATTGTCTTAGCTTGGGTTTCTTTCAAATAAAACCTAGAAGAGGGGCTTACATAAGGGTGTTTTTATAGAAAGTTATGTGAGATTGCAGGATTGAGGGCCCATGGAGAGCGAAACCTAGGACAAAGGAAAAATAACACTTGGTTACCTAGTGCTTTGTTCTGTAAGAACTTCTAAGAAATCTGTTTCAGATGCATTTGTAAAGTTTCTGCTGGAGCATAAAAGGCAAAAGCACTTATCCTTTGACTCTCATCTTCTTTTGGTTAATAGTTGACCCATTAGGGTATTAACTCTCCCACACTTCTTGGTAACACATATACAAGTGCTGAGGATTCTTCCATAGGTGACCCATGCTGCAGCATCAGAGAAATCCTAGAGCCATAAATGAGAGAAATGTGGAACCCTTTTAGGGCAGTTGGTGTGAAGTAGGATGAACCCTGAACAAAACTGTTCACCACAAGCATGGTGAGATTCCGAATTGATGTTGAGATTATGTGAGGTGATATGCAAGAAGTGCCTGACAGAATTATGCCATTTATTAATGTCTATTAGTCTTGAAGTTGATGGCCAGTCACAATCTCTAAAAAGGTTTTAATTCAGGAAAGGCAGTAGAAGAAGCTACAAGTCTTACTTGTTGTCGCTGATTCTGATGACGTGATTAACATTCACTCTCATCTTTCACTATACATTCTAAATTTCTCTCACCCATAACTAACCCTTTAGCAAGTCTAATTTTCTTGTTTGGAGGTGGTGGTGATGGAGACATTCATCACTGAGGCACGTGAGACATTAGTTTCTTCATCCTTGTTGGGTCTTGTTGGCTATAATTACATATTATGAAGTATTTTCCTTTTCAGTAATCACTAGATAGATAGGTAGATAGATAGATGATAGATAAAACTATACCACTTTACATTTCTATCAAAAGTGATGAGGGTGCATTTCCCAAACTCTTATCAATAATAGATATTATTAGTAAAAACAAAATTACCAGTATTATAGATGAAAAATGGGATCTTATTACTTTAATTTTGCTATTTGATTTCTAGGGAATTAAGCATGTTTATACACAATTCTTATCCTTTTGCATTTCTTCATTTTTGAAGACCCTATTTTTCTCCTTCTCTTATTATTCTGTTGTGCATTTATATAAGTTGTATTGATTTTTAAGAGCTCAAAAATATTTAATAAGTAATATGATATGCCTCAAATGTGAATGACCCTTGGTAAAGATATTTGAGGGAATAACAATTTCCTAGTGCCTTATAAATTGTGCTGGGTAGATTGTTACTCATTTCTTTGCACCAGTTGTAAAATAGACCTGTTACAATGAAGAGCTCTTAACCATCAAACCTTAGTTTTAAACCTAGGATTATGGTGAGGAGAACATCCTTCCTATAAAAACTGAAAGGAGGATATTTTTTGAAGTTTTTATTTAAATTCTAGTTAGTTAACAAAGAGTGAAATATTAGTTTCAGGTATACAGTAACATACAGGTGTTACATACAACACCTGGTACTCATCACAACAAGGAGAACACTTTAAAAGTATATTATATCAATATTTCTGGATTAAAGTGTTATTAATTACTTGAGAATATTTTCTGGTTCTGCTCAGATAATAGAATCAAAGTATTTGAATGAGATTCTCATGCATATTACTCTAATTTTCCCCACCGGTTATCACCAAGGTAAGGTATCAATTGAGTTTACAGATTTATCAGTCACTTGCAGCACTGTTTATATTATGTGGGCTTCCTTAAAACCCATGTCATAGAACAAATTTAATTTTCTGCTCAAGAGCACTGTTTAATTTACATCCAATGTGTTCTGTTGTTTAGGGTTTAGGCTTTTCAGAAAATAGTTTCAACAGAACACTTCCTGAGGCATATTATAAATTCTAAGTCGCAGAATATCACTGAAGAAATTTAGAAACATACCTTTTCATTAATTAAGCCCAGTATGTAAATTCGCTTTTGAGTAGAAATTATAAAAGGCAAATTTTGGTTCAAAATAAAAAGAACAGTTTAATAATTTAACTACTTAAAAATGGAGAACGCTACCACAAGACAGTAAGTTCTCAATCACTATCAGTGTTAAATGTCCAGAAACTCCATTGTTTTAGAAGGGGATTGTGCTGGAAGTGAGAGGTTGACCTAACCCAGTGTCTGTATAAGGACAGACTTGGCTCTGCACAAAACAAATCACTATAAAAGTAGGCTTAGGGGGCGCCTGGGTGGCACAGCGGTTAAGCGCTTGCCTTCGGCTCAGGGCGTGATCCCGGCGTTATGGGATCGAGCCCCACATAAGGCTCTTCAGCTATGAGCCTGCTTCTTCCTCTCCCACTCCCCCTGCTTGTGTTCCCTCTCTCGCTGGCTGTCTCTCTCTCTCTGTCAAATAAATAAATAAAATCTTTAAAAAAATAAATAAATAAAAGTAGGCTTAGGACAAAATGTTTCTCACAGAACATCTGGGTGGCTTAGTTGGTTAAGTGTCTGCCTTCAGCTCAGGTCATGATCTCAGCATCCTGAGACTGAGCCCTGTGTTGGGCTCCCTGCTCAGTGAGGAGTCTGCTTCTCCCTCTCCCTCTCTGCATGTGCACATGGTCTTCCTCTCAAATAAATAAATATTTTTTAAAAAGTTTCTCACATGCTAACAGTACAAGGGAAGTTGGGGGGTGGGTAGTGTGCAGTTGGATCTGCAAGATCTCATTCTTTTTTAGGGGCACCTGGATTGCTCAGATGGTTAAGCGTCTGCCTTCGTCTCAGGTCATGATGCCAGGGTCCTGGAATCAAGCCCCGCATGGGACTCCCTGCTCTGCCAGGAGCCTGCTTCTCCCTCTCCTTCTACTGCTCCCCCTGCTTGTGCTGTCTGGCTCTCTCTGTCAAATAAATAAGTAAAATCTTTTTTAAAAAATCATTCTTTTTATGACTGAGTAATATTTCTGTGTGTGTGTGTGTGTGTGTGAGAAAGAGAGGGGGAGGGGAGAAAACTTTGTGTGTTTGTGTGACTTCTTTATTCCTTCATCTTTTGATGGACACTTAGGTTGCATCCATATCTTGGCCATTATAAATAATGCTGCAATAACACAAGGGTGCATATATCTCTTTGAATTAGTGTTTTTGTTTTCTTTGGTAAAATACCCAGTAGTGAAATTATTGGATCATATGGTGTTTCTATTTTTATTTTTTGAGGAAATTTTATGCTGTTTTCCATAGTGGCTGCATCAATTTACATTCCCACTAGCAGTACGCGAAGGTTCCCTTTTTTCTACATCCTTACTAACACTTGTTATTGTCTTTTCATTACTAGCCATTCTGACTGAATTGAGGTGATAGCTCATTGTGGCTTTGACTTACATTTTTCTGATGACTAATGATACTGGAGCATCTTTTCATGTGTCTGTTGGCCATCTGTGTCTTCTTTGGAAAAATATCTATTCAGGGTCCTCTGCCAGTTTTTTAATTGAACTGTTTATGGGTGTTGTTTTGTTTTGTTTTGTTTTTGATGTTGAGTTGTATAAGTTCTTTATGTATTTTGGATATCAACTGCTTATTAGATATATGATTTCCAAATATTTTCTCCCATGTAGTAGGTTGTCTTTTCATTTGGTTGATGATTTCTTTTGCTGTGTGAAAGCTTTTTACTTAGGTGTAATCCTAATGTTTATTTTTGCTTTTGTTTTCCCTGCCTGAGGAGACATATCTAGGAAAATGTTGCTAAAGCCAATCCCAAAGAGATTACTGACTATATTTTCTTTTCTTTTTTTTTTTTAATGATTTTTTATTATATTATGTTAGTCACCATACAGTACATCCCCGGTTTCCGATGTAAGGCTCGATGGTTCATTAGTTGTGTATAACACCCAGTGCACCATGCAATACGTGCCCTCCTTACTACCCATCACCGGTCTATCCCATTCCCCCACCCCCCTCCCCTCTGAAGTCCTCAGTTTGTTTCTCATAGTCCATAGTCTCTCATGTTTCATTCCCCCTTCTGATTACCCCCCCTTTCTTTATCCCTTTCTTCCCCTACCGATCATCCTAGTTCTTATGTTCCATAGATGAGAGAAATCATATGATAGTTGTCTTTCTCTGCTTGACTTATTTCACTTAGCATTATCTCCTCCAGTGCTGTCCATGTTGTAGCAAATGTTGAGAACTCGTTCTTTCTGATAGCTGAGTAATATTCCATTGTATATATGGACCACAACTTCTTAATCCAGTCATCTGTTGAAGGGCATCTCGGCTCCTTCCACAATTTAGCTATTGTGGACATTGCTGCTATGAACATTGGGGTGCATATGGCCCTTCTCTTCACTACGTCTGTATCTTTGGGGTAAATACCCAGTACTGCAATGGCTGGGTCATAGGGTAGCTCAATTTTTAACTTTTTAAGGGACCTCCACACTGTTTTCCAGAGTGGCTGTACCAACTTGCATTCCCACCAACAATGTAGGAGGGATCCCCTTTCTCCACATCCTCTCCAACAATTGTTGTTTCTTGCCTTGTCTATTTTTGCCATTCTAACTGGCGTAAGGTGGTATCTCAGTGTGGTTTTGATTTGAATTTCCTTGATGGCTAATGATTTTGAACATTTTTTCATGTGTCTGTTAGCCATTTGTATGTCTTCATTGGAAAAGTGTCTGTTCATATCTTCTGCCCATTTTTTGATTTGTTTATTTGTTTCTCGTGTATTGAGTTTGAGAAGTTCTTTGTAGATCTTGGATACCAGTCCTTTATCTGTAGTGTCATTTGCAAATATATTCTCCCATTCCGTGGGCTGCCTCTTAGTTTTTCTGACTGTTTCCTTGGCTGTGCAGAAACTTTTAATCTTGATGAAGTCCCATAAATTCATTTTATCTTTTGTTTCTCTTGCCTTTGGGGATGTGTCATGAAAAAGGTTGCTTTGGCCGATGTCGTAGAGGTTGCTGCCTATGTTCTCCTCTAGAATTTTGATGGATTCCTGTCTCACATCGAGGTCTTTCATCCATTTGGAGTTTATTTTTGTGTATGGTGTGAGAGAGTGGTCAAGTTTCATTCTTTTGCATGTAGCTGTCCAATTTTCCCAGCACCATTTATTGAAGAGACTGTCTTTTTCCCACCGGATGTTTTTTCCTGCTTTATCAAATATTAGTTGCCCAAAGAGCCGAGGGTCCATTTCTGGGCTCTCTATTCTGTTCCATTGGTCTATGTGTCTGTTTTTGTGCCAGTACCATGCTGTCTTTGTGATCACAGCTTTGTAGTACAGCTCGAAATCCGGCATTGTGATGCCCCCAGCTTTGTTTTTCCTTTTCAACAGTTCCTTGGAGATTCGGGGCCTTTTCTGTTTCCATACAAATTTAAGGACTATTTGTTCCAGTTCTTTGAAAAATGTCCTCGGTATTTTGATCGGGATAGCATTGAAAGTGTAGATTGCTCTGGGTAGCATGGACATTTTAACTATGTTAATTCTTCCAATCCATGAGCATGGAATATCTTTCCATCTTTTTATGTCTTCCTCAATGTCTTTCAAGAGTGATTTATAGTTTCTAGAATATAGGTCCTTTACGTCTCTGGTTAAGTTAATTCCAAGGTAACGTATGGTTTTTGGTGCTATTGTAAATGGGATGGATTCCCTAATTTCTCTTTCTTCGGTCTCGTTATTCGTGTATAGAAATGCAACTGATTTCTGAGCATTGATTTTGTATCCCGCCACGTTACTGAATTGCTCTATAACTTCTAATAGTTTGGGAGTGGCTTCTTTTGGGTTTTCCATATAGAGTATCATGTCATCTGCAAAGAGAGACATTTTGACTTCTTCTTTGCCAATTTGAATACCTTTGATCCCTTTTTGTCGTCTGATTGCTGTTGCAAGGACTTCTAGTACTATGTTGAATAATAGTGGCGAGAGTGGGCATCCTTGTCGAGTTCCTGATCTTAAGGGAAAGGCTTCCAGCTTTTCCCCATTGAGAATAATATTTGCAGTAGGCTTTTCATAGATGGCTTTTATGAGATTGAGAAATGTACCTTCTATTCCTACACTCTGAAGGGTTTTAATCAGGAAAGGATGCTGTATTTTGTCAAATGCTTTTTCGGCATCGATTGAGAGGATCATATGGTTCCTGAGTCTTTTCTTGTTGATATGATGTATCACGCTGATTGATTTGCGAATATTGAACCACGCTTGCATCCCAGGTATGAATCCCACTTGATCGTGATGGATAATCCTTTTAATGTACTGTTGGATTCTATTAGCAAGTATCTTGTTGAGGATTTTGGCGTCCATATTCATTAGGGAAATCGGTCTGTAATTCTCCTTTTTGAGGGGGTCTTTGCCTGGTTTGGGGATCAAGGTAATATTGGCCTCATAGAATGAGTTTGGTAGCTTTCCTTCTGTTTCTATTTTTTGAAATAGCTTTAGGAGAATAGGTATTATTTCTTCTTTGAATGTTTGGTAGAATTCCCCAGGAAAACCGTCCGGGCCTGGAGTTTTGTTATTTGGAAGGTTGTTTATCACTGACTCAATTTCTTCATAATTAATTGGCCTGTTTAAGGAATCAATTTCTTCCGGTTTCAATCTTGGTAGTTTATAGGTTTCCAGGAAGGATTCCATCTCTTCCAGATTGCTTAGTTTATTGGCATATAGCTGTTGATAAAAATTTCTAATAATCCTTCCAATTTCAATGGTGTTCGTCGTGACCTCTCCTTTTTCATTCATAATTTTAATAATCTGGGTCCTTTCTCTTTTCTTTTGGATAAGTCTTGCCAGTGGTCTGTCAATTTTATTGATTCTCTCAAAGAACCAGCTTCTAGTCCTGTTGATCTGCTCTACTGTACTTCTGGTTTCTGCTTGATTGATTTCAGCTCTAATTTTGGTCAACTGCTTCCTCGTGCGTGGATTAGGCCTGTCCCTCTGTTGCTGTTCCAGCTTCTTGAGGTGAGAATATAAAAACTGCATTTTAGATTTTTCTATTCTTTTGAGTGAGGCTTGGATGGCTATGTATTTCCCCCTTAGGACTGCCTTTGCAGTATCCCATAGGTTTTGGACTGTTGTATTTTCATTCTCATTGGTCTCCATAAATTGTTTAATTTGATTTTTGATTTCCTGGTTTATCGAGTCATTCCTGAGCAGGATGGTTCTTAGTCTCCAAGTGTTTGAGTTTCTTCCAAATTTTTCCTTGTGGTTGAGTTCCAATTTCAGAGCGTTGTGGTCTGAGAATATGCAGGGGATAATTTCAATCTTTTGGTATCGGTTGAGACCTGTTTTGTGTCCCAGAACATGGTCTATTCTTGAGAATGTTCCATGGGCATTAGAATAGAATGAGTATTCTTTGGTTCTGGGGTGTAGTGTTCTATATATATCTATGAGGTCCAACTCGTCGAGTATGGCATTCAAAGCCTTTGATTCTTTGCTTAGTTTTTGCCAGGGTGTTCTGTCTATTTCTGAGAGTGGAGTGTTGAGGTCCCCTACTATTAATGTATTTTTATTTATATGTCTCTTTATTCTGGTTAAGAGTTGGCTTGTGTATCTTGCTGCTCCCCTGTTGGGGGCATATATATTTATAATTGTCATATCCACTTGTTGAATACTTCCCTTAAGAATAATATAGTGCCCTTCTGCATCTCTAACTATAGTCTGTAGTTTAAAATCCAATTTATCTGATATGAGAATTGCTACCCCAGCTTTCTTTTGAGGTCCATTTGCGTGAAAGATGGTACTCCATCCCCTTACTCTCAGTCTGAATGCATCTTTGGGTTCGAAATGAGTCTCTTGTAGACAGCAAATGGATGGGTCATTTCTTTTTATCCAATCTGCAACCCTGTGGCGTTTTATGGGATGGTTCAAACCATTTACATTAAGACTGATTACTGAGAGATATGATTTTAATGTTGCCATGTTGCCAGTAAAGTCTTTGTTTGTATTGGCTGTGACTTTCTGTTCTGTATCACTCTTGGGGCCTTTTTACTTTTATAGAACCCCCCGTAATATCTCCTGTAGGGCTGGTTTCGTGGTTACAAAATTGGTTAGTGACTGGCGATTCTGAAATGTCTTTATTTCTCCATCAATTCTGAATGACAGCCTTGCTGGATAAAGGATCCTTGGCTGCATGTTTTTCTCTGAAAGAGCTTTAAATATGCTCCCCCAACCCTTTCTCTCATTCCAGGTCTGTGTAGACAGGTCTGACGTAATTCTGATGCTTTTGCCTTGGTACGTGAGAAATTTCTTTGCCCTGGCCGCTTTCAATACTGTATCCTTGCATCTAATATTTGCGAATTGCACTATGACGTGACGTGGCGTAGGTTTGTCGTGGTTGAGCTTGGGAGGGGTCCTCTCTGCCTCTTGGACACGAATGTTTGTTTCCCTTGCTAGATTAGGGAAGTTTTCAGCTACAATTTGTTCAAATATCTCTTCTAGACCTCTGTTTTTCTCCACCCCCTCGGGGATGCCGATGATTCTAACATTGGATCGTTTCATTGAGTCAGTAATCTCCCGTAACCTACATTCGTGGGCGTGGATTTTTTTAAGACCATCTTCTATTTTCATTTTTTACTCTATTAACCCATCCTCCAATTCACTAACCCTTTCCTCTGCTTCTGCGACCCTGACCGTCAGAGCCTCTAGTTTTGCCTGCATTTGGCTCATAGAATTTTTAATTTCTCTCAGATTCGCTCTCATTTCTGTCCTTCGGGATTCTATATTCTCAGTAACCTTTTCGTTAATAGTTTTTTCAATTCTACTCATCATTTTGACCATCGTTACTCTGAATTCCATCTCTGATAATTTGGTTACATCCATATCCATTATTTCTGTGGCAGAGGCCACAGAATCACTGTCTTTTCTTTGCTGGGGGGGGCTTCTCCTTCTTGTCATTCTGATGAAGAGAGGTTGCGGGGTTTCCAGAGCCCAAATTATTGACTGGGTCCCAGGCCGTGCCCCTTGTTTTATAGGGATCTTAGGGATGTGGGCTTCTTCTTTAAAGATTTTATTTATTTATTTATGTGGCAGCCAACCAGCAAGAGAGGGAACAGAAGCAGGGGAGTGGGAGAGGAAGAAGCAGGCTCCCAGCGGAGGAGCCCGGTGAGGGACGCCTTTCCGGAACGCCGGGATCATGCCCTAAGCCGAAAACAGGCACTCAATGATTGCGCCACCCAGGCGCCCGGGTTGTGGGCTTCTTGATTTTTCAGCCTGCCTTCTGTGTTCTGGGGGAGGGGCCTGCCGCGCCAATACTCAGGCAACCCTGTTTGGGTAGACCACTTTAACTCTGTTACTGTTGGTGCTGCTCAACCCTGCAGCATCCTGGGATGTGCGCCCCACACCCGGCGTCCCAGCCCTCACTTCCAGGGCCGGCGCGTCTCTGTCCTTTGTGTTTCTAACGCCGCCAGCCGCCAGCCGCCCGCTTCCGCCGGAAGCTCCCGGTCTCAGTCTGGATCCAGTGAGCGCACCGGATTCCGGTGTTCGCGAGATGCCTGAGTGGCGTGCGCACCCGCTCACGGTCTCAGCTGCTGTTTCTGCGGGTGCCGACTACGAGCCGCCCGCTCCCGTGCAAGTGGCTGCCGCTCTCGGCGCCCAAATGCGGCGGCTCCCTCCCCCTCCGCTTATCTTCCGACATCTGTGCGCTGTTTCATAGCCCCCGCTTCGTACCTCAATACTCAGCGCTGGAGATGTTCATTTGTAGAGATCCAGATGCGTCTTCCTGCGTCTCAGGCTGGTTCCGTGGTTGTTTAGGCTGGTCTGGTACCTATCCAGCTCGACTCAGGGGACCGGCTGAAAACGGTGTCTCCTACTCCTCTGCCATCTTAACTCCCCTACCCTGACTATATTTTCTTTAAGGAGTTTTATGGTTTCAGGTATCATATTTAGTTCTTTAACTCGTTTGAGTTTATTTTCATGTATTGTGTAACAAAGTGGTCCAGTTTCATTATTTTGCGTGTAGCCGTCCAGTTTTCCCAGCACCATTTGTTGAAGATACTCTATTTTCTCCATCATATATTCCTGCCTTCTTTGTTGTAGATTAATTGATCATATAAACATGGGTTTATTTCTAGGCTCTCTGTTCTGTTCCATTGATCTATGTGTCTATTTGTGTGCCAGACCCACACTGTTTTGATTACTACAGTTTTGTAGTGTGTCTTGAAATGGGGGATTGTGATACCTCTGACTTTGTTCTTCTTCCTCAAGACTTCTTTGGCTATTTGGGATCTTTCATGTTTTCATACAGATTTTAATATTATTTGTTCAAGTTCTGTGAAAAGTTCTGTTGATATTTTCATAGGGATGGCATTGAATCTGTAGGTTGCTTTGGGTAGTATGGACATTCTAACAACATTCTTCCAATTCATGAATATGTAATATCTTTTCATTTGTGTTGTGTTCAATTTATTTCATTAATTTTTATACTACAAGTAGTTTTCTTTGCACTTATCCTTCTTGGGGTAGCACATTCTGAATCTGTAGTTTGATATTACCTCTCAATTTTGGAAATTCTTAAGCATTGTCTGCAAGGATTTTTTCTGCCCAAATTTCTATTGTTCTCCTTTTATGATGCCAATTACATGTATGTCAAAATTCTTCCCCATATCCCATATGTTTCTTGTACTTTTTTTCTGTTATTTTATTTCATAATATAGTTTTTCTTTAATTCTCACACATATTTCAATTTTTTCTTCTCCCTTCACCTCTAATATGTTATTAAACCCAACCATCAAGTCTAGTTATAATTTTTATAATTTTTCATTCTAGAATTCCTATTTGATTGTCACTGAACTTCTTAAATCATTGATCATTATTTTCTTTTAAGATTCATGTCTAAAAACTACAATTTCCAGACTTTATATGAGTTTGATTATATAGTCTATTTTTCTTGGGTTTTAGTCAAAAATTTTTTATATGTTTTATTTTTAGTTGAGTGCTGATTATTGTGCATGAAAAGTAGCTGAGATTATTTGAGGCTCCATCTATGGTGTTCTATGAGGGCAGCCTGAATGGACTAAGACAATCTTGGTACTAATTATAAATATTTCATTACACATTTAAGAAAAAAACAATTTATTTTAATATTTTTATGTATGCAATCACTTTGGAATATAAAGTTCACCTCAAAATTAATTGCCATAATTATCTATTGTAAATTTACTCAACTGCAGATATCCTCAGAAAACTTTGCTATAGACAGAAACATTAATTTGCTTTTAGCTACTGTACTATGAATAATGAATCTTTCTCATTAATTATGGCCAATAAGAGTAATACTTTTTTTCTTGTTTTCTTCTTCTCTGAGAACTAATTGAAATTGCTTTTTGTGCTTTCCTAAATTAAAGCTAGTTTGTGCTTTCCTAAATTAAGATATCTTGCTGGGCTACCACAATTTAAATACTTGATGATTATTCATTTATTGGTTGGTTTATTGATATATTTACTCATTCAACATTTATTGAGCATCAACTTTGTGTTAGGCACATTGCTAGCATGGTGCATATATAGGAGAGAGTGAGGTAGGTAGACAAAGAACTAAAATGCAACAGTTAATGCCATAATTGAGAAATGTGCATAGTACAAAAGGAGCAATGGAAAAGAAACTAACTCTGCCTAGGAAAGTCAAGGAAGGATT
>NW_024423319.1:35380737-35383280 GCF_017311325.1 Ursus maritimus | reverse complement strand
GCGGTTTCATGGCTCCCCGCTTCGTACCTCAATACTCAGCGCTGGAGATGTTCATTTGTAGAGATCCAGATGCGTCTTCCTGCGTCTCAGGCTGGTTCCGTGGTTGTTTAGGCTGGTCTGGTACCTATCCAGCTCGACTCAGGGGACCGGCTGAAAACGGTGTCTCCTACTCCTCTGCCATCTTAACTCCCCTACCCTGACTATATTTTCTTTAAGGAGTTTTATGGTTTCAGGTATCATATTTAGTTCTTTAACTCGTTTGAGTTTATTTTCATGTATTGTGTAACAAAGTGGTCCAGTTTCATTATTTTGCGTGTAGCCGTCCAGTTTTCCCAGCACCATTTGTTGAAGATACTCTATTTTCTCCATCATATATTCCTGCCTTCTTTGTTGTAGATTAATTGATCATATAAACATGGGTTTATTTCTAGGCTCTCTGTTCTGTTCCATTGATCTATGTGTCTATTTGTGTGCCAGACCCACACTGTTTTGATTACTACAGTTTTGTAGTGTGTCTTGAAATGGGGGATTGTGATACCTCTGACTTTGTTCTTCTTCCTCAAGACTTCTTTGGCTATTTGGGATCTTTCATGTTTTCATACAGATTTTAATATTATTTGTTCAAGTTCTGTGAAAAGTTCTGTTGATATTTTCATAGGGATGGCATTGAATCTGTAGGTTGCTTTGGGTAGTATGGACATTCTAACAACATTCTTCCAATTCATGAATATGTAATATCTTTTCATTTGTGTTGTGTTCAATTTATTTCATTAATTTTTATACTACAAGTAGTTTTCTTTGCACTTATCCTTCTTGGGGTAGCACATTCTGAATCTGTAGTTTGATATTACCTCTCAATTTTGGAAATTCTTAAGCATTGTCTGCAAGGATTTTTTCTGCCCAAATTTCTATTGTTCTCCTTTTATGATGCCAATTACATGTATGTCAAAATTCTTCCCCATATCCCATATGTTTCTTGTACTTTTTTTCTGTTATTTTATTTCATAATATAGTTTTTCTTTAATTCTCACACATATTTCAATTTTTTCTTCTCCCTTCACCTCTAATATGTTATTAAACCCAACCATCAAGTCTAGTTATAATTTTTATAATTTTTCATTCTAGAATTCCTATTTGATTGTCACTGAACTTCTTAAATCATTGATCATTATTTTCTTTTAAGATTCATGTCTAAAAACTACAATTTCCAGACTTTATATGAGTTTGATTATATAGTCTATTTTTCTTGGGTTTTAGTCAAAAATTTTTTATATGTTTTATTTTTAGTTGAGTGCTGATTATTGTGCATGAAAAGTAGCTGAGATTATTTGAGGCTCCATCTATGGTGTTCTATGAGGGCAGCCTGAATGGACTAAGACAATCTTGGTACTAATTATAAATATTTCATTACACATTTAAGAAAAAAACAATTTATTTTAATATTTTTATGTATGCAATCACTTTGGAATATAAAGTTCACCTCAAAATTAATTGCCATAATTATCTATTGTAAATTTACTCAACTGCAGATATCCTCAGAAAACTTTGCTATAGACAGAAACATTAATTTGCTTTTAGCTACTGTACTATGAATAATGAATCTTTCTCATTAATTATGGCCAATAAGAGTAATACTTTTTTTCTTGTTTTCTTCTTCTCTGAGAACTAATTGAAATTGCTTTTTGTGCTTTCCTAAATTAAAGCTAGTTTGTGCTTTCCTAAATTAAGATATCTTGCTGGGCTACCACAATTTAAATACTTGATGATTATTCATTTATTGGTTGGTTTATTGATATATTTACTCATTCAACATTTATTGAGCATCAACTTTGTGTTAGGCACATTGCTAGCATGGTGCATATATAGGAGAGAGTGAGGTAGGTAGACAAAGAACTAAAATGCAACAGTTAATGCCATAATTGAGAAATGTGCATAGTACAAAAGGAGCAATGGAAAAGAAACTAACTCTGCCTAGGAAAGTCAAGGAAGGATTCACAGAGAATAGTTAGCCTTTTAACTAACCTTTTAAAAATCCTTAGGAACTTTCAAGTCTAATGTACCCTACAAGATCACACAAAATGTGTGCTAAATTGTGCCTTGAGAGAGATATTGAAGAGATTAGGTGCTTAGGATGTGAAAAGGGTCCAGAGCTGAAGACAGAATAATAACACTGAAGGATTCTGATCAATTCAGTATGACCAGAACTTAAGGGTATGATAGTGATAGTGGTCGTAAGCAGAAAGATGGTGAGGTGTAAGGCTGGTGAGAAAAGTGTGAGTATGATGGCTCTTAAAAGCCATGGTCATGAATTGGTCTTCACTTTGTAGGAAATGGATAGTCATTAAAACATTTTAAACAGGGGTGTGACATGATCATATTTACATTACAGAAAGATTATTCTGGTTGCAATCTAGAGAATGATTTGGAGAGGGGCAAAACTTAGAGGCATGGAAGCCAGTGAGGAGACTGTTGCAGTGATCTAAGTGAGAGCAAGTTTTGAGAAAAGTATTAAGAATGGAAAAAGAGAGATGATCATCTAACTG
>NW_024423319.1:35354045-35380727 GCF_017311325.1 Ursus maritimus | reverse complement strand
CTCAGGGGACCGGCTGAAAACGGTGTCTCCTACTCCTCTGCCATCTTAACTCCCCTACCCTGACTATATTTTCTTTAAGGAGTTTTATGGTTTCAGGTATCATATTTAGTTCTTTAACTCGTTTGAGTTTATTTTCATGTATTGTGTAACAAAGTGGTCCAGTTTCATTATTTTGCGTGTAGCCGTCCAGTTTTCCCAGCACCATTTGTTGAAGATACTCTATTTTCTCCATCATATATTCCTGCCTTCTTTGTTGTAGATTAATTGATCATATAAACATGGGTTTATTTCTAGGCTCTCTGTTCTGTTCCATTGATCTATGTGTCTATTTGTGTGCCAGACCCACACTGTTTTGATTACTACAGTTTTGTAGTGTGTCTTGAAATGGGGGATTGTGATACCTCTGACTTTGTTCTTCTTCCTCAAGACTTCTTTGGCTATTTGGGATCTTTCATGTTTTCATACAGATTTTAATATTATTTGTTCAAGTTCTGTGAAAAGTTCTGTTGATATTTTCATAGGGATGGCATTGAATCTGTAGGTTGCTTTGGGTAGTATGGACATTCTAACAACATTCTTCCAATTCATGAATATGTAATATCTTTTCATTTGTGTTGTGTTCAATTTATTTCATTAATTTTTATACTACAAGTAGTTTTCTTTGCACTTATCCTTCTTGGGGTAGCACATTCTGAATCTGTAGTTTGATATTACCTCTCAATTTTGGAAATTCTTAAGCATTGTCTGCAAGGATTTTTTCTGCCCAAATTTCTATTGTTCTCCTTTTATGATGCCAATTACATGTATGTCAAAATTCTTCCCCATATCCCATATGTTTCTTGTACTTTTTTTCTGTTATTTTATTTCATAATATAGTTTTTCTTTAATTCTCACACATATTTCAATTTTTTCTTCTCCCTTCACCTCTAATATGTTATTAAACCCAACCATCAAGTCTAGTTATAATTTTTATAATTTTTCATTCTAGAATTCCTATTTGATTGTCACTGAACTTCTTAAATCATTGATCATTATTTTCTTTTAAGATTCATGTCTAAAAACTACAATTTCCAGACTTTATATGAGTTTGATTATATAGTCTATTTTTCTTGGGTTTTAGTCAAAAATTTTTTATATGTTTTATTTTTAGTTGAGTGCTGATTATTGTGCATGAAAAGTAGCTGAGATTATTTGAGGCTCCATCTATGGTGTTCTATGAGGGCAGCCTGAATGGACTAAGACAATCTTGGTACTAATTATAAATATTTCATTACACATTTAAGAAAAAAACAATTTATTTTAATATTTTTATGTATGCAATCACTTTGGAATATAAAGTTCACCTCAAAATTAATTGCCATAATTATCTATTGTAAATTTACTCAACTGCAGATATCCTCAGAAAACTTTGCTATAGACAGAAACATTAATTTGCTTTTAGCTACTGTACTATGAATAATGAATCTTTCTCATTAATTATGGCCAATAAGAGTAATACTTTTTTTCTTGTTTTCTTCTTCTCTGAGAACTAATTGAAATTGCTTTTTGTGCTTTCCTAAATTAAAGCTAGTTTGTGCTTTCCTAAATTAAGATATCTTGCTGGGCTACCACAATTTAAATACTTGATGATTATTCATTTATTGGTTGGTTTATTGATATATTTACTCATTCAACATTTATTGAGCATCAACTTTGTGTTAGGCACATTGCTAGCATGGTGCATATATAGGAGAGAGTGAGGTAGGTAGACAAAGAACTAAAATGCAACAGTTAATGCCATAATTGAGAAATGTGCATAGTACAAAAGGAGCAATGGAAAAGAAACTAACTCTGCCTAGGAAAGTCAAGGAAGGATTCACAGAGAATAGTTAGCCTTTTAACTAACCTTTTAAAAATCCTTAGGAACTTTCAAGTCTAATGTACCCTACAAGATCACACAAAATGTGTGCTAAATTGTGCCTTGAGAGAGATATTGAAGAGATTAGGTGCTTAGGATGTGAAAAGGGTCCAGAGCTGAAGACAGAATAATAACACTGAAGGATTCTGATCAATTCAGTATGACCAGAACTTAAGGGTATGATAGTGATAGTGGTCGTAAGCAGAAAGATGGTGAGGTGTAAGGCTGGTGAGAAAAGTGTGAGTATGATGGCTCTTAAAAGCCATGGTCATGAATTGGTCTTCACTTTGTAGGAAATGGATAGTCATTAAAACATTTTAAACAGGGGTGTGACATGATCATATTTACATTACAGAAAGATTATTCTGGTTGCAATCTAGAGAATGATTTGGAGAGGGGCAAAACTTAGAGGCATGGAAGCCAGTGAGGAGACTGTTGCAGTGATCTAAGTGAGAGCAAGTTTTGAGAAAAGTATTAAGAATGGAAAAAGAGAGATGATCATCTAACTGCTATCTTTATTACAATATTACCTCTGCTTCTCTCCATACATCTTTTTCTTTTCCCATTCATAACCAGAATCCTTGAGTCTACTTCCTCTTTAGTGAAAAGAGTATTTAATGGGCAACTATGTTTCTATTTTACTCTCTCAAAGTAATTCCTATCATGACACTTTTCAAATACCTAATTTCACTGAAAAAAAAAGACTCTCATTTAAATTTTGGTAAATTTTAAGTATTTTAAATATTTAAATTTAAACATGTTAACACATTTGAACAGTACAGATTTTACAAAGAGTTTTATGAAGTGGATGCCTCACAAATATATTCAGACTATGATGAGGCTCAATTTTGTTAATCTATTTTTTAAAAGATTTTATTTATTTCTTTGAGAGAGAGAGAGAGAACATGAGCCAGGGGAGGGGCATGAAGGAGGGAGAAGCAGATTCCCCGCCGCGTACAGAGCCCAATGCAGAGATGCAGAGCCTATACAGAGCCAAGATGGAGGCCAATGCAGAGCCTGATGTGGAGCCAACTCCATGACCCTGGGATCATGACCTGAGCGGGAAGTCAGACACTTAGCTAACTGAGCCACCTATGTGCCCCTTGTTAATATGTTTTAGATCCTACAATATGAACACAGTTTTTCTCTCTCATCTATGCATATATTTCACATAAAAGACATTCCAAATTCATCTTAAAATATGAACCAGAGAAATAATTTAATGAAAAAAATCTAATTGTACTCAGAAAGGAAACAATAAATGACCCAAAGACAAAAAAAAAGCCTTCATTTAAAAAAAAGTCATTTATCAACTCATTAATCGTATTAATAACATACTTGTAAAGGACTTTGTAATTTAAAATGGTTTCACATTAATTTTCTAATTTTAATTAAAAGAAAAACACTTAAAAATTTAGTCAGTAATAAGACTACAAATCTTAATGTGGAGTTAATACTCATTATTTCTAGGATGGTTTGTTTAATTATAAGGGAGATACTTGCTGAATACCTACTATGTGTTCGTGATTATTCTAAATGCACTGGCAAATAGCAATGGGTTTGTATAGAGTTTCTCCCTTGATTACACTATGGTTCTCTCTATTTCCCAACTAGGGAAGGACAAATGATTGAATAAACATAATTTAGTGTTAGCAAGAACAATAGTCTAAATATCTAGAGATACAGTTTTTATTAAGTTTGGGATTTTGAGTCTAGAAAAAGGTCTGGATTTATATTATATATTTTCATTTCTAAACAATGCCTAGGGAAAAAAATCCCTCCCCAATTTTAAGAGAACTGCTTTAATTCTCATGTATAATATTGCCAAGAGAGAGTTTTACTACATTATATATGACAATGTATTTTATTTCTAAAATGATAACATATTGTTATGCTTAGTGGAAATATTAACTTTAATAGTTCAGACAGATCTTGTTTTCTCATGGCCTTATATTGCATTAATTCCAGCCATATTTCTGTTTCTTATTACATATTTCTACTACCAAGTGGTTAGAAAAATGAAAAAGGTTTTAAGAAGTCAGTTGCATGCCTTCCATTTTTTTTCTTGTATTTTTACTTTAAACAATGCATATTCCACTGAGGGGTGAAGGGATGTGTGAGCATCTGGGTCCTTGTCTGCTGCCACCTGTGATAACCTGCATTAATCTTTAAATCCTTTCCCTGTTTCCTGAAAAACACTGACAAAGTTAATCAGTCACAAAGTTAATTAGAATTTAGTTCCCTTAAAAATGGCTCATCATCTTCAGCAATTCTCTGTACCACTGGAAGATACAGTTTAGAGAGAATGGTTGCAGTGATGCTTATCGAAGTAATTGAAAAATGGGGAGGTATATTTTAGATTCAATCATTTTTTGAGTTCCGACTTTGGAATATGTTACGAATTAAACTCTATAACACAAAAAGATACGCTGAACTCTTAACCTCCAGTACCTATAAATGTGATCTTATTTGGAAATAGGGCCTTTGCTGATATACTCAAGTAAAGATTAGGTCGTTAGGATGGGCCCTAATTCAATATGATTGATGTCTTTATAAGAAAAAAAGGCATGGAGACTATACAGGGAGAATGCCATATGAAAAACAGAGGCATAAATGGGAATAATACAGCTGAAAGACAAGGAATGCTAAGGGCTTCTGGTCATTAGCAGAAGGCAAGAAAAGATTCTACACAGTCACAGAGGGAGAATGGACCCGTTGACCCTCTGATTTCAGACTTAGAAGCCTCTACAACACTAAGAGGATAAATTTCTGTTGTTTTAGGCCATCTAGTTTATGCACTTTATTATAGTCATCATAGGAACCAATATAGAATGTAAACATATTTTTTTTCTCCAAGGGAATAAGGAACATGTAGGCATGTTGACTACAAGATACAGGGTTGAATGAAGCCAAGAGTGACTCCGTGCTTCTAAAATACAGTCTGGTTCAAGTAAAGGAGTGATTACTATTTTCTAATTAGCTGCAAGGTGGTGGATAACCCTTGTTTTTTTCTAACTCACTTTTTCTTTAAACTTTTCATTTTAAGAACTAAATGATGTCATATCTAAGTAGATTCACATGCAATAAAGTATTTGGATACTACTGTATTTCCTTGGATTTCAGAAAGAAAGAGTCCAAAAATGTTAAGCAAACAGCTATGTCTGATCCTACTTTAAAATATAAGATAATGATTGAAGAGGGATAAATGTTCTCAAAAATGGAGTTATGACTATGATTATGAATAATAATATGAAGGAAGAAAAGATTAAATCACCCAAAGCAATCAGTGAAACTACAAATGAACTTTTTGTGAACCTAGATTTGTAAAGATTTCTGATTGTATCAAAAGAGACCATGAGAAGACTGTTTACGCAGGTAATGGCCAAAATGAACTGAAATTTGAGGTTGATGGTAATATTGATGAGTGACAACAAAGAACAAAAAAACTTATTGTTAAAGCTTTTTCAGAATTTGTGATCATTGCAGAGCATTTTTAAAATGTCATTAAAAGAGGGGCGCCTGGGTGGCTCAGTCATTAAGGGTCTGCCTTTGGCTCAGGGCGTGATCCTGGCGTTATGGGATCAAGCCCCGCATCAGGTTCCTCTGCTGGGAGCCTGCGTCTTCCTCTCCCACTCCTCCTGCTTGTGATCCCTCTCTCTCTGGCTGTCTCTCTCTGTCAAATAAATAAATAAAATCTTTTAAAATAAATAAATAAATAATAAATAAATAAATAAATAAATAAAATGTCATTAAAAGAATGTGAAAGAAATATGAGTATATAAGGTGAGAAGGCGGTTCTATCTGCCCTGAACAAATTTGTCAATGGCATTCCAAACTTCAGTGTTTGTTTATCAGGAATCATGGGGAAATATATAAATGTTGCCAAGTGTTAGAGTATCATTGATGAAAGCAGTGATAGTTAGCCTAGAAAATAGAAGGGAGGCATAATAGCTTTTAAAACCTTGGAATTTGGAGATTTAGAAAGATGGTAGAGTAGAAAAGCTCAAGGAACTTATTTCCCCACAGAAATGAAATTTTTAAAAAACCCTAAATACAGGCTAAAATAACTTTATGGGAGGTCTGAAAAACAAAGGATTATCAGATACATATGATTTTGTATGATATCAGATAAATAGTTTGCAAAAGTTTTCCCCCATTCTATAAGTTGTCTTTTCACTTTCATGATAGTGTCATTTGATGCACAGAAGTTTTTAATTTTAGTGAAGCCTGATTTACCATTTTTTTGGTTACATATGCTTTAGGTGTCATGTCTAGGAAATTACTGCGCAATCCAAGACAGAAAGATTTATACCCATTTTTCTTCTAAGAAGTTTACAGATTTAGCTCTTACATTTAGGTCTTTAAACAAGTTTAAGTTAATTTTGTATATGGTGTGAGGTAGGAGTCTAACTTCCTTTGTTTGTACGCAGATATCCAGTTGTCCCAGCACCGTTGTTAGTCTATTCTTTACCCAATGAATTGTCTTAATACCATTGTCAAAAAACAATTGACCATAAGTGTTAATTTCTAGATCTTCCAGTGTTCCATATGTTTATCATTATGCCAGTAAAACAATCCTAATTACTGTAACTTGTAGTAAGTTTTTAAATTAGGAAGTATGAGGCTTTCAATTTTGTTCTGCCTCTCAAGGTTGCCTTTGCTATTCTGAGGGTCTTGCATTTTCATATGACTTTTAGAATGAGTATGTCAACTTTTGCAAAGGACAGCTCTGGTTTTGATAAGAATAGCATTCAATCTATCCATCACTTTGAGAATGCTTGCCATTTTAACAATATTAAGTATTCCAATCTACAAATACAGGATCTCTTGCCATTTATTTAGGTTTTTAAAAAAATTCATTCAATGATACTTTCCAGTTTTCATTGTACATGTTTTGCATTTCTTTGTTCAGATTTATTCCTGTTTTACTCTTTTTCATACTATTGTAAAACAATTTTTAAATAAATTTTCTTATAGTTACTACCTAGTGTATAGAAATGCAATTGATTTGGGTGTATTGATCTTGTATTCTGCACTCTTACTGAAGTCATTTAAAAGCCCTAATACTTTTTCTGTTAATATTTTGGGCTTTTCTATCTACCAGATCACATCATCTGTGATAGATACAGTTTTACTTCTTCCTTTCCAATATCAATATGTTTTGTTTGTTTTTCTCACCTGATTGCTCTGGATAGAACCTCCAGTACAATGTAGACAAATGGCAAGAGCGTCTAGACATTCTTGTCTTGTTTCTAATTGTAAGGTTAAGTACTATCTTTCAGCAAAAAACATGATGTTACATATGTATGTTTCATAGATGCCCTTTTCAGTTTGAGGCAGTACTTTTCTGTTTCTAATTTATTCGTTTTTATCATAAATTTTATCAAATTCTTTTTTTTCCTGCATCTATTGATTAGATTATATTTTTTTTTCCTTTTTCTATTACCATGGTATATTATGATTTTTGTATGTTAAATCAGCCTTGCATTCCTGAGGTAAATTCCATTTGGTCATGATGTGTGATCTTTTTAATGATGTATGTCCACTGCTAGATTCAGCTTGCTAGTATTATCTTGATGGTTTTATATCTATATTCATAAGAAACTTGGTTTATAGTTTTCTTACAATATTTTTATCTGGTGTTGATATCAGGGTAATGTTGGCCTTGTAGAATGAGCTGGTAAATATTTCTTCTTTCATTTTTTGGAAGAGTTTGAAAAGGATTGGTGTTAATTCTTTAAATGTTTGGTAGAATTAGCCAGGGAAGCCATCTGCTTCTAAGCTTTTCTGAGGGGATAGGAAACTTTTTGATAACTAATTTAAGCTCTTTACTTGATATAGATCTATTTAGACTCATCTTGTAGTTTCAGTAGTTTTGCATTTCTAGGGATTTGTTCATTTCATCTAAGCTGCGTAATTTGTTGGTATATCATTATTCACAATATTTCCTTACAGCCCTTTTTTCTCCTGTATGGATGGCTGTAAAACCCCTGCTTTCATTCTTGATTCCACTTGATTCTAGTAATCTTAGCGTTCTCTCTTTTGCTCTTGGTCAGTCTTAGCTATAGGTCTACTAAATCTGTTGGTCTTTTCAAAGGACCATGTTTTCAGTTAGTTCTCTCTATTGTTTTTCTCTTATTTATCTCATTTGTTTCCATTCTAATACTGTTTATATATTTTCCCTACTTCCTCTGTGTTTAGTTACCTCTTTATTTTTTGGTATCTTAAGATGGGAAGTTAGGTTATTGATTTGAGATTTTTCTTCTTTTATCTTTTTCTTTTTTCTTTTTTTTTTTTAGAGAGGAAGAAAAAGTAGGGGAGGGGCAGAGGGAGTGGGAGAGAGAATCTTAAGGAGGCTCCATGCCCAGTGTGGAGACCAGCATGGGGCTTGATCTCACAGCCCTGTATTCAAGACCTGAGCAGAAATCAAGAGTTGGATGCTTAACCAAATAAGCCACCCTCTTCTTTTTTTAATATAAGTGTTTTCAGCTATAAATTTTCCTCTAAGTGCTACTGTTTCTGTGTTCCATACATTTCATGTTGCATGTTTGTTCTCACTTATCACAAAATGTTTTCTAATATCCCTTGTGATTTTAATCTGACCCATTGGTTATATGGAAGTATATTGCTTAATTTCTATATATTTGTGAATTTACCAATTTTCATTTTGTTTGATTTCTAATTTAATTCCGTTTTGATCAAAGAATGTATGCTTTCAGTTATTTTAAATTTATTGAAAAATGTTTCATGGTCTCATATATGATCTATTGAGAATGTTCCATGTGTCCTTGAGAAAAATATATGTTTGGTTGTTTTTAGTTGGAGTGTTCTATAGATGTCTATGAGGCCCAGTTGCTTTATAGCTTTGTTCAACTCCTTATTTCCTCATTGCTATTCTCTCTAGTTCTATCCATTATTATAAGTGGGTGTAATGAAATGTCCAACTATTATGGTGAATTGTCTATTCCTGCATTGAAATCTGTCAGTTTTTATTTTATGCATTATGGGGCTCTGTATTTAGAGCATACATGTTTATAATTATTATATCTTCTTGCTGAACTGACCTTTTTATCATTACAAAATGTTTCTCATTGTCTCTAATAATTTTTGTCTTAAAGTCTATTTTTTTGACATTAATATAGGCGTTTCCAAGTCTCTTCTGGCTACTGTCTCCATGGTATATAATTTTCCCTTTCTCTAGTTTCAACCTATTTGTGTCTTTGAGTCTAAAGTATGTTTCTTATAGAAGGCATATGATAAATTTTTTATTTCACTCTTCCAAATTATGCCTTTATTTAAAATGTTGAACTCGGGGAGCCTGGGTGGCTCAGTCAGTTAAGTATTTGCCTTTGGCTCAGGTCATGATCCCAGAGTCCAGGGATGGAGCCCTGGGTGGGGCTCCCTGCTCAGCAGGGAGCCTGTTCTTCCCTCAGACCCTCCCCTCTCTCGTGTTGTCTCTCTCTCTCACTCTCTTTCTCTCAAATAAATAAAACCTTTTAAAAATTTAAAAAAATAAAATGCTTAACTCATTTACAATTAATGTAATTACTGATAAATAGGATTTGTATCTTACATTCTGATATTTATTTTCTATGTCTTACATCTTTTTGCTCTCTTCTTCCATTATATTATCTCCTGTTCTGTTAAATAATACTTTTTTAAAAATATTTATTTATTTTTATTTTAGAGGGAAAGAGAGCATGAGCAGGGGGAGGGGTGGAGGGAGATGAGAGAGAGAATCTTCAAGCACACTCCCCACTGAATGCAGAACTCAACCTGGGGCTTGATTTCAGGACCCTGATATTAGGACCTGAGCTGAAATCAAGAGTTGGGCACTTAACCAACTGAGCCACCCAGGCGCCCCTATATAATACTTTCTAATGCATTATTTTAATTCCCTCACTGATTTTAGTATACTTTTAAACTTTATTTTTGTAATTACTCTGGGCATTACAATAAATATCTAAACTTATAATAATCTATGTCAGATTAATAGCAATTTAAATTCAGTAATATACAAAACTGTTTCTTCTCTATATCTTCATTCTTACTTCCCTTCTTTGTGCTATTATTCTCACAGAAATTAATTCTTTATGTACTCTATGTCCATCAACACACATTTGTAAGTATTGCTTTATTCAGTTGTCTTTTATATCTGATAAAAGAAGAAAAATGTTACAAACAAAAATGTATTTATATTGTCTCTTACTTTTACTTAGTAGTTACCTTTACCAGTGCTCCTCATTTATTCATGTGGATTCAAGTTACTGTCTAATAACCTTTCATTTCCTCTTGATTTGAATTACTGTCTTGAGTTCACTTGCTTTCAGCCTGAAGATCTCCCTTTAGTATTTCCTGTAGAATTGATCTGCTAGCAATGATTTTTCCCCCCTGGGAATGTTTTAAGTTCTCCTTTATTTTTGAAGTATAGTTTTGCTAAATATAGAATCCATGGTTTGTAATCTTTTTCTTTTAGCATCTTAAATATATCATCCCACTGCCTCTGTTCCATGGTTTCTGGTGACAAAACAGCTGTTAATTTTATCGAGGATTCCTTGTACATAATGAATCTCCTTTCTATTGCTTCTTTAGTTTCCTCCTTTATCTCTGGCATTTGACCATTTGACTATGATGTGTCTATAGATCTCTGTGTTTATCCTACTTGATGTTCATTGAGTTTATTGGATGAGTTTACTAACATTTTTCCTCAAATTTAGAAAGATTTTGGCTGTTATTCAAATAGTCTTTTTTTTTTTTGTACAGGCATGCCTCATTTTATTGTGCTTTGCTTTAATTCTTTTAATGTTTTTTTATTATATTATGTTAGTCACCATACAGTACATCCCTGGTTTTTTATGTAAAGTTCGATGATTCATTAGTTGCGTATAATAGCCAGTGCACCATGCAATACATGCCCTCCTTACTACCCATCACCAGCCTATCCCATTCTGCCACGCCCCTCCCCTCCAAAGCCCTCAGTTTGTTTCTCAGAGTCCATAGTAACTCATGCTTCATTCCCCCTTCTGATTACCCCCCTTTCTTTATCCCTTTCTTCCCCTACCGATCTTTCTAGTTCTTATGTTCCATAGATGAGAGAAATCATATGATAATTGTCTTTCTCTGCTTGACTTATTTCACTTAGCATTATCTCCTCCAGTGCCGTCCATGTTGTAGCAAATGTTGAGAACTCGTTCTTTTTGATAGCTGAGTAATATTCCATCGTATATATGGACCACAACTTCTTAATCCAGTCATCTGTTGAAGGGCATCTCGGTTCCTTCCACGATTTAGCTATTGTGGACAATGCTGCTATGAACATTGGGGTACATATGGCCCTTCTCTTCACTACGTCTGTATCTTTGGGGTAAATACCCAGTAGTGCAATGGCTGGGTCATAGGGTAGCTCAACTTTTAACTTTTTAAGGGACCTCCTCAATGTTTTCCAGAGTGGCTGCCCCAGCCTGCATTTCTACCAACAATGCTAAGGAGGGATCCCCTTTCTCCACATCCTCCCCAGCAATTGTTGTTTCTTGCCTTGTCAATTTTTGCCATTCTAACTGGTGTAAGGTGGTATATCAGTGTGGTTTCGATTTGAATTTCCCTGATGGCTAATGATTTTGAACATTTTTTCATGTGTCTCTTAACCATTTGTATGTCATCATTGGAAAAGTGTCTGTTCATATCTTCTGCCCATTTAATGATTTGTTTGTTTCTCACGTATTGAGTTTGAGAAGTTCTTTGTAGATCTTGGATACCAGTCTTTTATCTGTAGTATCATTTGCAAATATATTCTCCCATTCCGTGGGCTGCCTCTTCATTTTTTTGACTGTTTCCTTGGCTGTACAGAAGCTTTTTATCTTGATGAAGTCCCACAAGTTCATTTTATCTTTTGTTTGTCTTGCCTTTGGGGATGTGTCATGAAAAAGGTTGCTTTGTCCAATGTCGTAGAGGGTGCTGCCTATGTTCTCCTCTAGGATTTTGATGGATTCCTGTCTCCCATTGAGCTCTTTCATCCATTTGGAGTTTATCTTTGTGTATGGTGTGAGAAAGTGGTCAAGTTTCATTCTTGTGCATGTAGCTGTCCAATTTTCCCAGCACCATTTATTGAAGAGACTCTTTTCCACTGGATGTTTTTTCTTGCTTTATCAAAGATTAGTTGCCCAAAGAGCCGAGGGTCCATTTCTGGATTCTCTATTCTGTTCCATTGGTCTATGTGTCTGTTTTTGTGCCAGTACCATGCTGTCTTTGTGATCACAGCTTTGTAGTACAGCTTGAAATCCGGCATTGTGATGCCTCCAGCTTTGTTTTTCCTTTTCAACAGTTCCTTGGCGATTCGGGGCCTTTTCTGGTTCCATACAAATTTAAGGGCTGTTTGTTCCAGCTCTTTGAAAAATGTCATTGGTATTTTGATCGGGATGACATTGAAAGTGTAGATTGCTCTGGGCAGCATGGACATTTTAACTATGTTAATTCTTCCAATCCATGAGCATGGGATATTTTTCCATCTTTTTGTGTCTTCCTCAATGTCTTTCAAGAGTGATTTATAGTTTCTAGAATATAGGTCCTTTACATCTCTGGTTAAGTTAATTCCAAGGTAAGGTATGGTTTTTGGTGCTATTGTAAATGGGATGGATTCCCTAATTTCTCTTTCTTCTGTATCATTGTTCGTGTATAGAAATGCAACTGATTTCTGAGCATTGATTTTGTATCCCGCCACATTACTGAATTGCTCTATAACTTCTAATAGTTTGGGTGTGGATTCTTTTGGTTTTCCCATCTAGAGGATCATGTCATCTGTGAAGAGAGACATTTTGACTTCTTCTTTGCCAATTTGGATACCTTTTATCCCTTTTTGTTGTCTGATTGCTGTTGCAAGGACTTCTAGTACTATGTTGAATAATAGTGGTGAGAGTGGGCATCCTTGTCGTGTTCCTCATCTTAAGGGAAAGGCTTTCATCTTTTCCCCATTGAGAATGATATTTGCTGTAGGCTTTTCATAGATGGTTTTTATGAGAATGAGGAATGTACCCTCTATCCCTACACTCTGAAGGGTTTTAATCAGGAAAGGATGCTGTATTTTGTCAAATGCTTTTTCTGCATCTATTGAATCATGTGATTTTTGGCTTTTTCATTCTGGGTAAAATCTAAGACACTGATCAATTTGTGAATGTTGAACCACCCTTGCATCCCAGGGATGAATCTCATCATTTTTCTCTTTCTGTTTTTTTTTTTTCTAGGAATCCTGTTCTTATATGTTGTCCTTAGTGGTGTCTCACAGATCTCTGAGCTTCTTTTAATTTTTCTTCATTCTTTCTGTTTCTTTGGATACTTTAAATTGGGCTTTCTTCAAGTTAGCTTTTTCCTTTTTGTGCTTGCTCAAATGTGTTATTCAACAGCTCTAGTGAATTTGTCACAACTGTGAAGAAATTCTATTTTTCCTAATACTTTCTTTCTATTGATATTCTCAATTTGGTAATTTATCATTTCCATATTTATTATTGTTTTTTAAAATATGGTTTCCTTTAGTTCTTTGGGCATCCTTAAAATAGCTGATTTAGAGTCTTTGTACAATGTCTGGGTATTCTCAGGGAGAGTTTTTATTAATTGTTTCTTTCCTTTGTATGGGCCATACTTTCTTGTTTCTTTGCTCACCTCATAATTTTTTTGTCAAAAACTGAATTTTTCAAATGACATAGAAATTGATAATCAGATTATCTTCCCTATCCAGGGTTTATTGCTATTGCTGTGTATTGTTTTTTATTTTATTTGTTGTTTAGTTACTTTTCTAAACTAATTCCATGAAGTCTTTGTTGGGTGTGGCTATTCATTTAATGTAGTGCTTATGTGGAATCAGTAATTCTCCTAGTCTTTTCCACAGAGCTCTTTGTGCTTAGTCAGGCCCACATTTAACACTCAGCCAGGTAATTAAAAATTTCAATCTAATGGATTCCTCCAAAATTCACATTTCACTTTCTGCTTGTACAAAATCTCAAGATTAGCCAGAGGTGAGAGCTTAAGGCCTTCTCATATCCTTCTTGGACATTCACACAGCTCTAGACACGTGCATAACTATACACATGAGCATCTACATTCCCAGGAATGTCTCTGAGCATTTCAAAGCCTCCTTGGAAATCTTAATTTCTAGATTTTTTAAAAAGCTTTTTGGATAGCCTGCCTTAGGCAGCTACAAGTTAATCAATTTAATGTTTTTTCTTTCCTTTTCTTTTTCTTTCTTTCTTTTATTTTATTTTATTGACATATGCCCCCAAGGAGAATTTTTTTCGTGCTGGGCAAGTTCCATGTCTGGTCAAATAAAAACTGCTTTGCAAGTGGGATTTTTCAGGGAACTACCAGACAGGTCGAATAATGACATTTCTCTGGAAATGAGGCTTTGAAGGGCCTCCAGCCCCATTCTGCTGCCTCTAGTGGCTGTCAAGCCCCATTTTGTCACCTCCAGTGGCTGTGTGGCTGTTCCTTTTCACCAAGATTGAGGGTTGTTGGCTTTCGGAGTTACTGTGGAACTGGAGGGGATAAAAAGATGGTAATAAGGCAAACTAAAACCCACAAAAATTACTCATTTCACTAAGACTGAGGTTTCTGTTTTTTTTTCTTTCTTGAATAAACATTCTTCAGACTTTTGCAAGATTTTGGTGAATTTCCATAATTCTGAGAAATTTGAGTCTGTGTGCATTTTTGCCTGTTTTTTCATTGCTTTCTTGAAGAATAGAATTTCCAGAGGTTCTTCTCTACCATTTTTGGTTACCTTCCTCTTTCTGGTTTTGTATGTAATTTTTTATTAGAACACAGCCATGCTTATTTATTTATATATTTATTTATTTATATAATTATTTCACATTACAATGGCAGAGCTAAGGAGTCACAAGAGAGACTGTATAGCCTACAAAGTAAAAAATATTTACCATCTGGCCTTTTACAGAATAAGTCTATTTACAAGGCACTTTTATATTATGGTGGAGATTAAACCAATTCAGTTGTTTCTAACCTGTATTCCATCAGAATCAAAATGGTAATGCTGGTTTAAAATTTAGACCAAAGGCCCCACACCCAGAAAGTCCGATTCGGTAGATGTGGGGTACATCAAGCAAGTCTGTATTTTTAAAAATAATCAAAAATTCTGATGAAGACAGTCCTCTCACTGGGAACAACTTCAACTGATTTTTAGTGTCCTTTCTAAATCTATGATTCTATACGTTAGACATCTTATATCAAGGCCTAGTGACAATAAATGAGGAAAATAATAAATGTTCATTATTGAGCATTTTGTTTTTACTTATTGTCAATAGTAGTTCCATTTTATTTAAATTGATTCATCTCTAGTTTATTTTTTTAAGATTTTATTTATTTATTTGACAGAGAGAGAGAGCGAACACAAGCAGGGGGAGTTGCTGAGGGAGAGGGAGAAGCAGGCTCCCCACTGAGCAGGGAGCCAAATGCAGGGCTTGATCCCTAGACCCTGAAATCATGACCTGAGCCAAAGGTAGATGCTTAACTGACTGAGCCACCCAGGAGCCCCAGATTCATCTATAGTTTATTATAGTTATTAGCTCATGGACAAAGAATTAATGGACCAGAAAGGATGCATTTTTACAAGTGTGTGTAAATTGCCCTTTACTAATATTTTCTCTTAAGGGCCCAGGTGTACTCAATTTTCTTACTTGATTGCCAGATCTAAAGAAGGCCCAGGGCCCTATTTAAGCTTATAAACTATTCCTTTTTATAGAATAGAATTATAATGAAGTTTCTAATTGATGAAGTTTGCAGTGGACACTGTCTTTTTATGGATCCATCCCGTATTCATGGCATACACATAATTACTTCATTTGATGAATGAGCAATAACAGGAGGACTTACCTATATATGAGAATACTCCACTCAAGGTTATCTATTCATCCATCTGAAACCTTCTCTCAATGTCTTTTGTTCCTAAAAGTTTTTACTAATGAAATCGATTGATATTTATTTTTTCAAGCTTAAAAAAAATCTCTAAGAAAAATACTTCTGTGTGTTGGTTTGAAGACTTAATGAATTTTGATCCCCTCAGTCTACATTTACCAAAGGATGAAAGTGCATTAATTATACAGAAAGATTAACTTTTGCTCAACAAGAGATAAGCAAAAAAACTCAAAAATACCTGAAATTTCACCTCTCTCAGAAGGGTGATTAAGCCAGCTGTGACATCAAAGATACCTTTTAGTTGGTCAATAATAAAAATTACTACCAAGAATAATGAGGTAGTCCTTACATAATTCAACAAAATACCAAAGATCGAGTGGCTTAAATAACAGAAATTTATTTTGTCATAGTTCTAGAGGCTGGAAGTCTAAGATCAAGATGCCAGAAGGGTTGGTTTCCTTTGAGGCCTCTCTCCTTGGCTTGCAGATGGCTCCCTTCCTGCTGCCTTTTCCCACGGTTATCCTTTTGTGCATACACATCCCTGATGTCCTTTCCTATTCTTTAAGGGCCCTACTTATATTGGATTTGTGCCCAAACTGATGGCCTCATTTTAACTTAGTCATCTCTGAGTATACTTTATTTCCAAATACAGTTACATTCTGAGATTCTAGAGGTTAGGAGTTCCTGTATGGATTTTGGTGGAAGACAATTCAGCCCTTAGCATGGGTGATGACAGAGTAAACTATAATTTATAATATTCATATTTATCTGAGCCTGTGTGTCTTTTAAAAATTATATAAATGAAAAAAATGTAGAAAAAATAGAGGGAAATGAGGTCAGATCACATAGAAATGATGGAAGCAGTAGAATGAATATTCACAGAACGTTAAAATGAAAATCTATATAATGCAGCAACAGCAGTAGGAATAATGTAGAGATAATAAAGTCCACGAGTTAGTAGTGCTTTAGTTGCATTCCACAAGCTATGTGTAGTTTTTTTTAAATTGTCACCCACTTCAAATTATATACTCACTTCCATTTTCATTGTCTGTAATCCATTAATTACATGAAAAGTGATTTTTTAATTTCTAAACATATGAGATTTTAGTTGTCTCTCCATTACTGATTCTGAATTTTAAACATTATGGTAATAGAATGTGGTCAGTATACAGTTGACCCTTGAAAAATGCAGGTGTTGGGGTACCAACCCCCATCAAAAATCTGCATATAACTTTTGACTCCCTAAAACTTAACTACTAATAGCCTACTGTTGGCTAGAAGCCTTACCAGTAACATAGACAGCAATGAACATGTGTTTTGTATGTTATATGTATTCTATACTATATTCTTAAAGTAAGCAAGGGAAAAGAAAATGTTATTAAGAAGATAATTAGGAAGAGAAAGTACATATTTATTGAAAAAATCCACATATAAGTGGACCTGCACAGTTCAAAACTATGTTTTTAAGAGTCATCTGTAGTATTTACTTTTGGTATTTGTTGAAAACTGTTTTGTGGGCTATTATGCAGTCAGATGTTAAAAATAGTCTATGTGTGTTTGAAAATAATGGATATTTTAAAATTGTTAGGTATATAGTTTTATATATGTCCACCAGATTAAACTGGTTAATTGGACCAATTAGATATTTTATACTGTTATGATTTGTTGTTATGTTCAGTCATTTGGTATCTGAGAGATATGTTAAAAATCTTCCAGTATGATTGTGGAGTTAATGTCTGCATATATGTATAATCATTTTTCTTTATACACTTTGAGACTATATTGCTTGATGCACTCAGGACCAGGATTTTAATCTCTTCCTACTGAAGTGTTCCTTGTGATTTTTTTGTAAAGATGCTGTTTATATTCTAAAATGCCTTTAATGTGAAAGTCTATTTTAGTATTATTTTTGCTACATCAGCTTTCTTTTGGATTGCATCTACCTTTTTCCATTTTATTTTTATATTTATTTACTTATGTTTGTTTTGTCTTTAAATTTTATCATTGAAATGCTCAAGGTTGCAAAAAGAAATAGAATAGTCTAATGATTCTGTCATGTAATCATCTCCATAATTTAATAATGGTCAATATTTTATAATTTTTTTCTATCACATATCCTATTCTTGTTTAGCCTCTTCATAAATTAAAGAAAACAAACCACAATAGTTTATCCCAGATCCTACTCCTCCCTGCTTACAATTTTTGCTAATATTTTAGTTCCTTCTGGTTACATACCAAACTCATTATTAATAATAGTGGTATTTGTAGTCAATTAAAACTTAGATTAATACATATATTTATTTACAGATGGCCAACAGACACATGAAAAGATGCTCAATATCACTCATCATCAGGGAAATGCAAATCAATACCACAATGAGATATCACCTCACACCTATCAGAATGGCTAAAATTAACAACACAAGAAACAAGTGTTGGTGAAGATGTGGAGGAAAAGGAACGCTCTTGCACTGTTGGTGGGAATGCAACCTGGTACAGCCAATGTAGAAAACAGTATGGAAATTCCTCAAAAAATTAAAAATAGAACTACCCTATGATCCAGTAATTGCACTACTGGATATTTACCCAAAGAATACAAAAACACTAATTTGAAAGGATAAATGTTTTTTGCAGCATTATTTACAGTGGCCTAACTATGGAAGCAGACCAAGTGTCCATCAACGGAAGAATGGATAAAGAAGTGGTATATATGTACAATGGAATGTTATTCAGCCATAGAAAAGAATGAAATCTTGCCATTTGCAACAACACAGATAGAGCTAGAGAGTATAATTCTAAGTGAAATAATTCAGAGAAAAACAAATACTATATGGTTTCATTGATATGTGGAATTTAAGAAACACAACAAACCGATAAAGGACAAAAAAAAGAGACAAACTGAAAAACAGACTCTTAACCATGGAGAACAAACATGGTTACAAGAGCAGAGGTAGGTTGCGGGAATGGGTGAAATGGGTGAAGGGGATTAAGAGTACACTTATCTTGATGAGTACTGAGTAATATATAGAATTATTTAGTCACTATATTGTACACTTGAAACTAATATAACATTATATGTTGACTATACAGGAATTAAAATTTAAAAAAATATATGTATTTATAAATTTCCTTATTTATCAGTACTTTTTACATTTAACTCATTCTTTCAGGGTTCACCTTCCTTTTTCCTAAAGTAAAATATTAGAAGTTTTAGAATGATATCTTGAGCTGAGATATTGGTCATTATTTACAATAGAAAGTAGAAGTAGATAAAATGTTTTCACATTATTCCTGTTGTAAGACAATAAAAGGCTGAATTAAGATGTTGCCAATGGAAATGGAAAAAGTGGTGAATCTGAGAAACATTTCAGAAATGATTAATTAGATATATGTTGTGAAATAGGGTGATGGGAATATGCTTAGTTTCTCTGCAGACTTAATATATTCCTGAGGAAGGCACAAACTCCATTTGGAAATACACAAAGAAGATTATAAATTCTGGACATATTAGAGTAATTTTGGAGATGCCTGGATGGAAATATTTACTAGACATTTGAAAAAATGAGTCTCTCATGGTAGAAATTTGAACAAGGAGGTATGGAATTTATAATAGGAGCACATTGTTGAAATTCAGTATTCTAAATCCACCCCATCTTCTCCATCTCCCAAATTTGTACATAAATCTTGTCCTTCCTTCCTGAGAAGGGGGCTTTGCTAGTTTATCTCTGGTAATCTAATATATGCTAATTTGGTTTTAAGCATTGCTATTCAAAATGTTGTCTGCAGGGACAGTTAGAAATGAAGAAACATACATGAACAAATTGGATAATCTGGAAGAAATGGATAAATTCCTGGAAGTGTACAACCTACCAACACTGAATCATGAAGACAGAAAATCTGAACAGACCAGAAATAAGTAAGAGATTAAAGCAGTAATCAACAATCTTCCAAAGAAGAAAAATGAAGGATCAGATGGCATCATTGGTGAATTCCACCATACATTTAAGAAAGATTTAATGTGAATCTTTCTCAAAGCTTCAGAAAAACTGAAGAGGAAACATGACTTTCAAACTCATTTTTTGAGGCTAATATTACCCTGATACTAAAAGTCAGATTCGAATTCTATAAGAAAAGAAAATTATAGGTAAATATCTCTCTCTGTTGATCCTTGATGCAGAAGTCCTCAATGAAGTACTAGCAAATGAAATTTAATAACACGTTAAAAGGATCATTAAAATAATTAGTGGGATTTATTTGGGGTATGCAAGGATGGCTCACCATATGCATATCAATAAATGTGATATATCATGTTATCAGAATGAAGGATTAAAACCATCTGATCATCTTAACAGATGCAGAAAGAAATAATTTGATCAAATTTGACACCCTTTCATGATAAAAGCTCTCAACAAGCTAGGTAGAGAAGAAATGTACCTCAACCATATTAAAGTCCATACATGACAGGCCTATAGCTAACATCATATTCAATGGTGAAAAGCTAAAAGCTTTTTCTGTAAGAATAGGAACAAAGCAAGTGTGCCCACTCTTGCTATTTCTATTCAACATAGGACAGGAAGTTCTATCCAGAGCAATTAAGCAAGAAAAAAAAATCATCCTTATCTGAAAGGAAGAAGTAAAACTGTCTCTATTTGCAGAAAACATGATTACTACATAGGAAACCCCAAATACTCCAACATAAACTATTAGAACTAATAAATTCAATAAAGTTGTAGGATACAAAATTAACATAAGAAATCAATTATGTTTCTATACATTATCAATGAACTTCCCCCAAAAGAAATTAAGAAAACAGTCCCATTTACAATAACAACAAAAAGAATAAAACACTTGGGAATAAATTTAACCAAGGAACTGAAAACTCTGTACATTGGAAATTATAAAACACTGATGAAAATTGAAGATATAAATAAATGGAAAGATACACTGTGTTCATGGGGTAGAAGAATTAGTATTGTTAAAATGTCCACACTACCCAAAGCTATCTACAGCTTCTATGAAATTATTATAAAAATTCCCTTAGCAGTTTTCACAGTAGAAAAAGCAATCCTAAAATTCATATAAACCCACAAAAGTCCCCAAGTGGTGAAAGCACTCTTTAGAAAGAACAAAGCAGGAGGCACCACACACCTTGATTTCAAACTGTATTACAAAGCTTACAAAGCTAAAGTAAACAGTGTGATACTAGCATAGATGCAGACAGACCAAGGGAACACAATAGCCCAGAAATAAATTCTATATAGTCAACTTATCTTTGATAAGTACACCAAGAATACACAAATGGGAAAAGATAGTCTCTTCAATAAATGGTGCCATGAAAACTGGGTATCTACATGCAAAGAAATTAAACCTCAACCTTCCATTATGCCATGTACAAAAAAATCAACTAAAAATGGATTAAAGACTTAAACATAAGTTCTGAAACTATAAGCATTTAGAAGAAAACACAGAGTTTGGTCTCGGCAATAATTTTTTTGGATATGACGCTAAAAGTCAGGGAACAAAAGTGAAAATAAATAAGTGGGACTACATCAAGTAAAAAGCTTTTGCACAGCAAAGGAAATAATCACCAAAATGAATAGACAACCTACAGAATGAAAGAAAACATTTTCAAACCATATATCTGATAAAGGGTCAATATCCAAAACATATAAGTAACAAGTCAGTAGCAAAAAAGCAAATAACTCAAATGAATAAAGGGCTTGAATAGTCATTTCTCCAAAGAAGATATATAAAGAGTCAGCAGGTATTTGAAAAGGTGCTCAACATCCCTAGTCATCAGGGAAATGCAAATTCAAGCCACAACATCACTTAACACCTGTTAGAATGGCTAGTATCAAAAAGACAAAAGTGCAGTGAGCATATAGAGAAAAGGGAATCTTAGTAAGCTATTGGTGGGAATGTAAATTGTTCCAGACACTGTCGAAAACAGTATTGAATTTTCTCAAAAAATTTTAAACAGCCATATGACCCAGAAATCCCACTTTTGGGTATTTGTCCAATGGAACCAAAATCAGGATCTGTTCATTTACAACCTCAGGAGCTGGGAACCCTACCAGATTCTCACATTGAAGAGCCAAGGGAGATCTCCTCAAGGGTCTAGAAGGAGGTGAGAAAGAGTAATCCATGTAAAATAAGACTCAGATCATTCTCTAAACAGATGCTTACTCTCCAGGGTTAAGACTTTATCAGAACCTTATCCCAGAGCCATAAGGAAAGAGACTTTCTCTAACCTTCCTGTTTCACTGATACTTGGTGGTGGAATAAATGAAATTAAAATATTTATACAATAAAAAAACACTTGTGAAGTTTGCAGGCCAAAGTCATAGGTCCACTAAAAACTGAGATGTAATTTGAAAATTATAGGATTCTTACACTTCCCCATACCTTACAACCACCCAGAAGGGATCTAATATAACAATAGTGGATTAGTGCTGAAAGAGCTAAAAGATACAGAATCTCTATAAGGAAGAGTACTTAGGAAAGACCAAGGCAAGAGGGAAGATGAAAATAAGGACAACAGAGGAATTCAAAGCCTCTGGCACCTATAGTGACAGCAAATATTAAACAAAGTGCAATTTTTAGACACAATATCATCAGACTTCACACTAGAGGCTTATTTACCTCCATTCCTGACAAGTCTTCAAAAAAAAAAAAAACTATAAGCCATACTAAAGAGGCAAGTAAAAACGTGAAAACATGGTCCGCAGAAGAAAAGCAAGCTTCAGAACCAGATTCAGATATGACAGACCTGTCAAAAATATCATACAGAGAATTTTAAATAATTATGATTAGTATGTTAAGGCCTTTAATGGAAGAAGTTGACAGCATGTAAGAACAGTTGGATAATGTAAGCAGAGACATGAAAAGTTGAAGAATAAAAAGGAAATGCTATAAATCAAAAACACTGCAACAAAAATGAATAATGTCTTTGATGAGCTCATCAGTAGACTGGAAACAGCTGAGGAAATAATCAGCAAGCTTTAAGATATGTCAATAGAAATTTTCCAAACTGAAATACAAAAAATAAAGGAATGAAGAAACAGAACATTCAGGACATGTGGGACAATTTCAGAAGATGTGACATATTCATGATTAGAATGCCAGGATGAGAAGAGAGAATATAGCAGAAGAAACATTGGAAATAATTATAACCAAGAAGTATCCAAAATCAGTGATAGACACCAAACCAAAGACCAAAAAATCTCAGAGAACACCAAGAAGAATAAACATCAAAAGTACTAGACAGAGATATCATATTCAAATTTCAGAAAAGCAAGCACAGAGAGAATGACTTGAAAGGAGGCGGCAGAGTGAGGGGACACAATATTTATATAGGAACAAGAATAAGGATTACACAAAATTTCTCATTAGAGACCATGAAAGCAAGAAGAGAGTGGAGTAAAATATTTAAAGTATTGAAAGAAACAAACAACCAAGAATTCAATATCCAGTGAGGTAATTCTTCAAAATGAAAGAAAGACTTTCTCAGACAAACAAAAACTGAAATAATTCATCACTAGTAGACTTGTTATGCAAGAAATGTTAAAATATTTTCTTCAGACAGAAAAATAAAATTACGTAGCTCAGAACTTTAGAACTACATAAAAGAAGAAAGAGTATTAGAGAAAGAATGAATGAATATAAAATATAATCTTTTAGTTTTCTCATTCTCAAATTCTCCACAGCTCTAGGATGCTTCGTTCTTCTTTTTTAAATTTTTGTGTATCAATTTGGGTAATTTTTATTGACTTACCATCTAATTCATTGATTTATTTGCCTCAGTTAGCTTGAGTCTACCTAAAGAATTATCAAAAGCATTCTTCATCTCTATTACCATCTTTTTTAGGTCCAGCATTTCAATATGACTGTTCTATATAGTTTCCATCTTTCTGCTGAAAATTTCCATCTATTCATATCATCTGCCTTTTCCATGATGGCAGTTAGTATAATTAATCATGGTTATGTTTAAAATTTTTATTTTATAATCCCAACATTAGCTTCATCTCTGAAACTGGTTTTATTAATTGCTTTCAAACTTGTTCATTTTCCCCCCACACATGCACTTTTTTACAGTGTCTTATTTTTAATTGAGTACTAAATATCATGTGTACAGCAATACAGACTGATGTAAATATAAGTTATTTTTGGAAATGGTCATTCTTTTTCCTCTTCTAGGCCTGTATTGTAGAGTGTTGTGTCAATCTTGTCAGGAGTGGAGCTGGGTATTGTGTTTGTTGTTGCTATGGAGACAAAAGACAAATGGTTGCTAGGTACTGGAAATTAGGAGGTTTTAACTACAAAGGGCACACTATGGTCTGAATGTTTGTGTCACCCCCCGAATTCATATGTTAAAATACTAGCTCTCAAGGTGATGGTACAAGGATGTGGGGTCCCTTTGGGAAATGATTAGAGTATAAGGGCAGAGCCTTGCTGAATGGAATTAGTATCCTTATAAAAGAGACCTAAGAAAGCCCTCTTGCCCTTTCTGCCAAATGAGGTTACAATGGAAAGACAGGCATATAAGAAGCAGGATCTCATTAAACACTGAATTAGCTGGCACATTGAATTTAGACTGTGAGAACTGTATTTATGTTGTTCATAAGCCCAAACAAACTAGAACAAAGCATGAGGGAACTTTTTGAGCTAATGGAAATGTTCTCTATCTTGATTTTGTTGTTTACACAATAATATGTATTTGTCAAAAGCTATAGAACTATATACTAAAAGAAGTATATTATACTTTAATAAACACATTTTTAAAAGTACTCCTTGTATACGTAGGCCTTGAAAAATACTGCTAGGTACTATATGGAGTATAGAAAAGAAGAGTTTAGGGAGTTTTCAGCCAAAATGTACAGTAAAAATGTATATTGAAGATACACAATTAAAAGTTAATATAACTATTTTAATATTTTTCTGAATTTGTTATTTTTGTAGTATTTATCAGTGCAATGTTTAATTTTATGTGTCAACTTAACTAGGCTAGCTACCACCCAGATAGCTGGTAAACCATTATTTCTGGGTGTGTCTGTGAAGGTGTTTCTGGAAAAGATTAGCATTTGGATGAGTAGACTGAGTAAAGATCCACCCTCACTAGTGTTGGTAGGCATCATCCAAACTGTGAAGCTTGGAATAGAACAAAAAGGCATGGTAAGGTGACTTTTCTCTCTTCTTGAGTGGGAACATCCATCTTCTCTTGTCTTCGGATATCAGAGTTCTTTTGGCTGGGAGTTACAGCATCAAGCTTCCCTGGTTCGCAGGCCTTTGGACTTGGATCCAGTTATATACCACCAGTTTTCCTGATTCTCTAGCTTGCACAGGGCGGATTATAGAACTTCTTGGTTTCCATAACCATGTGAGCCAATTTCTATAATAAATTTCTTGATATGTATGCGCACACACACACATATGTATCAATCACTGTTTTTAGAAGTTGGGCATGCTATAGTGAACAAACAGACAAGGTTCTTTTCGTCATGTGGCATGTATTTCAGCTGGGACAGTGTGGTGAAACTACTAGATGTAACCATTTTCTATTTTCCCTTCTTTCTGGCATACAACTAGACTATATTTTTCCAACCTCCCTTGCATTTAGTTGAACATGTGACTGAGTTCATGTGATTAAGTCCAGCAGAATATAACTAAAAGTGAATTTGAAGTCTGATCCATAGAATATTCCATGTGTGCTCTCCCATGCTCTTTCTCCTCTGGCTGCCTGGATGAGGAAGACAATGAGACTCTATGCTATTACAAATCAACAAGATGGAAGGTGCCATTGAATAGAAATGAGCCGGCAGTGGTATCTAAATAGCCATGTAGGACTGCTGGGTGAGTAACAAATAGTATTCTGTCTTCAAGACATCACATGTTTGGGTCTATTTTTATATTGGTTAGCCTCCTCTTAACTACTATGGGGAGAAATGCAGTAAACAAATGAATATATAATATGGGTACCAACATGTACTATGATAAAATAAGGCAGACCAAGGAAGGGGAGGGTAGCTGGGAAAGATCTCTATGAGAAAGTGACATCTGGTCAGAAACCTCAATTAAATAAGGGAGTCAATCACAAAACTAGAAGAAAAGTATTCTGGGAAGAGTTAACAGCAAATATAAAAACTCTGTGATGGGTAAATAGATTTGGTGTGTAGTTTAAAGAACAAGAAGAATCACATGGTAAAAAGTAAGCAAAGGAGAGTGTCAGGAAAGCAAGATAGAGGGACATATAGGAATGAGATTATGTAGAATTTTATAAGCCATTATAAGATATGTGGATTTTACTCTAAATATGAGAAACCATGAATCAAGACATTCTCCAATTTGCATTCATATATACATATATGAATATTATATATATATATAGTATATATGTATACAACTAATATTTTACTGAGGTGAAATTTACATAGAACCAAATACACAAATCTTAAGTATACATATCAATAAATTTACACAACTACATATATATATATATATATATATTTTTTTTTTTTTACTACCACCAAGATCAAATACAGAACATTTCTATTATCCCAGAAAGTCCCCTACAAATATTTCCAATCACCCTGCTCTGCTACCCTCTACCACCATGGCAACAAATACTTTTCTGATTTCTATCACCAAAGATTGATTTTTAATGTCAACATGATACACTGACTACCTTCAAAATATGCATGTCCCCACACATGCTGAATGGTATGATAAGATGCAGATGGGATGAGAAGTAAAAATTTGGATATTAAGAGAAAGTAATACCCAAGAGGCATCTGAAATTCTTCACCATCCTGTTTAGGAGACTTGAAGAATCTGAACATCTTCTTTCTGAAATTCATCACCATCCTGTTTAGGAG
>NW_024423319.1:35334368-35354035 GCF_017311325.1 Ursus maritimus | reverse complement strand
TCACCATCCTGTTTAGGAGACTTGAAGAATCTGAACATCTTCTTTCTGAAATTCATCACCATCCTGTTTAGGAGCCTTGAAGAATCTGAACATCTTCTTTCTCTAATTTGCCTCTTCTATTAGCAACTTCTTTTATCTCCCTCCCCACACTACAATCTTTGACTTCTTGATTCCTGGTAAATTAATTTCAAATTTATAGCATAGATTAGAAAGCGGACTTTTTTATTTGATATTTGGAGCTTTTCAAAAGAATGGCACTTTATATTACTCTATGAAAAAAATCAATATCAAAACCTGCAATATTAGAAATATAATTTTATTAAATCAAGTGGGATTTTGTAAACAGCAAGGCCCATCTCTAGGTTTTGAAAATGATTATTCCACAGAAATAATAGCACTAATAATCACTATTTTCTACTTAAGGATTAAGTAAAATAATATAAATGGGGGTGCCTGGGTGGCTCAGTCATTAAGCGTCTGCCTTCGGCTCAGGTCATGCGGTCCTGGAATCAAGCCATCCCCCTCCCCCTCCCCCCCATCGGACTCCCTGCTGAGCAGGGAGCCTATTTCTCCCTCTCCCACTCCCCCTGCTTGTGTTCCCTCTCTCACTGTGTCTCTCTCTGTCAAATAAATAAAATCTTTAAAAAATGAAAAATAAAAAAAAAAATAAAATAATATAAATGATCTGAAATGTAGGATTCATTTGATTGCCTATCAGGTATGTTAGTGGGGAAATTTAGAGCCTTTGGAGATTCTTTTTGCAATTTAATACTCCAAAGAATCTCTGAATCACCCAAGTTAATTTTTCAGGACTGGCTTTTAGGGAATTTTTTCCTCACATAATATCTCTTTTAAACTTGATTTCAGCTCGCTGGGAAAAGAAGAGCAACTGATTCTTAATAAGAAGTGGTAATTATAAAGCAGTTACTTGGAAATGTCTTGAAATACACAGAAAACAGGAGCATATAAAAAAATACTCATTTTACTTAGCATCTGTATCTAGGGCTGGATCCTTGGGTGTTCTGGTTCAGTGACTTTGTGACAATAATTTATCCCTAATCAAAAAAGGGATTACTCTCAAAGAAATTTCCATTTTCAGTCAAAATGAAAAAAAAAAACATGTAGATTGCAACTTGTGTGGAACACAGTGTAACCAGTGTCATCTTCCTTTTCAACCTGGAAGCAACAGCTCACGCATAGTAATAACTTACTGAACAGGACCAACAGATGAGCATATTAGCTAAAGGAGGGTGAATCAAAGTGACTTTAGAATCAACTCATATAATAATCCCTTAATTTTCTAGGATTCTTTTAATGTAGACTTGCCAGTAAACAGCAACCATAAAACATTAACAAATTTGAAGTGAACTTTGGACAATTTCAGATATTACATTTTATAATGCTCTCTATTTTAGTATGAAATGTGTGAAACATTTTATTATTTATGATTTATGAAAAAAATAATCATAAAAGAGCCCTTGTACCCAACATGCAGCATACAAAATACCAAATTCCGAGTACCTTTGAAGACCTTTGTGTACCACTTCCTGATCATTCCCCTTCGAAGCTTCCTGCTTTCTCGGAAGTAACTGCCACCCTGAATATTGTTCATCATTCCTTTGCTTTTTATTTTTATTTTACCACATGGGTATGTATCCCAAAACAATATACTCTTTAATTTTACAGATATGTAAATTGTAGAAATAGAATCAGACTGTATGTATTCTTCTGTAATTCACTTTGTTCAGTCAACTTTGTGAGATTCATCCACATTGAGATGCATAGCTACAGGTCTTTCTATTTCACTGCTATATTGTTTTCCATTGTGTGAATATGTTACAATTTATCAATTTCGCCTTTGATGTAAATTTGGTTGTTTCCAGGGTTTTGCTTTCCTACATCACTGTTATGCACATTCTTCCACATGTCACATTGTCTTTATATGTGAGAATTTCTCTAAGGACTATATTTACAGCTAGAATTGTTACATCAAAGGATATATGCATCATCAACTTTACTAGATAGTGCTAAATATCATTTTTTTGCAAAATAATTTATACTCCCACAAGCATTTTATGAGCATTCAAGTTCTACAGCCTCACAAGTTAACAGCAATGCCAAATTTTTAATCTTTGCCTATCTGGTAGTTGTGAAATGGTATGATTTTAGTATATACCGTCTAGGTTACTTAATAAAAGTATGCATCTATTCATATATTTTTAAGTCCATTAGTTTTCACTATTCTGTGAAATGCCTGTTACGTCTTTTAACCTTTTCTTTCTATTAGGTTGTTTATCTTTATTTACAGACTTTAGAAATACTTCATGTATCATAGATAATGATACTTTTCAGTTATTTTTATCAGACCATCTACTCTCATTTTGTGGACTCTCCTTTCACTGTCTTTATCATATCCTCTAATAAATGATAGTTCTTAATTTTAATGCAGTTAAATTTTACAATCTTTTTCATTCTGGTTTTTTTTTCAGATTATATTTATTTATTTGTCAGAGAGAGTGAGAGAGCACAAGCAGGGGAAGCAGTAGGAGAGGGAGAAGCAGGCTACCTGCCAAGCAGGGAGGGCTCAATCCCAGGACCCAGGTGTCCAACATTATAATATATATTCCCACAGTCTACTTAGAGTATATAAAGTGTCTTATATTCATATAGGTCTATTTTATCTCATCCCTTTATATTATAGTTCTCAAATGTATTATATCTATAAACACTGAAATGCTCCCCAGAAAATGTTATAATTTTTCATTCAGTAGTCATATATATTGTAAAGACTGTTAGAGGAGAAAGATCATCTATTTTACTTACTCAGGTATTTTTCATGCCTGTTACTTTTCTTTTAGTACTCACATTCTAAGTTTACATCTAGCTTCATTTCCTTTCAGGTTGAAAAAGATTCTTTGACATTCTTTTAGAGTAGGTATGCTAGTCATGAATTCCCTTAGTTTTCCTTCATCTAAGAATGCCCTTATTTTGCCTTCATTCCTGAAGATAATTTTCACCAGTTAAACAATTCTGCGTTGACAATTTTTTTAGTGTTTCAAAGATACTCCAGAGCCTGTAGCCTCTATGATTTCTGATGAGAAATCTGCAAATAATTGTTGTTTCCTTTTATGTAGGAAATATATACATATATATTTTTTACCTTTGGTGTTCAACAGTTTATGATGTGTCTGAGCATGGTTTTCTTTGAGTTTATCTAGTTTGTGATTCACAGAGCTTTATAAGTATGTTATTTTATATATTTTACCAAATCTTTTAAGTTTACATCATTAGTTTTTTAAATATTACTTTCTGCACTAATTTCATTCTTTCTTTCAGGGACTCCAGTGACATGAGTATTAGCTGTTTTGATGTCATTCCAGAAATCCCTGCAGTTCTGATCAGTTTTTCTTTTTTTTTTCTTTCTGTTCCTACAGTTTAGAAAATTTCCGTTGGTATAATTTCAGGTTCACTGACTCTTTGTCACTTCATTCTGTTACCGAGCCTCTTCAGTACATTTTTCATGTCAAATAGTATATTTTTACGTTCAAAATTTTTGTTTTTGTTCATACATTTTCTATTTCTTTGCTAAGGATTTAATCTCTTTACATTTGTTTTGAGAGTGCTTACTTAATGGCATGTAACAACTGCTTTTAAGGTCTTTAACAGTTATTACCTCTATTTCAGATTGTTGATTGTCTTTTCTTCTGAGATTTTGTCTGATTTTCATGTTTCTTGGTATGTTGAGTAATTTTGAATTGTATCCTGGACATTTTGAATATTGTAATCAAGCTCTCTTGTTCCTCTTAAAATCCTTTGGAGAATGCTGATTTGTTGTTCCTATTGTTTATTGCTGTTGTTTTAGTAGGCAATCAACCTGGTAAGGTTCAGACTCCAAGTTCTTTTTTGCCTTCCAAAGCCAGGAAGGTGGTTCCAAAATTAGTTTATTTTTCAAAGCCTTTTCAATACTGTTTTTGTCCCTTGCATATGCCACTCAGGGTTTGGTCTGCACCTCAGGCAACTTTTATATTGTAGCTCAGTTTTCAAATGCTCTGTTTATCTTTTCTAGGTGTATTCCACTCATGCACAGCTTGGGAGTGAGCCCTGAGCTTTTGTTGGTTCATATGCAGAATCAGTGACCCTTTCTCTTCATTCTTCTCTTGGAGATTCCCCCCACATTCTCTGGGTACAAGGGGCTCATTTCCCCATTTCTCTGGCCAGAAAGCTAGAATTCTCTCAGAGTTTTAGCTTCCCACAGTGCTGTGCAGGTCCACGCCACTTGGGCTGCACTTAAGGCGAAGTGGCAGGAGAAAAGAGATAGCAAATTATGATGTTTTCCCCACACTGTGGGTAAAAGGGACTCTTGCCCAGTTTCTCTATTCAGAGAGATGGGCTATCTCTCCAGGTAATAGGTAATTATGCTCTAGCTCCTGTGCCTCAAATAGGGTTTACTTAAGCCAGGGCTGAGAGGAAAAAATAATCATTCAAGAGTTTAAGTTAAAATTTGCCATATTTTAAAGAAAATTGCATTTTATTTAGGAGATTAAAAATGTAAACCAGAGTAGCTAATTAATCCTCTTATATTTGGTTTTTAAATTCAACTCTAAGCTCCTGCAAAAATAATTATGCCATTTACCAATTTTAAATAAAAGAAAATTCACAGTTATAAAAACAAAGCTGAAACTAAACAATGAATAATTATTGATTGGCTAATATACGAGAGATGTCAGACAAAGTGAAAGGAAGCCTCCTTTTCTGTCTTATAGAAGATACTAATATTCCTTAAAGACAATTTATTTAATTTGCCTCCACTCCAGAAATAAAGCAGAAGGAAAAATCTTAAAATTCAGAAAAGTCCTTTCTTCAAGGAATTGGAAATATATAATTGTAAAGTGATCTAAACTGATTTATCAGAAAGTTTTCTTTCCTTTGGTTTCCAATTGGGTTGGCCCTTTTTCATTTTTTTTTAAGATTTAGCTTTTTAAATATCCTGTATCTTTGAACTTAAAGAATTTACATGAATATTTGTACATTTAAGGTGCTCCAAAATTCGGCTTATAATTAAGTTCTGCTTATTGGCAACTTTAGCTCTACCTTGTATCTTGTTGCAGATTTATTCATTCAAAATATTATTGACCATGTACTGTGTGTCATATGAGATTATAGTCAAGAATATAAATGCTACACTCAAGAATATAAAATATAATTACACAGGGTCCTTTTTTTGGGAAATATTTAAAAAATACTAATACCCAGAAGTTGTCAGACAGCTAATCCTCAAATCAATGGCCATAACAGAACTGCCCTCATAAGCCTAATTCAAGCAGTACACACTTGTGATAAGGGAGCAGAAGGCAAGCTGAGGACAAAGTACAAGCTGATATCCTGCAAACCACCCTTCCTCCCAGGTGGGATATGCGTGACATTCCTCAGGCATTCCTGGCTGCCCTAAAGCTAAAGAAAGAAAAACCTATGGTTAACTAATAGAGATCAAAGTCCAGCAAGAGCTGTGTCTCCCTCAGTTTACAAATGTCTCAGTGATTTACAAGAAAAAAGCGTTCTTATCAATAACCTAACTTCTAGAAGGGAACTCCCAACTGTCTTATAGTTAATGCTTTACTAGAGGGAAAAACAACCTTACCTTGACAATTGCAAGGCCTCCAGTATCTTGTACATCCTCTTTAGTTTTGAAAAACCTCCCTTTTCCTTAGGTCCCCCAATTCCCAAGTATATAATCAGCCCCTCACAACCCCAGTGTAGGAGCTCTTTCTGCTCATGGGTCCTGTGCCCGTGCTTTAATAAAACCACCATTTTGCACCAAAGACGTCTCAAGAGCTCCGGACCTCACCCATCAAACCTCACTTATATTCCAAAACTACATCACTTGTGAGAAACTTTCCCAGAGACAGACTAAATATCCTTCCTACTAGGTATGTCTAAACTTATCTGAAAATTCACATTTTAATGAAGAGGGCAGCTTAATGATCATTTAAAGCCACAAATTAATTTCTCTCATGTCTGCAAGTATATGACAGCTATTAACTGGCACTGGTATATGACAATAGGAAGTTTGGAAGTGGTTACCAGAGCAGGGTTTGGTCTGTGTCTTGGACAGTGCTTATATTGCAGTTCAGTTCTCAAAGTCTTCATTATCCTTCTTTGGCCCTGCAGTGCTCATGAGCAGTTTAGGGGTGCAGGGAGGGAAGAGAGACTTTGGCAAATCTGGGATTGAAAGCCTACCTGAATCTTTCAAACTCACTTTAAAATGCTATAGTGACCAACACTTTTTTGTAAAACCCATCTGATACAGAATTCAAACTGTGATGTTCTAGTTTGCTATCTCCAACAGTTGAGCACAGATTTTTCTGGAAGAGAAAACTGGAGTCAAGAAGAAAGTGTTGTGATGTGCACTGGGTGTTACACGCAACTAATGAATCATTGAACACTACATCAAAAACTGATGATATACTGTATGGTGGCTAACTTAACATAATAAAAAAAAGAAGAAGAAGAAGAAGGAAAGTGACTTAGCCCAAGACCAACCTGTTTAATTGGCTAACAAAGTAGGAGTTGGAGCCTAGATTACCAAAAGCCCCACCCAAGCACTTTCCACTACTCCAACGTCCTTCCTTTCTTTGTTACTGTATTTTGAATAATAATAATTCTTCAAATATAAACAAAATACCATTGGAAGATATATGTATAGTTGTTTTTGCATTCTTAAATTTATAACAGAAGTCATATAAATAGGAAAGAAAGGCATACTACATTGAGAAAATTAGCAAAACAAAACTGATTCCCAGAATAAATCATGTAAAAAGAAACATCCTAAATAATTCATCTGGAAATCAAACACCTTCTAGTTAATTTCAGAAGTTAATTTTTTTTCTGAACAATGAATTTACACAGACAACTGTATATAATAACAATGAATGTGCATAAATATGATTTATAGCTTGGGATGCTTTCAGGTGTGATTGCACATGCGAGTATTGCTTTCCATAACCTTTCTCATTGACTATAATGAGGTCACTTTGTAGGCTTTCTAAATTTTGACATGTGGAATCACTTTTGGCTAATTAAAATGTAGCCACAAAATATAGTCCTTGAAATGAAACCTACTATAAAGATAATTGCTCAGTGTAAAGTATGTAGACATGATAAAACAAATACCTTAGTTTTCTGCCTTTTGTCTCAACCTTGAAAATATTATGACCCTCAAACAGATTCAGAGTGTTGTAGAGGATTTTTGTTTTGTTTTCCCCCTCTACTCTATTCTCTGTTTTCCACTTCTCTCACCTTAGCTCCCTTTATTCTAATTCACTAACTCTATCATTCATTCTTTAACTTACAAATATTTATTGAAATTGCTGTTAAACACTAGGGATCCAAAGATTTGCAAAGTATTACAACTCAGTCTAGTCAGAGAACAAGACTTTTAAGTAAATAAAAGCAGTGGGATATTAAGTGCTAAAATAAAAATATGCATATGATATTAGTGGACACTGAAGAAGAAGTGACTATCTCTAATTGGTATAACCAGAAAAGGCTTTAATGTGGGAAACAAAGGCAGAAGGAAATGTAGATAAAATTAAGTGTCCCTATAACCTGCAGCCCATTGACAAATACTTGAGGCAGGCAGAGTACAATGTTCCTTCAGGAAACTCCTAACTGTCTTAATGTTAATGCCTTGTGTGTGGTGGGGGGGATTGGGGGGGGAACAACCTTAGTTTGACAATAGCAAGGCCTCCTATATCTGGTGAGTCTTCTTTAGCATATGAAAATCCTTTTGGAACTTCCCTTATCTTCATTTTCCCCCACCCCAAAGTATATAATCAGTTGTTCCTCATAATTCTGGGGCAGCAGGGAGCAGCAGCTCTTTCTGACCAGGGGTCCTGTCCCCATGCTTTAATAAAACCACCATTTTGCACCGAATACCTCTCAAGAATTCTTAGCCATAGGCTCTGGACCCCACCAAACCTCACCTATATTCAAAAACTACATCAGCTTCACAGAGGAAGCCATGTTTAAGCTGAAACTAGATTGATGAATAGAGTTTTCCAGTCTAACAAAATGGGAGATGTATTGCAGATAGCAGAAATATTATGATTAAAGGAAGTTATTGAGGTCATAGACTGAATGTCATCCATCCTTTTAGGTATAGTACCTAGCTCAGTGTCCGGCATATTATAGGCAATCAATAAATGTTTGTTGCAAAAGAAATCTTGTGTATGGCATGCTATAAATACTTTGGTCTGATTAGAGCATAAGGTTAAAGTGAAGGAGGAGTGAGAATGAAGATAGAAAGGTAGGTCGGTGATAGATTACAATAGAGCCTTAACACCAATTTGAGGATTTTGACTTTTATATAATTACCAGATGAAAGACATGACCAGGTTATAATGTTGGCTGATTTGAGCAGAGGAAGAGTAGTAATGAAAAGACAAATTAGTAGGCTCTACAACTAGTCCTAGAAAGAAGCAAGACAGTAGGACCAGCTAGGAATTTATTACAGTAGTCCATGGAGAAAATGCTTAGCACCTGAACTAAGACTGTGACAGAACTAAAAAGAAGAGAGTTTAAAGATATTTTAAATGTGTAATTTTCAGATTATGTTGCCTGAAGGATGATTGTGTTAGGAGAAATAAGAGTGATAGCCACATTCTGGCTTGAGCTCATGGTTGGATGATGACTTCATTTATCCAGTAGGAGAGGAAAAACTGATTTTGGGTGGAGTTCTGAAAATAAATTGTTTCAGAGAAAATAGATTTGAAGTAGTATGAACTAAGTGAAACTGGCAGTTAGAGATGGAGCTTAGAAAGAGGTGGCTTTTTGCAGGGGAGATAGACATTTTCCATTTCCCTTTTCATCTGCCTTAAGTTCCAGTACGATGTTAAGTAAAGTTGGTAACCTCCTTGTCCAGTTCCTGACCTTAGAGAAAAAGTTCTGTTTTTCACAAGTATGATATTAGCTATGGTTTTTCCATATATGACGTTTATTATATTGAGGTATATTCCCTCTAAACCTATTTTGTTGAGGGTTTTTATCATGAATGGATGTTGTACTTTATCAAAGTAATTTTCAGCATCTTTGAAATGGTCGTATGGTTTTTACCCTACTCTTGATGTGATGTATCACATTGACTGATTTGCAAATACTGAACCACCCTTGTATCTGAGGTATAAATCCCACTTGACTGTGATGAATGATTTTTTTAATGTATTGTTGGATTCATTTTGCTAATATTTTGTTGAGGTTTTTCACATCTATGTTCATCAGAGATATTGGCCTATAGCTCTCTTTTTCAGCAGGGCCTTTATCTGGTTTTGTTATAAGGATAGTGCTGGTCTCATAGATGAATCTGAAAGCTTTTCTTCCTCTTCTAATTTTTGGAATAGTTTGAGAAGAATAGGTATTATTTAAATGTTTAATATTCTTTAAATGTTTGCTAGAATTTGTCAAGCCCTCTCATCCTGGACTTTTGTTTGTTTGGAGTTTCTTGATTATTGATTCAGTTTTGTTGCTGGTAATCAGTCTGTTCAAATTTTCTATTTCTTCCTGCTTCAATTTTGGTAGGTTATATATTTCTAGGAATTTACCCATTTATTCTAGGTTACCCACTTTGTTGGCATATAATTTTTCATAATATTCTCTTATAGTCCTTTATATTTCTATAATATCAGTTGTTACTTCTCTTTCATATCTGATTTTGTTTCAGTCCCCCCCATGATTGTGGCTAAAAGTTTATCAATTTTGTTTATCTTTTCTTTTTTTTAATAATAATTTTTTTATTATATTATCTTAGGCACCATACAGTACATCCTTAGTTTTTGATGTAAAGTTCCATGATTCATTACTTGCGTATAACACCCAGTGCACCATGCAATACGTGCCCTCCTTAATACCCATCACCAGCCTATCCCATTCCCCCACCCTCCTCCCCTCTGAAGCCCTCAGTTTGTTTCCCAGAGTCCATAGTCTCTCATGGTTCATTCCCCCTTCTGTTTACCTTTTCAAGGAACCAGCTGCTGGTTTCATTAATCTGTTCTCTCTCTCCATTGCTTTAGTTTCTCTTTTCTTTATTTCTACTCTAAACTTTACTATTTCCTTAATTCTATTGATTTTGGGTTTTGTTTGCTGTTTTTGTTTGTTTGTTTGTTTGTTTGCTTTTAGCTCTTTTAGGTAGAAGGTTACATTGTTTATTTGAGACTTTTTTTTTCTTCTTGAGGTAGGCCTGTATTGTTCTAAGCTTTCCTCTTAAAAAAGCTTTTGCTGCATCCCAAAGGTTTGGACCATTGTGTTTTCATTATCATTTGTTTCCATGTATTTTTTATTTCCTCCTTGATTTCCTTGTTGACCTATTCATTGTTTAGTAGCATGTTATTAAACCTCCATGTATTTGTGGTCTTTCCAGACCTTTTCTTGTTGTTGACTTCTAGTTTCATAGTGTTGTGGTCAGAAAGGATGCACAGTTTGATGTCAGTCTTTTTCAGTTAGTTGATACTGGTTTTGTGGCCTAACATGTGATCTATCCTGGAGAATGTTCCATGTATACTTGAAAAGAATGCTTATTCTGCTGTTTTAGAATGGTGTGTTTTGAATGCATCTGTTGGATCCATCTGGTTGAACGTGTCATTCAAAGCCACTGTTTCCTTATTGATTTTCTACTTCAGTGATCTATCCATTGATGTGAGTGGAACGTTAAACTCCTCTACTATTATTGTATCACTACGGATTACTTCCTTTATGTTTGTTCTTAGCAGCTTTGTGTATTTGAGAGCTCCCCCATTGGGTGCATAAATATTTACAATTGTTATATCTTCTCGTTGGATTGTTCTCTTTATGATTATTTTGTGCCCTTGTATGTTTCTTGTTAGAGTCTTTAAGTCTATTTTGTCCAATATAAGTATTGCTAATCCAGCTTTCTTTCTTTTCCATTTGCATAATAAATGCTTTCCCATTCCTTCACTTTCAATCTGCATATGTCCTTAGGTCTGAAATGAGTCTCTTGTAGGCAGTGTATAGAGAGCTCTTGCTTTTTAATCCGTCACCCTATGTCTTCTAATTGGAGTGTTTAGTCCATTTACATTCAAAGTAATTATTGATAGGTATGTACTTATTACCATTTTGTTACCTGTTCTATGGTTGTTTTCATAGTTCTTCTTTGTGCCTTCCTTATCTTGCTCTCTTCTGTCATGGTGCTGGCTTTCTTTAGTCATATACTAAGATTCCTTTCTCTTTGTTTTTTGCATATCTATTACTAGTTTTTGATTTGTGGTTACTATTAAGTTTATATATAACATCATATGTATATAACAGTCTATATTAAGTTGACAGTTAATTAAATTTGAACCCATTCTAGAAGCACTACATTTTTACCTCTCTCACCCTCATGTTTTAGGTATATGGCGTCATGCTTTACATCCATTCATTTTGTGAGTTCCTTGAATGATTTTTATAGGTAATACTTAATTTAGTGCTTTTGTGCTTCCTACTTTTCTTACTTCTGCTTATGATCTTTCCACTCACAGAGTCCCATTTCACACTTCTTGTAAGGCTGCTTTAGTGGTGATGAATTCCTTTAGCTTTTGTTTTTCTGGGAAATTCTTTATCTCTCCTTCTATTCTGAATGATAGCCTTGCTGGCTAGAATATTCTTGGTTGCAGGGTTTTTTTTTCTTTCAGCATTTTGAATATATCATGCCACTCTCTTCTGGCGTGTGAAGTTTATGCTGAAAAATCAGCTGATAGCCTAATGAGGTTTCCCTTGACTGTAATTTTTTTTCCCCTTGCTGCCTTTATTTATTTATTTTTTTTTTTACTTGCTGCTTTTAAAATTCTCCTTAAAGGATATTTGGGTGGCACAGTTGGTTGAGCATCTGATTCTTGGTTTTGTCTCAGGTTATGGTCTCATGGTCGTGAGTTCGACCCCCATGCTTAGGCTCCATGCTCAGTGTGGTCTGCTTGAGATTCTCTCTCCCTCTCCCTTTGTCCTTACCACTTACACTCTCTCTTTAAAATAAATAAATAAATATTTTAAAAATAAAATTCTTTATTACAACTTTTTGCCGTTTTAATTACCAAGAGACTTGGTGTGGACCTCCTTAGGATAATTTTGTTGGGGCTCTCTATGCCTCCTGGGTCAGGATTTCTCTTTCCTTTCCCAGATTCAGCAACTTTTCAGCTATTATTTCTTCAAGTAATTTTTCTGCTCCCTTTTCTTTCTCTTTGGAAATTCCTAAAATGCAAATGTTATTATGCTTAATATTGTCACTGAGTTTCCTTAATCTATTTTTGTTTTTTATTATTCTTTTTTCTCTCTTGTGTTCAGCTTGATTGCTTTCTATTACTCTCATTCAGGTCACTGTGCCATTCTTCTACTTCCTCTAGTCTACTATTTATTCCCTTTAGTATATTTTAAATTTCATTTATCGAGTTGTTCCTCTCGGATTGGTTCTTTCTTATTTCTATTTCTTTGTTGAGGATCTCACTAAGGTCCTCCACTCTTTTCTCAAGTCCAGTGATTATCTTTATTACCATTACTTTGAATTATCTGTCAGGCATATTACTTATCTCCATTTTGTTGACCTCTCTTGGTGTGATTTTGTCCTGTTCTTTTATTTGGGACATATTCCTCTGTCTCCTCATTTTATCTAACTGTGTCTGTTTCTATGTGTTAGGAAAGTCGGTTATGTCTCCTAATGTTGTAATCAGTGACCCTATGAAGAAAAGGTCCTACTGTTCCTGCAGGGCAATGTCCCTTGTTCATCAGAAACTGGCACTTCAGTGCTGTCTCCTATGTGTATTGTGTGTACCCTATTTTTGTGGCTGAGCTGGGTTTGCCTTCAGTTCAGTCATCTGCAATGGTTCTCTTTACCTGTTGTGGGCAGTGTTTGGTCCCTGTGTTGTTAACAGGCCAGACTAGGGCCTCAGTTGAGTCAGAACAGGCATTTGCCAGAGCTGTTCTAGCACTAAACTGCAGGGTACTCTTCTTATGTTGTCCCCTGAGAAGCTTTCATTGGTGGGTAGATCTGATAGAGTCCAACCAGATGTCTGCCCCAGCCCACTGCTGGGGCCATATTCAGACTGGTTCATGTAGTTATCTTCTCCTCTCCCTGGACCAGAGTCACTTTGGAGTGGTACTGGCCCCTGTAGGGGTTGCTTGCATACCACCAGGCTTGTGGCACAGCTTTGGATGACTTCTCCCAAGGACGTGTTGATGGATGGGGTTTCACCAGAGAATTCAGTCAGGGTACAGAATGCCTGCAGGCCCATGCTGGTCTACTGCAGGAGGGAACCTGCAGCCACCTGAAAAAACTGCCCAGGCTGGTGGAGTTGGAGGATGTGGATGCACATGAGCACATGAGAGCAGGGTACACTGTTAACAAGCTAGGTGGAAGGTGTTCACACTGTGCTGGTCACAGCAGATGTCCCTATATCTAGGCTAGGAGATCAGGGAGGCAAATGGTGTCCACCAACTCCTTTGCTCTTGGAGAGTTCTCCTAAAGATCCCTGCCCCTCTAGCATAAGCTCTGAGATTAGTAAATAAATCCCCTTCCTGTACACCCCAGGCATTTTTCAAACTCCTGCTGTGGTGCCGTATCTCAGTGGGGCTATTTGTTGTGCTGTCTCTTTAAGGGTAGGGATTTAATTTCCTATTGTTCTCTAGCTCTCCCAAGTAGAGCACACTGATTTTCTAAAGTTCCTGGGGTTAAGACCTATTAATTGTAAGATCCCTCGAAGCCAGGCCCCTCTGGTTTTCAAAATCAAATATTATGGGGATTCATCTTCACAATGTGGGTCCCTCATGCCTGGGGTGCCTGGTATGGGTATGCTCTTCTCCTGTCTCTGTGCCTGCTGCATCCCTCCCTCTTGCAGGCAGTTCTGTCTGTTCATTTGGCTCCCATCCATGTCCTACCCTTTCTTCCCTCCTCAATGTGGCCTCTCCTCTACACTTACTGTGGAGAATCTGTTCTGGCAGACTTTGGGTTGTTTTCTAGGTTATTTGCACTGATGTGGTTGTTATCTAGTTGTATCTGTGGGACAAGTTGAGCCCAGCCTCCTTCTATTCTTCAATCTTCCCTAGAAGTCCCCAGGATTTCTTTAGTTACTTTGGTGCTTAGAATTAGTTATTTTGGTGCTTAAAATATACCCTTTTATGAGTTTACAGAAAAGACTTTTCAAAAGTTGACAGATTTATTGTTTTTTCTGTGGTTATCAGTTTTTTTTTAAAAATGTGTCCAAGGTAGTTTCAAGGAGGAAAGATGGAGTATTCCTCACATATAGACAGTCAAATGCTCCCTAATCATAATCATTTATAAATATTTAAAATAATTTCTGCACATTGATTTCTGTCTCATTTCTAGACATAAATAATAAAACAACAGAAAGAGAAATTAAGAAAACAATCCCATTTACATTTGTACCAAAATTAATAAGATACCTGAGAATAACTCTAACCAAAGAGGTGAAAGACTTGCACTCTGAAAACAAAACATTGATGAAATAAATCAAAGACAACACAAAGAAATGGAAAGATGTTCCATGCTTCTGAACTTGAAGAACAAATATTGTTAACATGTCTGTACTACCCAAAGATACTTACACATTTAATGCAGTCCCATCAAAATACCACCAGCGTTTTTCACAGAGCTAGAACAACCAATCCCAAAGTTTTTATGGAACTACAAAAGACCTTGAACAGCCAAATAAACCTTGAAAAAGAAAAACAAAATTAGAGGTATCACAGTTCCAGGCTTCAAGTTATATTATAAAGCTATAGTGATCAAAACAGTTTGGTACTGGCACAAAAATAGGCACATAGATCAATGGGACAGAATAGAAAACCCAGAAATAAACCCACGATTGTATGGTAAATTAATCTTCAGCAAAGCAAGAAAGAATATCCAGTGGGAAACAGACAGTCCCTTCAACAAATTGTATTGGAAACCTTGACAGCCACGTGCAAAAGAATGAAACTAGACCACTTTCTTATACATTCATAAAAATAAATTCAAAATGGATTAAAGACCTAAATGTAAGACATGAAACCATAAAAATCCTAGAAGAGCGCACAAACAGTAATGTCTCTGACATCAGCAATAGCAATATTTTTTTAGGATATGTCTCCTGAGGCAAGGGAAACAAAAGCAAAGACAAACTATTTCGACTACGTCAAAATAAAAAGCTGCACAGTAAAGGAAACAATCAACAAAACTAAAAGGTGACCTACTGAATGGGAGAAGATATTTGCAAATGACATATCTGATAAAGGGTTAGTATCCAAAATGTATAAAGAACTGATACAACTCAACACCTAACAAATAAATAATCTGATTAAAAATGGGCAGAAGACATGAACAGACATTTGGTCAACAGACACATGGAAAGATGTTCAACATCACTCATCATCAGGAAAATGTAAATCAAAACTACAATGAGATGGATTCCTGTCTCACATCGAGGTCTTTCATCCACTTGGAGTTTATCTTTGTGTATGGTGTGAGAGAGTGGTCAAGTTTCATTCTTTTGCATATAGCTGTCCAATTTCCCCAGCACCATTTATTGAAGAGACTGTCTTTTTTCCACTGGATGTTTTTTCCTGCTTTGTCAAAGATTAGCTGCCCAAAGAGCCAAGGGTCCATTTCTGGGTTCTCTATTCTGTTCCATTGGTCTATGTGTCTGTTTTTGTGCCAGTACCATGCTATCTTTGTGATCACGGCTTTGTAGTATAGCTTGAAATCCGGCAACGTGATGCCCCCATCTTTGTTTTTCCTTTTCAACAATTCCTTGGCAATTCGGGGCCTTTTCTGGTTCCATACAAGTTTAAGGGCTCTTTGTTCCAGCTCTTTGAAAAATGTCATTGGTATTTTGATCGGGATGGCATTGAAAGTGTAGATTGCTCTGGGTAGCATGGACATTTTAACTATGTTTATTCTTCCGATCCATGAGCATGGAATATTTTTCCATCTTTTTGTGTCTTCTTCAATGTCATAGAGGAGAACATAGGCTGCAACCTCTTTGACATCAGCCACAGCAACTTTCTTAATGACACATCTCCAAAGGCAAGAGAAACAAAAGAAAAAATGAACTTGTGGGACTTCATCAAGATAAAAAGCTTCTGCACAGCCAAGGAAACAGTCAAAAAAACTAAGAGGCAGCCCACGGAATGGGAGAAGATATTTGCAAATGACACTACAGATAAAAGACTAGTATCCAAAATCTACAAAGAACTTCTCAAACTCAATACATGAGAAACAAATAATCAAATCAAAAAATGGGCAGAAGATATGAACAGACACTTTCCAATGAAGACATACAAATGGCTAACAGACACATGAAAAAAGGTTCAAAATCATTAGCCATCAGGAAAATTCAAATCAAAACCACCTTGAGATACCACCTTACGCCTGTTAGAATGGCAAAAATTGACAAGGCGGAAAACAACAAATGTTGGAGAGGATGTGGAGAAAGGGGATTCCTCCTACATTGTTGGTGGGAATGCAAGTTGGTACAGCCACTTTGGAAAACAGCGTGGAGGTCCCTTAAAAAGTTAAAAATTGGGCTCCCCTATGAGCCAGCAATTGCAGTACTGGGTACTTACCCCAAAGATACAGACATAGTGAAGAGAAGGGCCCTATGCACCCCAATGTTCATAGCAGCATTGTCCACAATAGCTAAATTGTGGAAGGACCCGAGATGCCCTTCAACAGCTGAATAGATAAAGAAGATGTGGTCCATATATACAATGGAATATTACTCAGCCATCAGAAAGAACGATTACCCAACATTTGCAGCAACATGGACGGGACTGGAGGAGATTATGCTAAGTGAAATAAGTCAAGCAGAGAAAGACAATTATCATATGGTTTCACTCATTTATGGAACGTAACAAATAGCAGGGGAAAAAAACCTAATTCAAAAGGATACATGTATCCCTCTGTTTATTTTTTTTATTTTTTTTATTTTAATGTTTTTTTATTATATTATGTTAGTCACCATACAGTACATCCCTGGTTTCTGATGCAAAGTTCGATGATTCATTAGTTGCGTATAACACCCAGTGCACCATGCAATACGTGCCCTCCTTACTACCCATCACCAGTCTATCCCATTCCCTCAACCCCCTCCCCTCTGAAGCCCTCAGTTTGTTTCTCAGAGTCCATAGTCTCTCATGCTTCATTCCCCTTTCTGATTACCCCCCTTTCTTTATCCCTTTCTTCCCTACCGATCTTCCTAGTTCTTAAGTTCCATAGATGAGAGAAATCATATGATAATTGTCTTTCTCTGCTTGACTTATTTCACTTAGCATTATCTCCTCCAGTGCTGTCCATGTTGCAGCAAATGTTGAGAACTCGTTCTTTCTGATAGCTGAGTAATATTCCATTGTATATATGGACCACAACTTCTTAATCCAGTCATCTTTTGAATGTATCCCTCTGTTTATAGCAGTATTATTTACAATTACCAGATTATGGATGCTGCCCAAGTGGCCTTCTATAGATGAATGATAAGGTATATAGATATAGAAGACAATATGGTATACATACACATTGAAATATTATTCAGGAATAATAAAAGAATGAGATCTTGCCATTTGCAATGACGTGGATATAACTAAGAGTATAATACTAAGTGAAATAATTCAGTCAGAGAAAGACAAATACCATATGATCTCACTCATAGATGGAATTTAAGAAATAAAACAAATGAGCAAAGGAAAAAAAGAGAGGAGAGATAAGCCAAGAAACAGACTCTTAACTACAGAGAACAAATTGATGGTTACCAGAGGGGTTGGGGGAGAGGAGATGGGTGAAATAGATGATGTCGTGATGAGCACTGCGTGAAATACGGAACTGCTGAATCAATTGTATACCTGAATTGTACACCTCTATTGTACACCTGAAACTAACATAACACTGTATGTTAACTATACTGGAATTAAATTTAAAAAATAAAATAAGACAGTTTCTACTACTTAATCTTGGGTGACCTGGAAAAATATGTTTGGTTTGTTTTCTGTCTTTATATTAATCATACCCGCAGATTAGCTATGCCCACAGAGCCCCCTTGTTCAAAGTGAACTCACTGAGAAAAAGCAAACATATTTTTCACCCATTTCATTGTGAATATGGCCTTTAGCATTATAAAGTGCCCCTTTTCTAATTTAATGTATTTTGGGTTGCATTCATTTTTAATAATATCAGGATGGTAACACCTTCTTCTATTCTGCATTTCTGTTGTATATGTTTGTTCCTCATTTTTGCTTTTCTAAATTATTTTGATTTAAAGGTGTCTTTTAACTAATGAAACATCGAGCCTTACATCGAAAACCGGGGATGTACTGTATGGTGACTAACATAATATAATAAAAAATCATTATTAAAAAAAAAAATAAAGGTGTCTTTTAATTAGGCAAGTGTCAGTTTTGCTTTATAAGCCAATTTCAAATTCTTTTTTTAATATAGGAGCTATCGTTTTACCATTATATAAGTAAAATTTTTTTGGTATCAATTATTTCCTACTGTTTATGTTTTATTTATATGTATTATTTTGTATTTTCTAGATCTCTTCTCTATGTGGTTTGTTTTCCTTGCTCTCTCTTGCTATTTAGGAATATATACACACACACTATTTACTATATATATGTATTTTTTTCTCATGGTTATGTTTAATTGAACATATTCTATAATATAAATGGTATACCCTTTTTAAATTTGGTTTCTGCCATTTTAAAATCATCTTTAAATAAGACCCTTTGAGGGGTGCCTGGGTGACTCAGTTGGGTAAGCATCCAGCTCTTGGTTTTGGCTCAGGTCATGATCGCATGGGTTGTGATATCAATCCCACGCTGGGCTCCACACTTAGTGGGGAGTCTGCTTGAAGATTCTTTCCCTCTGCCCCTGCCCCCACTCTCTCTCTAAAGTAAAAAAATAAATCTAATAAATGAATAAATAAATAAATAAATAAATAAATAAATAAAACCCTTTGACTCCCACGTATTACTTATATAACAATTAATGAGATTTATCTATTTGCATTTATCTCTCCTTTCTCTTCCCATTTTTAGGTGTTATTTCTACCTCTCAGAACATAGAACACATACATGCTAATCTTCCATGCTTCTTTACACTTTTTAGTCTTAGTTGTATATTCAATAGTCACCATTAGTTTTTTTGCCTAAGTATCCCCAGCCATATTTTGATTGGATAAAGCTGGTCTTCTACTAGATTTATCTGAAAAGATGCATGAATGAATGCAATATTATCTGAATACTTCAGTGATGAAACTGTTTTTATATAGCCTTTAAAATTGAATGACAATTTTAGTAGTATTGTTAGGATATCCTAGTGTAGGCAACTCAGGTAGCACTTAAATAAGTCCTTTAAGTATTTAGATTCATATCTTTTTATTCATGGAAAAACTTTCTTTGATTATAGTTTTGAATATCATTTATATTTCATTGTTTTTGTTTTCTTCTTTAAGGACCAAATTATGTTATATTTTCTTTGCTTATTTGCTCTATCTAGTCACTAATAATTTTTATCTCTTCATTATTATGTTTTCATCTTCTTGACTGCTTTTTTCACTCATCTTTATGGATGCATAACCTACATAAAACAAATTATAAAATAAATTAAAATATTTTTAGGCATACAGTTATATACAATC
>NW_024423319.1:35325441-35334361 GCF_017311325.1 Ursus maritimus | reverse complement strand
ACGACCTCTAACAAAATATAGAATATTACCATCATACCATAAAGTGACATCATTCCTGTTTGTATTAAATCTCATCCCCAAAGCCACAGCCCCAGGTAACAGCTAATATACTAATATGCTTTCTGATATTATATTTTTGCCTTTTATAAAATTCCATGCAAATGTATATGTGTTTTTTCCTCAGAGTGTTTTTAAGATTCACTTCATATTGTTCCATGTATTAGTGGTTCATTCCTTGTTACTGTCTAGTAGATGTCAATAGCACAGATTTATTCTATTTTTAAAAATCTATTCACCAGTTGATGGACAAGGAGGTTATTTCAAATGTTTGGATATATTTCAAATGTTTGGATATATGAATAATGCAGCTGTGAATAATGCAGTCTTAATTCACATGTAAGTCTTTTGTGGATTTATGTATTTATTTCTCTTGGGTAAATACCTAGGAACGGGATTGCTGAATTATACAGTAAGTGTACCTTTAACTTCATAAAGAACTACCAAAGTTTTCTCCAGTGAGATTTTACCATTTTGCAATTCCACTACTAGTTCCTTCACATCTTTGTCAATGCTAAGTTTTGTCACTCTTAAATTTGAGCCATTCTAGTACGTGTGTAGTAGTTTAACATTATGCTGTTAATTTATATTTCCTGGAGGCCTAGTGGTGGTGTCTGTATGTACCTATTAGCTATTCGTATATCTTCTTGGCTGAAGTGTCTATTAAAATATTTTGCCAATTTTTAATTGGTTTATGATAAGGTGGCTGGTGACTCAGGGAGCAAAGAATTGCACAAAGAGAAGAGCAGCAAACAGGACAGAGTTTATTCACTCTCCAAGGGAGAAGAGGGGCCAGACATCAAGAGAGATGTCAGCCCTGAGTTTCTGTCAGGCTGGGCCTTTAAAGGGGTTTTGAAGGATGTGAGAGGGTTGTAGCTGTGCCCATGAGGGGTGGGGGTGTGGAAGAGTAGGTAGAGCAGGAGGTGGCAGGTTTTTCGAGGGGCTCTGTCCAGGGCTTGTCTGGGATGTGGGTTGTGATCAGGCTAGAGAAGAATATGTTTTGTAGTTGGGGTCCACTTTCTGAGAATGGAGGGCACCGTGACCTAGAAAAACAGGGTTAGGGCCAAGTGCAGACACCTGTTGAGTCATGTCTGTAAGCTTGGCTGGAGATGGGGTCGGGGGCGGCTTTGAATAGATTCCTTTCAGTTTATTTCTCCTAAAACAAAAAAGAGACAAAAAAACCAGACTCTTAAATATACATGGTAAGCTGGTGGATGCCAGAGGGGAGGTAGGTGGAGAGATGGGTGAAATAGGTAAAGGAGATCAAGAATATAATTATCTTGATGAACACTGAATTGTTGACTTATTAAATTGTACACCTGAAGATAATATAATACTCTATGTTAATTATACTTCAATAAAAAATATTTTCTTTATATATTCCATTTACAAGCTTTGTCAGAGATAAGTCTGCAAACATTTTCTCCAAATCTACGGCTTGACATTTTATTTTCTTCATTGCGTTTTTCAAGGAGCGAAAATCCTTAAGTTTGATAGAGGGTATATTGGCCTTGTATCCTGTGATCTTGCTAAATTAAATTACGAGCTCTAGTAGCTGTATCGTAATTTCCTTAAGATTTTCAATTCACATGATCATTTCATGTATATTCCACAGGGATTTCTATGTAAACAATCATGCCTTTTTTAAAACTTAAATTCTAGATAGTTAACATACAGTGCAATATCGGTTTTGAAAGTAGAATTCAGTGATTCATCACTTATATAAAACACCCAGCACTCATCATAACAAGTGCCCTCCTAATACACATCACCCATCCAGCCCATCCCCCACCCACCTCCCTCCATCAACCCTCAGTTTGTTCTCTATTGTTAAGAGTCTCCTATGGCTTGTTTCCCTCTCTCCTTTTTTTCTTTTCCCCCTTCCCATGTGTTCAAATGTTTTCTTTCTTAAATTCCACATATGAGTGAGTTCATATTTGTCTTTCTCTGACTGACTTGTTTCACTTAGTATAACACACTCTAGCTCTACCCGTGTCATTGCAAATGGCAAGATTTCATTCCTTTTTTTTTATGGCTGAATAATGTTCCAGTGTGTGTGTGTGTGTGTGTGTGTGTGTGTGTGTGTGTGCGCCACTTTTTCTTTATCAGTTCATCAATCAATGGACAGTTGAGCTCTCTATAGTTTGGCTATTGTTGATAATGTTGCTATAAACAAACATCAGGTTGCATGTATCCATTCAAATCTGTATTTTTGTGTCCTTTGGTTAAGTACCTAGCAGTGCAATTGCTGGATTGTAGGGTAGTTCTATTTTTAACATTTTGAGGAACCTCCATATTATTCTCCAGAGTGTCTGCACCAGTTTGTTTTCCTACCAACAGTGCAAGAGGGATACCCTTTCTCCACATCCTTGCCAACCCTTGTTATTTCTTGTCTTTTTTTTAAAAAAAGATTTTATTTATTTATTTGACAGGGAGACAGCCAGCAAGAGAGGCAACACAAGCAGGGGAGTGAGAGAGGAAGCAGCAGGCTCCCAGCAGAGTAGGGAGCCCGATGTGGTGCTCGATCCCAGGACCCCAGGATAATGACCTGAGCCGAAGGCAGATGCTTAACAACTGAGCTACCCAGGCATCCCTATTTCTTGTCTTTTTGATAATAGTCATCCTGAGAGGTATGAGATGGTATCTCATTGTGGTTTTGATTTGTATTTCCCTGCTGATGAGTGATGTTGAACATCTTTTCACATGTCTGTTAGCCATCTGGATGTCTTCTGTGGAAAATGTCTATTTATGTCTTCTGCCCATTTCTTAACTGGGTTATTTGTTTTTTGGGTGTTGAGTTTGATAAGTTCTTTGTAGATTTTGGTTACTAAGCCTTTATCAGATATGTCATTTACAAGTATCTTCTCCCATTCCATAGGCTGCTTTTTAGTTTTGTTGATAGTTTCCTTTGCTGTGCAAAAGCTCTTTACCTTGATGAAATCCCAACATTTCATTTTTGCTTTTATTTTCCTTGCCTGTGGTAATGTGTCTAGTATGTCTAGTATGGCCACGGTCAGAGAGGTTACTACCTGTGTTCTCCCCTAGGATTTTGATGGTTTCCTCTCTCACATTTAGGTCTTTTATCCATTTTGATTTTATTTTTGTATATGCTGTAAGAAAGTGATCCAATTTCATTTTCTGCATGTCACTGCCCAGTTTTCTTAACATCATTTGTTGAAGAGACTTTTTTCCATTGGATATTCTTTCTTGTTTTATTGAAGATTAGCTGACCATATAGTTGTGGGTCCATTTCTGGGTTATCTATTCTGTTCCATTGATCTATGCCTCTGTTTTTGCTCCAGTACCATACTGTCTTGATGATTACAGCTGTGTAATATAGCTTGAAATCCAGAATCGTGATGCCTCCAGTTTTGTTTTTCTTTTTCAGAATTGCTTTGTCTATTTGGTCTCTTTCATGGCTCCATGCAAATTTTAGGATTATTTGTTCTAGCTCTTTGAAAAACGCTGGTGGTGTTTTGATGGGGATTGCATTAAATGTGTGGATTGCTTTGGGTAGCATAGACGTTTTAACAATATTTGTTCTTCCAATCCATAACCATGCAATGTTTTTCCATTTGTTGGTGTCTTCTTCAATTTCTTTCATCAGTGTTGTATAGTTTTCAGAATATAGATCTGTTATTTCTGTAGTTAGATTTGTTCTTAGGTATCTTATTGTTTTTGGTGCAATTGCAAATGGGATCGATTCCTTGATTTTTTTTCTGCTGCTTCGTTATTGGTGTATAGAAATGCAACGGATTTCTGCACATTGATTTTATATTCTGAGACTTTGCTGAATTCACATGTGAGTTCTAGCAACTTTTTTATGGAGTCTTTCATGTTTTCTACTTTCAGTATCATGCTGTCTGCAAATAATGAAATTTTGAATTCTTCTTTGTCAATTTGGATGTCTTTTATATCTTTTTGTTATCTGATTGCTGAGGCTAGGACTTCTAATACTATATTAAATAACAATGGTGAGAGGGGACATCCCTGTTGTATTCCTGACTGTAGAGGAAAAGCTCTCAGTTTTTCCCCATTAAGGATGATATTAGCTATGGGTGTTTCATATATGGCCTTTATGATGTTGAGGTATGTTCCCTCTATCCCTATTTTATTGGGGTTTTTTATCAAGAATGGATGTCCTATTTTGACAAATGCTTTTTCTGCAGCTCTTGAGAGGATCATATGGTTCTTATCCTTTCTTTTATTAGTATGGTGTATCATGTTGATTGGTTTGTGAATATTGAACCACTCCTGCAGCCCAGGAATAAATCCTACTTGATCATGGTGAATAATTCTTTTAATGTACTGTTGAATTCAATTTGCTGGTATTTTATTGAGAATTTTTCCAACCCTGTTCATCAGGGACATTGGTCTGTAATTCTCCTTTTTAGTGGGGTCTTTGTCTGGTTTTGGAATCAAGGTCATGCTGGCTTCATAGAACGAGTTTGGAAGTTTTTCTTTCATTTCTATTTTTGGGAACAGTCTGAGAAGAATAAGTATGAACTCTTCTTTAAATGCCTGATAGAGTTCCCTTGGGAAGCCATCTGGCCCTGGACTTTTGTTGTTGGGAGATTCTGATGACTGATTCAATTTCTTTGTTGGTTATGGGTCTGTTCAAATTTTCTATTTCTTTCTGTTTCAGTTTTAGTAGTTTGTAAGTTTCTAGGAATTTATGCATTTCTTCCAGACTGTCCAATTTGTTGGTATATAGTTTTTCATAATATTCTCTTATAATTGTTTTTCTGTGGTGTTGGCTGTGATCTCTCCTCTCTCATTTGTGATTTTATTTATTTGGGTCCTTTCCCTTTGTTTTTGATAAGTACGACTAGGGGTTTATCAATTTTATTAATTCTTTCAAAGAACCAGCTCTTAGTTTCATTAATCCATTCTACTGAGTTTTTGTTTGTTTGTTCATTTCTATATTATTTATAGCTGCTCTAATCGTTATTATTTCCCTTATGCTAACTTTAGGTTTTATTTGCTCTTCCTTTTATAGCTCCTTTAGGTGTAAGGTTAGGTTATATATTTAAGACTTTTCTTGCTTCTTGAGGTAGGCCTGTACTGTAATGTACTTCCCTCTTAGGACCACCTTTGCTGCATCCCAAATGTTTTGTGCTATCATACTTTCATTTTCATTTGTTTCCATGTATTTTTAAAATTCTTTAATTTCCTGGTTAACCCATTCATGCTTTAGTAGGATCTTCTTTAACTTCCATAGTCTTTCCAAATTTTTTCTTGTAGTTGACTTCAAGTTTCATAGCGTTGTGGTTGGAGAATAGGCATGGTATGGTCTCCATCTTTTTGTATTTGTTGAAGCCTGATTTGTGACCCAGTATGATCTATTCTGGAGAATGTCCCATGTTTACTCAAAAAGAATGTATATTCTGCTGCTTTAGGACAAAATGTTCTGAATATGTCTATAAGTCCATCTGGTCCAGTGTGTCATTCAAAGCCGTTGTTTCCTTGTTGATTTTCTGCTTAGATGATCCGTGCATTGCTCTAAGTGGGGTGTTAAAGCCCCCTACTACTATTGTATTATTAACAATGAGTTTCTTTATGTTGGTTATTAATTGATTTATATATTGTATTTGTCCAAGTTGGGGGCATAAATATTTGGACCTTCTTGTTGGATAATCCCTTTATTATGATATAGTGTCCTCTTCATGTCATGTTACAGTCTTTGGTTTATAATCTATTTTGTCTGATACAAGTATGGTTACTCTGGCTTTCTTTTGACATACATCAGCATGGTAGATGGTTCTACATCTGCTCACTTTCAATCTGCAGGTATCTTTAAATCTAAAATGAGTCTCTTTTAGGCAGCATATGATGGATCTTATTTTTTTTATCCATTCTCATACCCTATGTCTTTTGATTGGTGCATTTTGTCCATTTACCTTCAGGGTGATTATTGAGAGATATGAATTTTGTGCCATTGTGTTACATGTAAAGTTGGTGTTTCTGGTGATGTTCTCTGGTCTTTTGTAGTCTTTGTTGCTTTGGTCTTTTTTTCTCCACTCAAAGAGTCCTCCTTACAATTTTTTGCAGAGCTAGTTTAGTGGTCATGATCTCATTTAGTTTTGTCTGGAAAACTCTTTATCTCTCCTTCTATTTTGAATGATAGCCTTGCTGGATAAATAATCTTGGCTGTATATTTTTCCCACTCAGCACATTGAATATTTCCTTCCACTGCTTTCTGGCCTGCAAGTTTCTGTGTACAGATCCACTGTGAACCTGATCTGTCTTCCCTTGTATGTTAAGGACCTTTTTTTCCTTGCTGCTTTCACAGTTGTTTCCTTTTCTGTGTATTTTGTTAATTTGACTATGATACACCTTGGGGATGGCTGGCTTTTGCTGAATTTAATGGGAATTCTCTGTGATTTTTTAATTTTTGATGTCTGTATCCTTCCCCAGATTAGGGAAGTTTTCAACTATAATTTGTTCAAATAAGCCTTCTACCCCTTTATCTGTCTCTTCATCTTCTGGGACTCTGATGATAACGAATGTTTTAATAAGTTGCTGAGTTCTCTAAGTCTACCTTAGTGGGTAATTATCTTTCTTTCCCTCTTCTTTTTGGTTTATTTTCCATAATTTTATCTTCTATATCACTGATTCACTCCTCTGCTTTGTCCATCCTCTTTTTTATGGCCTCCGTTTGTGTTTGCATCTCGGTAATAACATTTTTAATTTTGGCCTGACTAGATTTATTTCTTTTATCTCTGCAGTAAGGGATTCTCTAGTGTCTTCTATGCTTTTCTCAAACCCAGCTGGTATCCTTATAATTGTTGTTTTACATTCTAGTTCAAATATCTTACTTATGTCTGTATTGATTAAATCCCTGGCTGTGAGTTCTATCTTGTGTTCTTTCTTTTGGGGGAATTCCTCCGTCTGGTCATTTTATCCAGAAAATAAAAGAAGAAAGAGAAAAAAAGAACAACAAAAACAAACAAAAACAAAAAAACAAAGAAAAAATAACCCAAAACAAAGTGAAAAACAAAGTGAAAAACAAAGAAAAAGAAAAAAACAAAAACTCAAAATAGGTAAACCAAAAAAAACCCCCAGATACTGGGTGTGGTTCAGTCTGCTTGTTAAAAGATTCTAGAGCCCAAAGAAATAAAATAATAAAATAAAATAATAAAATAAGGCAAAAAATAAAAATATGTAAATGAAAAGTATATATAAGTAAATTTTTTAAAAATAATAAAAAATTTTAAGAAGGAATCAGGAAATATAAGAAAATAAATGAAAAAATAATAACAATATAAAATAAAGAATAAGTAAAAAGGAATCTAGATCCTGTTTCCCCTAGAGCTGAAGCTTTGTAGCACTCTATGATGAGTAGACTTGGTGCAAGTGAGTTGTTGGTGCTGGTCTTCTGGGGGAGGGGCCTGCTGTGCTAATTCTCAGGTGCACTTGCTTAAGTGGAAATGCTTCTCCAGGGGCAGCGAGGTGGGACTTGGTGTATGCCGCTCTGTCCTCCACTAGGTGGCACTGTTTTGCTCCCTGGAGGCTTTCCGCACAGATGGGCAAGATGAAAATGGCTGTGCCGGGCTCTCTAGCCTCTGAGCTTAAAGTTTGCACCCTCTACTCTTCAGTGAGCCCTTGCCGAAAAGCAATTAATTACCCTTCTTATGTCCCTGGTTTCTGTCTGAACCCCATGTTCATCCTGCCCTTGTCTTTTTATCTCAGGTGCATGACTGAATTTCAAAACTCCAAATTTCAGGGATACCCAAGGCATGGACCCACACAGTTCCTCAGGGAAGGGTCTTGTCATGCTTGCCGCCCGTCCCAGTAGTTGCATACCCACATGGTGGTTCTCAGTTTATAGCTGAAAACCAGTACCACGACCCACTGTCCTTGCCAGCTTCCTGACTTTTATACCTGGGAGTAGCGCAGAAACTTGGCACTTCCTGTTCTTCCTGCAGCTCAGGGGATCCTCGAACCACCCTGTCACTCCGGAGATTCTGCCCCTCTTTGTCCCACTGAGCACCTTTAATCCAGGCACATCCCCCCCAGTAGTGGACTTAAAAGTTCAAATTTTGCACTACACCACTACTAATACATTGCAGTAGCTCTGTAAGCAGGCTCCTTTCCTGCAGCCACATCCACAGCTATGTCTTCTCCAAGTGAACTTCTGCACCTCCTACCTTCCAAAGGTGGTCACTTTTCTACTTGTAGACTTGCAGTTTTTGTTCTCTCAATCTCTGATTGACTTCTTGGGTGTTCAGAATAATTTGATAACTATCTAGCTGTGTTCGAGGGCTGAGATACACTTCAACAATCATGTCTTTTATGAACACAGATAATTTTATTCTTCCTTGTCAATGTCTTTTATTTCTTTTCTTACTTTATTCCAGTTACTAAGACCCTTCATATAATGTTGAATAGTATTGCTGAGAGAAGACATCTCTGCCTTGTTCACCATCTTAAGGTAAGAGCATTTGGTTTTTCATCATTGATAGCTCTTGGTAATTTTCATGTCACCTTTAATAATTTAAGAATGTTTCTATTTCCATTTTTCTGAGTTTTTGCATTAGTGACTGTGGGATTTTGTATGGTGCTTTACCTTCATCTACTAAAATTATCATATGTTTTCTTGTCTTTTATTAATATGGTGATTTGAGTTGACTGATTTTTTTGATGATAAATGAAGTTTGAAGTCTTAGTGTCAAACCTGCTGTGGTTGTTGGATTTGTTTCATAATATTTTCTGAAAAATTTTTGTATTTATATTCATTGGAATATTGATCTGCAGTTTTCTTTTTTGTGGTATCTGTGTGTGATTTTAGTGTTTATGAAATGGTGATCTTATATGAGTTGGTAAATGTTCATTTTTTTTCTATTCTGAAAGTGTTTACATA
>NW_024423319.1:35319532-35325435 GCF_017311325.1 Ursus maritimus | reverse complement strand
AGGATTGCAATTATTTCTCTTTAAATGTTTGATGATACTCACCAGTGGAGCCACCTGGGCACTCTTTTATTTTTTCTTATGTCAGTTTTGGTAATTTGTGTCTTTTAATGAATTGACAGTATATGTAACATCAAATTTCTGGGCAGAAAAGTTTTTGTCATATCTCCATATTAGCCTTTTACTGTCTGTAGTATCTGTAGTTATTTCTCCTCTTTTATTTCTGATGCTAGTGATTAGCATGTTTTCTCTTTTTGTCTTGATCTTTTCTGAGAACCGGGTTTTGGTTTCATTTATTTTTCTCTAATTTTGGCTTATTTTCTGTTCACTTGATATCTGCCCTTGTGGTTATCTCCTTTGGTTTAACTTTGTTCTTCTTTGCCTGGTTTCTTTAGATAAGTCCTTAGATCATGGGTTTTGGATCTTTTTTAAATTTTTAATATATGCATTTAAAGCTGTAACATTTCCCCTAAGTATTTCTTTAAATGCATCTCACAAATTTCCATATGTCATATTTTTATTACATTCGATTTAAAATGTTTCCTAGTTTTCCTTTTATTTTTTTTCTTTCACTCAGTATTATTTAGAAGTGTGCATTTTTTAACTTGCAAAAATTTGGAGTTTTCATATAGGTATATCTTATTGCTTTTGATTTCTAATTTATTTCTACTCTGGTTAGAAAGCATACTCTGTACTATGTCAATCATTTTAAATTTACTGATATGACTTTATGCCTGTGTACTTCATTTAGATTAATAATTATGTTATGTGAACATAAAAATAATGTATATCCTGTGGTTGTTGACTATACTTTAAAGTGGTTGATAGTGTTTTTCAGATTTTCTATGTCTTTGCTGATTTTATCTATTTGTTTTATCAATTGCTGAGAGAACAATCTTAGCATCTGTTGGGGGAAGCAGCCACCCTGTGACCTGCTATGGCTATGGCCACCTGAATGCCCAATCTGCCAGCAACAGAAAACACTAAGTACACAATATGGCACCATTCTCAGGGTGATCATCCAGCTGCCTGATAGCAGGTTGATTACAGCAGTCTGCATCCATCACAGAAGGGGCAGCTTTATGTTCTTGTTGGAATAGATAATTTGTGTTGGGGAAACAGCCATCACATGAGCTGCCACCCCTCTCTGGGACTGCATGATCAGTGTCCTGGGCCTGAAACATTCCCCCATACAAAAACATGGGTGATGAAGTTGTTGCTTGGACCTATAGTCTTCTTTTTTATTTGGAAAAGCCTTCCTCTGTCTTGGGTATGCAGTGAACTTATTTTTATTGCTTAAGCATGTGTGTCATATTGTACCCGGCCAACCCCACCCCCACTGTATGAAAGGGATGGGTGCAGTCCATCATGCTGTGTCAGGTATTGGAAGGGATCAACTGGCCATGGGAGACCAGCACACATTACAGACCTTGATTGCTGTGACTCTTTTGTGAACAAAGTGTTGTTCAAGCCAGTGCTTTAGGTGTTGAATCTTCCTTGGCAAATCCAAACCCATAGAAGTTGCAGTGGGCTGAAGTCTGTGGACTCCTACTTCTAGGTGCTAGCATTATTATTATCTCTGATGTCCTCCATGTGGTAGGACTCTTCACTTGGGATTGGTAGCTGGATCTTCCTACTCTTGATGGTATCTCCTACTATGATTGTGGGATTGTCTCTCTCTAGTTCAATCAATTTTTGTTTTATATACTCTATAGCTACTATTAGTACAGATATATTTTTTAAGAGTTAAGTCTTATGATGAATTGTATCCTTAATCATTATGCAAGTCCCATTTTATTTTTGGTACTCATCATTATCATCAATATGTTTTATATTAAAAAGTTTAGTCTTTTTATGCATACTGCTTGTATGATATACATTTTAATCCATCTACTTTCATTGTATCTGTGTTTTTGTATGTGGAATGTGTCTTTTGTGCACAGCATATAGTTGATTCTTGCTTTTTTATGCATTCTTATAATGTCTGCCTTTTTATTGTAGTGTTTAGTTCATTAAAGTAATATGATTATTGGTATTGGTCCATGTTTACCATTTTAATATTTGTGTTTTATTTATTCTTTCTGCTTTCCATTCCTCTTTTCCTTTTTTCCTGTCTTTTAAAATATTATTTGACTAAATTTTAGTATTCCATTTAAACATTTTTTATTGGCTTTTTTGCTATACTTATTTGCTTCCCTTTTTCAGTAACTTCTCTAGGGATTTATTTTAACCATATTACCTTGGGTGAGGCCAGACACACATCAAGAGAGAGAAACCAGAAAGAGTCTTATAGTTTGTTATAATTACAATTCCCTGGGGAGAACACAGTGCATTATAGATGGCCACGTAGGGCAAGCACTAGAGGCAGAGGGAGAGAGGGCAACTGTGGGCAAGCACCTTTATTACAGTTTCTATGGAAGGACATGGTGAGGCAAGACAAGTAGGCTTAGGATTGTCTTGTTTGAATAATTTCAGTGGGCTCTGGGGCATAGGGCCTGTCCCTGGTTGTCTGGTATCTGGCCCTGGAGCATTTAAGGCGGATATATAGTTGCCCAGAGTGTGAGAACTTGATAAGAGATATGGCTGGGAGTGTGAACTTAATAGGCTACTCTAGAAGGGAAATTGACCTACCTTTAACCAGGGTCTTAAAAGTGGGCCAAGATTGCATTTTAAAAAACCATATTAAAATATTATAGCTACATCCTTAACACTTCACAATCTACTTTGAGTTAATGTTGCATGACATTAAATAAATGTAGAAATTTTGCAACCATAAAGGTCAATTGATCTCCTTCTCATCTTTTATGCTACAGTTATTATACATATTATGTCACCATAGGTGATATAAAGTTTGTTTTAAACTGTCATATGTGTTTTGAAGGAATTTAAAGGGAAAAAGTTATCTTTTTACATTTACCATTTATCATGCTCTTTATTCGTTTTGAGGATCCAAGTTTTCATCTGGTATCAACTTCCTTCTGCCTGAATAACTTCCTTTACTATTTCTTATAATGTAAGCTTAATGGTAACACATCCCTTTGTTTTACTTTTATTTGAAAATGTCTTCATTTTCCCTTCACTACTGAAGGATATTTTATTGGAAAAAGAAAATATGGTTGACAGGTTTAATTTTGCATTCAGCATTTTAAAGATGTTGCTTCATTTTCTTCTGGCCTCTAGACATCCTGATGAATAGCTAGCTATTAATTGAATCATGGTTCTCTTGTACACAATATGCCATTTTCTTGTTGCTGCTTTCAAGATTTTCTTTATTTCACATTCAACTGTTTGATGATGAAATGCCCCAACAGAGACTACTTAAATGTTTATTCTGATTGGAGTTCCTTGAACATCCAGGTTCTATAAATCTACATGTTTCATGAAATTTAGAATTGTTATAGACATTATTGTTCGAATTTATTTTCTGTCCTATTTTCTTTCTTCTCCTTCTGGGACCCCAATTACATGTACTGTAGTCAACTTGTTATTAACTATCCAGTCTCTGAGAATTTGTTCATTTTCTTAAAATAAACTTCTTCTTTTGTTTGTTTGTTTTGTACAGCAGTATTTGGATCATAGCAAAATTGAGTGGAAAGTACAGAATTCCCATATATTCCCTCCCTCCACACATGTATAGCCTCCCTTATTATTCTGTGTTCTTCTGTGTGAGAGCCAGTCAACTATGACACAAAAGAAAATGAAGGAGAAGCTCAGGAAAACACAGTTTACTATATTCACAGGTCCTAGAAACAGGAGACATAGCATAGCACACAGGGCCACATAGGAAAACACCATCATTGGCCAGGAAACAGAAAGTACAAGAGTGAGAGGAGATACTAAGCCACAGGCTTTATTGGAGTTTCCACAGGGAAAACAAGCAGACAAAGTAAACAATTTAGGATTGGCTAATCTGAATAATTACAGCAGTCTCTAAGTCACAGAGATGATGCCTCATTGCCTGGTACCTGGTCCTGGGATGATTAATGCAGGGGAATATTGCCTCCTGGGGTATACAGGTGTGATAGAAGTGGATTGGCTCTGAATTGGTTGCTTTGCATACCAAAGGCACGTTCCTGGTTGGTAGCTCAGGGGGTGGCAGTCTCCCCAGTGAGAAAGGTTTTTAAGTTTTCCAAACATCATAATATACAGAAAATAAGAGATGTAAACAATGCACCAACTACCAACATCATGAACATGGTACATTTGTTACTATCAATGACCCTATATTGACATGTTATTATCACCCAAGTCCATAGTTTACATTAGGGTTCAGTCTTGGTGTTGTACATTCTATCGGTTTGGACAAGTATATAATGACATGTATCTACTAATATAGTATCATCCAGAATAGTTTCCCAGCCATAAACTCCTCTGTGTTCTACCTATTCATCCCTCCTTCCCCCTCCAACCCTGGCAACCACTGATCTTTTTACTTTCTATATAGTTTTACATTTTACAGAATATCATACTCTTGGAATCATATGTAGCTTTTTCAGATTGGCTTCTTTCACTTAGGAATATGCATTTAAGTTTCTTCTATGTCTTTTCATGGCTTGGTCACTCATTTCCTTTTAGTGCTGAATAATATTTCATTTTCTGGATGTACCATAGCTTATTTGTTCATTCACCTAGTGGAGGACATCATGGAGTGGTTGCTCCCAAGTTTTAGCAGTTATGAATAAAGCTGCTATAAACATTTGTGTGCAGGTTTTGGCTCTATTCTAATTGGCATGTAGTGGTATTTCATTGTTTTTTAAATTTCATTTCCCTGATGACATATGATGTAGAGAATTTTTTCATATGCTTACTTTCCATCTGTATATCTTCTTTGGTGAATTGTCTGTTAAGATCTTTAGCCCATTAGACCAATGGAACAGAATAGAGAACCCAGAAATGGACCCTTGGCTCTTTGGGCAACTAATCTTTGATAAAGCAGGAAAAAACATCCAGTGGAAAAAAGACAGTCTCTTCAATAAATGGTGCTGGGAAAATTGGACAGCTACATGCAAAAGAATGAAACTTGACCATTCTCTCACACCATACACAGCGATCAAATCTAAATGGATGAAAGACCTCGATGTGAGACAGGAATCCATCAAAATCCTAGAGGAGAGCATAGGCAGCAACCACTACGACATCGGCAACAGCAAACTTTTTCATGACACATCTCCAAAAGCAAGAGAAACAAAAGAGAAAATGAACTTGTGGGACTTCATCAAGATAAAAAGCTTCTACGCAGCCAAGGAAACAGTCAAAAAAATGAAGAGGCAGCCCACGGAATGGGAGAAGATATTTGCAAATGACACTACAGATAAAAGACTGGTATCCAAGATCTACAAAGAACTACTCAAACTCAATATGCGAGAAACAAATAAACAAATCATAAAATGGGCAGAAGATATGAACAGACACTTTTGCAATGAAGACATACAAATGGCTAACAGACACAAGAAGAAATGTTCAAAATCATTAGCCATCAGGGAAATTCAAATCAAAACCACATTGAGATACCACCTTATGCAAGTTAGAATGGCAAAAATGGACAAGGCAGGAAACAACAGTTGTTGGAGTGGATGTGGAGAAAGGGGATCCTTCTTACATTGTTGGTGGGAATGCAAGTTGGTACAGCCACTCTGGAACACAGTGTGGAGGTCCCTTAAAAAGTTAAAAATTGTGCTACCTATGATCCAGCCATTGCACTACTGGGTATTTACCCCAGAGATACAGACGTAGTGAAGAGAAGGGCCATATGCACCCCAATGTTCATAGCAGCATTGTCCACAGTAGCTAAATCGTGGAAGGAGCCAAGATGCCCTTCAAGAGATGACTGATTAAGAAGATGTGGTCCATATATACAATGGAATAATACTCAGCCATCAAAAAAATGATTTCTCAACATTTGCTGC
>NW_024423319.1:35317604-35319522 GCF_017311325.1 Ursus maritimus | reverse complement strand
AGGAGCCGAGATGCCCTTCAACAGATGACTGGATTAAGAAGATGTCGTCCATATATACAATGGAATATTACTCAGCTATCAGAAAGAACGAGTTCTCAACATTTGCTGCAACATGGACGGCACTGGAGGAGATAATGCTAAGTGAAATAAGTCAAGCAGAGAAAGACAATTATCATATGGTTTCTCTCATCTATGGAACATAAGAACTAGGAAGATCGGTAGGAGAAGAAAGGGATAAAGAAAGGGGGGGTAATCAGAAGGGGGAATGAAGCATGAGAGACTATGGACTCTGAGAAACAAACTGAGGGCTTCAGAGGGGAGGGGTGTGGGGGAATGGGATAGGCTGGTGATGGGTGGTGGGGAGGGCACATATTGCATGGTGCACTGGGTGTTATAAGCAACTAATGAATCATCGAACATCAGAAACCAGGGATGTACTGTATGGTGACTAATATAATATAATTAAAAAAATTTAAAAAAAAGATCTTTAGCCCATTTTTAATTTTTAAAATTTTTTTTATTGTGAGTTGTATGAGTTCTTTGTAGAGTTTGGCTAATAGTCATTTTTCAGATATGTCTTTTGCAAATATCTCCTTCCAGTGTGTGATTTGTCTTCTCATTCTCTTTCATTCGTTTTAAAAATTCTTTTCCCCTGTTCTTTTGATTATATAATTTCTTTCAATATATCTTGAAGTTCACAAATTCCTTTGTCACTCCCATTCTGCTAAATCCATCCAATAAATATGTTTTTTAATGTCTAATATTTTTTACTCTACAACTACCACTTAAAAATTCTATTTAAATATTTTTAAATAAAAAATTTCTCTTTATTAAGATTTAGTATCTTTTTATTACTTGTGAGTATGTAGTTTTACATTGTTAGGGACAGTTATAATAGCTGCTTCAAAATCTTTGTTTACTAATTCTGTCATTGGTAGATCTTGGGGTTTGTCCCAGCTAATTGTGTTTTTCTCTTGAAAAGGAATTACATTTTCCTAGTTCTCCATATCTCATATTATTTTGAATTTTATCTATTCTGTATTCTTTTATTTTTATTTTTTTTGAGTGTTTTGTTTTAACAGGCAATTGAGTTCAAACTGGGTTCAAACTGGGTTCAAACTGAAAAGTCTGGGTTCAAACTGAAAAGTCTGTTCCTTGCATAGCAGAGGAGTTCATATATTTGTTTTTAGCTAAACTGCTTTGAGTTATATTCTGCAAATTTGTGGTTGCAACATCAGCCAGACACATTAGGAAATATAATTTAAAGATCTGCTCTCTGGCTCTTTGCTCTCTTGGTTTTCTCTCTTTTTCCAGTGTTCGTGGTTGTTCCAGACTGAATTGTCTTGTCCCCTAGGTCAGAAAACCTGAAGTCTTTCCTGTAAAGCACAACTGTGCCAACTCCCATATTAGGAGTAGTGAGAGCAGGGAACTCACATTGTACATTGGCCTTCCTTAGTTCATGTACCCTCTAACAAAATCTTCCTGCTTTTGTTTACTGTGACTTTGTGTTCAGAGCTTACAGTTTTTATTTATGGGAGATAATCATTATCAGGTATTTGACCATTTTATTTTTTTGTATTAGATATTTACTTGAATCTATTCTCCCTTGCACACCTTGTAAAATAATCTCCATTCTTATTCTCTTTTCCTCAGTTTCATTCCTGAGTTGGATCATCTCTCATTTCTTTTGGTTTATATGTTTGTTTGAAGGTGAGGTTTTGAATTTCTGACTGGAGGCTTTATTTTATATTTAAAAGTTATTTTTCTGAATACTAATTCATGTTAGAATACTCATTATAGTTATTCAGTGCGTCATGTTTTTTGTTTTTGGATAATTTTTGTTGAAATGGTTTGATTTGATTTTCTTTCTTTTCAGAATAGTTTTATATGGACATACTTGTATTTTCTGTTTAAATGT
>NW_024423319.1:35301555-35317594 GCF_017311325.1 Ursus maritimus | reverse complement strand
GCTATCAGAAAGAACGAGTTCTCAACATTTGCTGCAACATGGACGGCACTGGAGGAGATAATGCTAAGTGAAATAAGTCAAGCAGAGAAAGACAATTATCATATGGTTTCTCTCATCTATGGAACATAAGAACTAGGAAGATCGGTAGGAGAAGAAAGGGATAAAGAAAGGGGGGGTAATCAGAAGGGGGAATGAAGCATGAGAGACTATGGACTCTGAGAAACAAACTGAGGGCTTCAGAGGGGAGGGGTGTGGGGGAATGGGATAGGCTGGTGATGGGTGGTGGGGAGGGCACATATTGCATGGTGCACTGGGTGTTATAAGCAACTAATGAATCATCGAACATCAGAAACCAGGGATGTACTGTATGGTGACTAATATAATATAATTAAAAAAATTTAAAAAAAAGATCTTTAGCCCATTTTTAATTTTTAAAATTTTTTTTATTGTGAGTTGTATGAGTTCTTTGTAGAGTTTGGCTAATAGTCATTTTTCAGATATGTCTTTTGCAAATATCTCCTTCCAGTGTGTGATTTGTCTTCTCATTCTCTTTCATTCGTTTTAAAAATTCTTTTCCCCTGTTCTTTTGATTATATAATTTCTTTCAATATATCTTGAAGTTCACAAATTCCTTTGTCACTCCCATTCTGCTAAATCCATCCAATAAATATGTTTTTTAATGTCTAATATTTTTTACTCTACAACTACCACTTAAAAATTCTATTTAAATATTTTTAAATAAAAAATTTCTCTTTATTAAGATTTAGTATCTTTTTATTACTTGTGAGTATGTAGTTTTACATTGTTAGGGACAGTTATAATAGCTGCTTCAAAATCTTTGTTTACTAATTCTGTCATTGGTAGATCTTGGGGTTTGTCCCAGCTAATTGTGTTTTTCTCTTGAAAAGGAATTACATTTTCCTAGTTCTCCATATCTCATATTATTTTGAATTTTATCTATTCTGTATTCTTTTATTTTTATTTTTTTTGAGTGTTTTGTTTTAACAGGCAATTGAGTTCAAACTGGGTTCAAACTGGGTTCAAACTGAAAAGTCTGGGTTCAAACTGAAAAGTCTGTTCCTTGCATAGCAGAGGAGTTCATATATTTGTTTTTAGCTAAACTGCTTTGAGTTATATTCTGCAAATTTGTGGTTGCAACATCAGCCAGACACATTAGGAAATATAATTTAAAGATCTGCTCTCTGGCTCTTTGCTCTCTTGGTTTTCTCTCTTTTTCCAGTGTTCGTGGTTGTTCCAGACTGAATTGTCTTGTCCCCTAGGTCAGAAAACCTGAAGTCTTTCCTGTAAAGCACAACTGTGCCAACTCCCATATTAGGAGTAGTGAGAGCAGGGAACTCACATTGTACATTGGCCTTCCTTAGTTCATGTACCCTCTAACAAAATCTTCCTGCTTTTGTTTACTGTGACTTTGTGTTCAGAGCTTACAGTTTTTATTTATGGGAGATAATCATTATCAGGTATTTGACCATTTTATTTTTTTGTATTAGATATTTACTTGAATCTATTCTCCCTTGCACACCTTGTAAAATAATCTCCATTCTTATTCTCTTTTCCTCAGTTTCATTCCTGAGTTGGATCATCTCTCATTTCTTTTGGTTTATATGTTTGTTTGAAGGTGAGGTTTTGAATTTCTGACTGGAGGCTTTATTTTATATTTAAAAGTTATTTTTCTGAATACTAATTCATGTTAGAATACTCATTATAGTTATTCAGTGCGTCATGTTTTTTGTTTTTGGATAATTTTTGTTGAAATGGTTTGATTTGATTTTCTTTCTTTTCAGAATAGTTTTATATGGACATACTTGTATTTTCTGTTTAAATGTCTTACTTCTTTGGGACCAGCAATTTTTGGTAACTTTAAGGTGTTTGGTTATGAACTCATTTTAAAGAGTGTTTTTTTAAAATCTTTGGAACATTTTTAAGTAGGTAGAAGAGCTTGATTTTGTCATTCATCTTTCTTTCTCGGGGACCCTTTAATTCCCCTCTTCTGTTTATTTTCCCCTTTTCTCTTCCTGTTTCATTTTCTCTTCTTTCTACCAAGCATCTGAAGAATGTGTCCTTCTTCCAAGTTGCCTCTTTTTCTTTTCAAGATTGCCACTCCTGACTGTACATGCCTCTATGATCATTGCTTCAAATTCACCACTATCCAGTTCTCTGATCCATCAGTTTTCAGATTTTTCTTAACATTTCCTCTACTAAAGAGGATTTTTCTTTTTCCAGAAGTGATATTTTCCTGGTCCTGCCTCTCTTAGTTCCTGGTTCCTTTCTCCTGTTCTCCATATAGTCTAACTGATATTTTATTCTGGGTTGGGCCGTGGACATAGTTGACTGGTTTGTCATGCTTAGTTCACACCTATAAGTACTTTAAAATTTGTACCAATCTCTATATCTTAGTTAAGTTGTAGACATGAGCTATGGAGAGTTTAGTTTCCCATCTTTGTATGATTTTCTGCTAATAATGTAAAGATTCAGATTTTGGTAACTGATTTTATCCTATGAGAACCCAGAAATTCCTTAACTACTCTTTGTTGCTAATATGTAAAAAACCAGCAGTGTGCCTATGAAAATGTATTTATGCTGACATTTTTCATTTTGTTAAAATGATATGTAACATTTATTATGATATGATATATGAATGTTACCACCCTCTATTAAGGAGAAATTATTAATACTACTCAAGTTTAATCAAACTCTTATTGCAATGTATTTATGAAAATGGAAAAATTTAAGAAGTACTAATTCTAGTATCTGTCATTTCCAGGTAGAAGAGAATAATATTTCTAAACAATATGTTTATTATTATGCTCTTTTTATAGGACAATTAAAATGTAAAATTTATATAGCAAAACCATTTTTGTAATCTCTATCATGTTTCACTAGAAATATGTTAAATTTTAATTATGTGGAACTTACATATTGAGAAGGAAATAATCTATTTTTTTTTTAGTACTAGGCCTTATATGCAACCATCTGTGCTCAGCAAATCATAAAAACTGGAAAGGGTCTATGAGCTCTGCTTAAAAGATTCCATTGCAAAGTCCATGCTTCTTTGTAACTGCCTTTACCATCAACTTGTTCACTTCAGAACATTTACACATATTTGCTTAACATATGATAATTTATTCAGTATTTGTCTGCTGAGTGTCTCCTGATGTTTCTCACTAAGAAAACAGTATAAACCAATTAAGAACCTAGATAAAAAGAGACATTTTTAATTAACTCTGTGGAAATCATTTTAAAGATTCCCTTAATGCAATGATTGTGAGCAACCTGAAATTTATACTTATTCTGCTTTTTACAACAAAATGAACTCAATTAATTTGTATGCCTTCTCCTCTGAGGCCATGTTTTAGCTTCCCATCTTCAAAGTCCTCGTTGTGTTGTCAGTGCATGAGAGATGTCAAATAGTAAAGCAATAATCCAAAAGTGGGTGAAATGGTGGAACCAGGGCACTGGAGTTTTTTCTCATTTGATTATAAGACAAAGATAGGTTTGTATATTTATCTAGCAAGCACTTATTGATCATCTAATAAAATGTCAAGCATTGTCAAGTAATATAAATACAGAGAGAAGAGACAGACTCTGCTGTCAGGTGGCTCACTATCTAGTGAAGAAGAGAAATATGTAAAACTAAGAAAAATGGTACTATGGTAGTGTCAACGTAAGAGGAATGGATACTGTGCAATGAAAGCACAAAGGAAGGGCACCCAACCCAGTCTGGGGGGTAAGCACAAGGCTTGGTAAGCCAAACAACCCCTCTGCTTGTTTTTTGTTTTGTTTGTTTGTTTTTATGTGCAGAACAACTTTCCAGATTAGATGTGGTGACTCAGGAACCAGACCTCCTATTTAGCATATTCTATAAGATTATTAAACTGGTTGTGTCAATATTATGTGTTAATCTACTTGAAAGTAGTTAGTACTTGACATTAAATGGATAGGGGGATTAATCTGTCTTCAAAGACAATTGCATTATCTTGTTCATGCTCTACCATGGGGCAGAGGAAGATTCTTACTTAAGTCTTATCTTAAGCAAGTTAGAGAGAGACTTTGAGGTACTCCTAGGAGAGTTTGAAAATATATGAAATTCGTGAAACCTAAGACTGACACTTGTTGGAGAAAACTTAAGGTGAGAGACTAACTAGTATCATTGGCCTAAGGGAATAAAACAAAGCGGGCTCTGTTAACAGTAGGCTGAACTTCCACAGAAAGTGGGGCAAAGGTGCATGTTTTTAAGAAGCAAATGTGGACCTATTTAAAGAAAACCAGCCTGGGGATTCTTAAAAGGGAAGACGGTGGGATGATCTGACTCCAGTACTGCAATAAAACCCAAAGCTCATCAGATAAAGGAGGATATTTTAAGAAAACAGTTTAAAAAAGAGGCATTTTTTCATTAAAAGATCTACGCGGGTAGTCCCTATAATGGAACCTCCAAAAAGAACCCCACAAGTAAAACAACCAATAATAGTATTACATTCTCCATATTCAGAGGACCATAATACTAGTTTACCATTTTTCTGTACCTTATGTTACTTCCTCACTAAAACTTTGTAGAGAACAGCAATCTTGGCTAGTGGGTAAGGAGGAGGTGGATTAGAAAATAGAGACGTGATTTACACTGCCTGTCCTCCCCAACTCCAGGCTTCATGTTTGTCTCAGGCTTCACTTGGGAAATGGGAGAAACTTTAAATTAAATTAGATCTTAGAGTTTTAAGTATTCCACTGGATTGAAATGAAGTAATGTAACTATTATATTGGATTAGACCTTAATGTTAAAACAAAGAGAATATTTACTTATGATTTAAAGTTGGTTTCTGTCTACAACCTATTGATTGAATCTTTGTCATTCAATAAGCAGTTAAGAAAAATAATCAGAACATATGATCTGAGATGTGGGTCTAAGTATTTCTTGTGTGTTTGTGTTTTGATTTTTGAATTAATTTTTAATGAAAAGTCTTATACTTAATTATACTTAATTTCTGCATTTTTCTTTTAAAAGATAATTATTTTTTATTATTTTTATTTTTTAAAGATTTTATTTATTTATTAGACAGAGAGAGACACAGTGAGAGAGGGAAAACCATTGGGGGGGTGGAAGAGGGAGAAGCAGGCTTCCTACTGAGCAGGGAGCCTGATGCAGGGCTCCATCCCAGGACCCTGAGATCATGACCTGAGCCAAAGACAGATGCTTAATGACTGAGCCACCCAGGTGCCCCTAAAGGATAATTATTTTTAAATGCATGTAAATGTTTATAATAATAAATGTTGATTAAAAATAATTTAGATTCAGAGATAAGTAGAAAAGAGAAAAGATACTTATGGTTCAACATTTTGTAAATATTTTGACATATTTCCTTTCAGTTATTTTAAGTATGTTTTCTTGTTTCTAACGTATTTATAAACATACTAGATAAAAAAACTTGTTCTTGTTTTTCTACCTGATTTTAAAATTAAAAGCATTTTCAGTGTTACTACAATTTGAACCAATATTTTTTCTTTTTACTTTGTTGTGATTATGGTTTTATGCTTGATACAGTAACATGCATAGGTCCCAATTACACAGTTCACTGAGTTTTGATAATATTCATTCATGTAATCACCAACCAAAACAAGATAAAGAACATTTCCATTTTCTTGAAAGTTCCCTTGTGCCCTTTTAAAATTTAAATTCCCCACACACGGGCAACCATTGTTCTGATTTTTTTCCCATCATATCTTAGTTTTGCTTGCCTTCAAGTTTCATATAAATGGAATCATACAGTTTGTGCTCCATTTTGTCTAGCTTTTTATACCCAAAATATTTTGGAGATTAATCCATGGCTGTTGTGTGTATCGGTAGTTAATTCCTTTTCATTGTTGAATAGTATTCCAATGTGTATTAATCACACATCAGCATTCTCCTGTTGATGGACAGTTGTTTCTAGTTTTTGGCTATTAAGAACAAGGCTGCTTTGAACATCATTGTAAAAATCTTTTTTGCATATATGTGTTTTCATTTCTCTTTGAGTAGAATTACTGTCAAAAGTAGTTAATTATTTAACTTTTTTAGAAGCTGCCAATGTTTTATTCCAATGGGTTTTTGCCATTCTTAATATCACTGGCAAGGTTTAAGAGTTCTACATGCTCCACATATTTACTAATGTGGGCTTTCTCAGTCTTTTTTTTTCTTTAAATTTTTATTTCAAAATAATTGTAGACTCATACATAGTTGCAAGAGTACATATAGTACTATGAACCTTTCACTCAACTTCTTTAAATGATATCTTACATAACTACAGTATAATATCAAAATCAGAAATGGACATAGGTACAATACTGTTTGGTAGACTACAGACCTTATTCAGTTTTCACCAGTTTTACATGCACTTATTTGAGTGAGTGTGTGTGTGTGTGTGTGTGTGTTTCTGTGTATTATAGCTCATGTGTAACTATCACCACAATCAAGATACAAAACTGCTCCATAATAGAGGAACTGAGGAATTCCCATGTGCCACCCTTTTTCAGTTGTATGCTTCTTCATACCCCATCGCGGAGCCCTGGCAGCCACTAATCATTTCTCAATCTCTATAATTTTTGTCATTTCAAATATGTAAATGGTGATGGTGACCTTTTGATATTGGCTTTTTCACTGGGCATAATGCCCCTGAGATTCATCCAAAGTGTTGCATGTATCAATAATTTGTTTCATTTTATTGCTGAATAGTATTCCATAATATAGATATACCAGAGTTTGTTTAACCATTGAACCATGACAGAATATGCCAACCTGAAATATGCCACTTTGGCATAAGGATTATTTTGAACTAAAGTCACTTGAATGACTTTGAAAAGCAGATGCAAGAAAGACATTCTAATCTCTCCTTTTCTTCCTAAAAGCAGGAGATAAAAATTCCTATGTGAAAGATACCCTTCCTATACCAGGAGAAAAGAAACAGTCTTTGACAGGGGATCAAAGCCAAGAAAATTCTGTACAAACAGATCTTTGTTAATACACTTCTTATATTCCTTTAGTCTCCCCACTTAGTTTCATTACTTTTCTACTGTTGCCTCTTTTTATTCAACCTGACAAGAAAGCATGCAGGTTCCCTCATTTCTTTGGGTCTTCATTCTTTATAAAAGGCTCTCATGTTACATAAACTTTATATTAATTTGTATACTTTTCTTCTGTTAACCTGTCTTATGTCAGTTTAATTCTCAAGCCTAGCCAAAAAACCATAAGAGGGTAGAGGTAAAAGTTCGCTTTTTGTACACCATGCTACTGTTGAAGGATATCTGGTCTTCTTCCAGTTTTTATCTCTTGTAAGTAGAGGTGCTGTAAAATTTCACGTGTAGATTTCTGTATGAATGTTTAATTTAGTTTCCATTTCCCTGGAATAAATGCCCAAGCATTCAATTGCTGGTTTGTATAGGGACTGCATTTTTAGTTTCATAAGAGACTGCCAAACTGTTTTCCAGAGTGACTGTACCATTTTACATTCCCACCAGCAATGTATGCATGATTGTTTCTCTGCATTGATGGCAGCATTTGGTAACTATTTTTTGTCATTTTACTGTAGCTGTTTTAATAGGTGATGTTGAACATCTTTTCATATGTGTATTTGCCATCTATATATTTTCTTTAGTGAAATGTCTCTTCATATCTTTTGCACATTTTCTAATTGGATCTTTTTGTTTTATTTCTGAGTTTTTAGAGCCCTTTATATATTCTAGATCTAGCTATGGGTCCTTTGTTGGATATGTGGTTTGCAGATATTTCCCTGAATCTGTAGCTTGTCTTTTCATCCTCTTAACAGAATATTTTTCAGAGTGAAAGTTTTAAATTTTGATAAAGTCCAACTTATCATTTGTCCTTTTTATAGATTGTACTTTCAGTATTATGTCTAAGAACTCATCATTTAAATTTAGCTTTCAAAGTTTTTCTTGTAAGAATTCTTCTAAATGTTTTATAGCTTTACATTTTACATTTAAATCCATAACTGATTTTGAAACAATTTGTGTATAATGTGAGAGCTTTAGGTTGAGGCTCATATTTTGCCTATGGATATTTAGTTACTTCCATTACTTTTGTTGAAAAGACTGTCTTTCTTCCATTGAATTGCTTTTGCAATTTTGGCAAAAATCTGCTGGGGGTATTTATATGGATCTATTTCTGGGCTGTCTATTCTGTTCCATTGATCTGTGTATCTATCCCTCAGCCAATAACACACTCTTGATTTTATAGCTATATAGGAAGTTTTAACATTGGATGGAGTGATTCATCTTACTTTATTATTCTTTTCAAAATTGTTTTAGTTCTACTAAATCTTTTGCCTTTCCATATACATTTTATTTTATTTTATTTTTTATTTTTTAAAAGATTTATTTGTTTATTTGAGAGAGAGAGAGAGAGACAGGGCACATGTGCTAGTAGGGGGTGGGGCAGAGGGAGAGAATCTTTAAGCAGACTCCCCACTGAGCTTGGAGCCAGACACAGGGCTCAATCCTATGACCCATGAGATCATGACCTGAGCTAAAACCAAGAGTCAGATGCTTAACTGACTGAGCCACCCAGGAGACCCTCCATATAAATTTTAGATTGAACTTGAAAATATCTACCCCAAATCTTGATGGTATTTTGATAGGAATTGCATCAAACATACATATCAATTTGGGGAAAATTGATATCTTTACTATGTTGATTCTTCCAATCCAGGGACACATTATATACTTCATTTATTTAAATCTCTAAATCAGCATTTTGTTGTTTATAGCATACCATTCACATACTTTGTTAGATTTATACCAAAGTATTTAATTTTTTAGATCAATTGTAAATGGTATTATGTTTCTAATTTTGGTTTTCATATGTTCATTGCTAAGACCTAGAAATAAGATATATTTCTGTGTATTAATCTTATATCCTGAGACTTTGTTAAACTCACAAATTAGTTCTAGAAGTATTTTGTAGTATCCATGGGATTTTTTTTCATAGAAGATTGTATTAACTATAAATAAGGACGTTTTTATTTTACTCTCTCTAATCTGTATGTCTTTTCTTACCTTATTGCCATGGAAAGGACTTTCAGTATTTTTGTTAAATAAGAGTAGTGAGACCTCAACAAGCTTGCCTTGTTCAGTCTTTTTAACTTTTGAAATTCTATGAATTGTGAGTTGTGGTATTTCACTTTTAATTTTAATTTGTGTTTTCTTGAGTTAGGGTGCTGAGAACCTTCAATGAAATTAATATCCATTGTTATATCTTATAATGGAAAGCTTTATCCCTATGTCCTATTCTAGAAGTATTAAAATATTATATTTTTACATTTAATTATATAATAATTGACATCAAAATAATTTTGGTATGTAGCAGAACGTAGGGTTCCTTTCTTTTCTGTGTGGATATCCTGTTGCAACACAATTTGCCACAAAACATTTTCTTTCCCCATTGAGTTGAATTGATGATTTAATTGAAAAAATCAGGTGATATGTATAAATTTATTTGTGATATTCTATTCTATTCCTTTGCTCCAAGTGTCTATACACATGCCAATCCCACAATGTCCTAATTATTAAAGCTTTATAGCTATCTTGAAATCAGATAGTGCTGGGTCATTGAACTTTGCCCCTCTTATACAGTATTTTTTTGATCCTTTGCATTTCTTCATAAACTTTAGAATCCAGTCGCCAACACATAAATCAATGGAACAGAATAAAAAAAACAGAAACGGACCCACACCTATATGGTCAACTAATCTTTGACAAAGCAGGAAAGAATATCCAATGGAAAAAAGACAGTCTCTTCAATAAATGGTGCTGGGAAAACTGGACCCCTTTCTTATACCACACACAAAAATAAAGTCAAAATAGATGAAAGACCTAAATGTGAGACAGGAAACCACCAAAATCCTAAGGGAGAACACAGGCAGTAACCTCTTTGATCTCAGCTGTAGCAACTTCTTACTAGATACAACTCCTGAGGCAAGGGAAACAAAAGCAAAAATGAACTATTGGGACCTCATCAAGATATAAAGCTTCTTCATGGTGAAGACAACAAGACTAAAAGGCAGCCTAAAGAATGGGAGGAGACATTTGCAAATGACATATCTGATAAAGGGTTAGTATCCAAAATCTAAAAAACTTATCAAACTCAACACCCCCAAAACAAATAATTCATTAAGAAATGGGCAGAAAACATGAATAGACACTTTTCCAAAAAGACATCCAGATGGCTAACAGACATGAAAAGATGCTCAACATTGCTCATCTCAGGGAAATACAAATCAAATCTACAATGAGATAACACTTCACACCTGTCAGAATGGCCACAATTAACAACACAAGAAACAACAGATGTTAGTGAGTATGTGGATAAGGGGGAACCCTCTTATACTGTTGGAGTGAATGAAAACTGTTGCAGCCACTGTGGGAAAAAGGTATGGAGGTTCCTTGAAAAGTTAAAATTAGAACTACCCTATGATCCATCAACTGCACTACTAGGTATTTATCCAAAGGATACAAGAATACTGATTCAAAGGAATACCCCAATGTTTATAGCAGCATTATCAACAATAGCCAAATTATGGAAACAGCCCAAATGTCCATTGACTGATAAATGGATAAGGAAGATATGGTGCATGTATACAATGGAGCATTACTCAGCCATAAAAAAAATGAAATCTTGCCATTTGCAATGATGTGGAGGAAGCTAGAGTGTATTACACTAAGTGAAATAAGTCAGAGATAAATATCATATGATTTCATTCATACATGGAATTAAGAAACAAAACAGATGAATGTGAGGGAAGAAAGAGAGGCAAACCATGAAAGAGACTCTTAACTATAGAGAACAAACTGAGGGTTGCTAGAGAGGAGGTGGGTGGGGGGATGGGTTAAGTAGGTGATGAGTATTAAGGAGGGCACTTGTGAAGAGAACTCTGTGTTGCATGTAAGTGATGAATTACTAAATCCTACACCTGGAACTAGTATTACACTATATGTTAACTAAATGGAATTTAAATAAAAATTTGGAAGAAAAAAATGAAAAAAATAAAGAAGCCTGCTGGAATTTTGGGGAGAGTATAGTAAATCTACAGATAAATGCAGGGAGAATGATACCTTTAAAATATTAATTTTTGAGGGAAGAAAAAAGATGGTGGAGGAATAGGGGATCTTTTTTCAGCTGGTCCCCTGAATTGAGCTGGATATCTACCAGACCATCCTGAACACCCATGAAATCAGCCCGAGAGGTAGATAGATACATCTGGATCTCTACAAACGAACATCTCTGGCGCTGAGTATTGAGGTACAAAGTGGGGAGCTGTGAATCTGCACACATATATTGGAAGATAAATGGAAGGGGGAGGGAGCCACTGCTAGGGCACCAGGAAACAGCAGCCACCTGCACTGGGGAGCGGGCCAGACTCGTGGACTGGCACCCACGAGAGAGCAGACTGGGACCGTGAGCCTGGGAACCCGCGTGCGACCAGACTGAAAATGGGAAGCTCAGGAGCGTGCACTCGAACTAGACCAAAACTGGGTGCTCGGGAGTGCGTGCATGACCAGACTGAGAAATGGAGCTCCGGAGTACGTGTGAACCACACTGAACCAGGGAGCTTGGGAGTGCGGGGACAGGGGCGGCTGGCAGTTTTAGAAGCACAAAGGACAGAGACCTGCTGGCCCTGGGAGCTAGGGCTGGGAGAGTGGTGTGGGGTGCACAACATGGGACGCTGCAGGGTTTTTAGCAACACCAACAGAAACAGAGTTAAAGTGGCCAAGAGAGCTCAGTGGAGAGCAGACTGCGATCTCTCTGTTCTGAGACAGAGGCTAGGATACCGTCACTGCTGCTCTGACCCTCTGAAGAGTCACAGAAAGCCTACTGCTCTGACCCTCTGAAGTGTGACAGAAAGCCACCGGGGAAAGCCGCCAGAGAACAAAAGCCCAGAAATACCGGTTCACATTGTGCCCATCCCCACCCCCTCTCGCAGGGGACGGGGCAACGCTACCCAAACGGGGTTGGCTAAGTATCAGTGTGGCAGGCCCCTCCCCCCAGAAGGCAGGCTGAAAAATCAAGAAGCCCACATCCCTAAGGTCCCTATAAAACAAGTGCATATTGCCTGGGTCTTGGTCAATAATTTGGGCTCTGTGCATCCCCTCAACCACTCCTCATCAGAATGAATAGGAGGAGGAATCAACAGCAAAGAAAGGAGACAGAGACCATGGCCTTTGCCACAGAACTGATGGATATAACCAAATTGTCAGAAATGGAGTTCAGAGTAACAATGGTCAAGATGATGTGTAGGCTTGAAAAAAATATTAATGAAAATATTAACAAGAATATAGAATCTCTAAGGGTGAAAATGAGAGCAAATCTGGAAGAAATTAAAAATGCTATGAATCAAATGCAGTCTAAACTGGATGCTCTGACGGCCAGGGTAAATGAGGCAGAAGAACGAATTAGTGAAATGGATGATGGGATGATAGAAAAGAAGGAAAAAGTGGGAACATGCCTCAAAGAAATCCAATCTCAAGAATGTAGATTACGGGAGACTACTGACTCAATGAAATGTTCCAATGTCAGAATCATTGGCATCCCTGAGGGGGTGGAGAAAGAGAGAGGTCTAGAAGAGATATTTGAAGAAATTGTAGCTGAGAACTTCCCTAATCTGGCAAAGGAAACTAGGATTTGTGTCCAAGAGGCAGAGAGGACCCCTCCCAAGATCAATGAGAACAGACCAACACCACTTCACATAATAGTACAATTTGCAAGTATTAGATCCAAGGATACAATCTTGAAAGCAGCCAGGGGGAAGAGAGTCCTCACCTACAGAGGGAGGAACATCAGAATAATGTCAGACCTGTCTACAGAGACCTGGCAAGCCAGGAAAAGCTGGCAAGACATATCAGAGCACTAAGTGAGAAGAACATGCAGCCAAGGATCCTTTATCCAGCAAGGCTGTCATTCAGAATTGATGGAGAGATAAGGACCTTCCAAGACCAGCAGAAACTGAAAGAATATGTGATCAACAAGCCAGCCCTACAAGAAATATTAAGGGCGGTTCTATAAAAGTAAAAAGGCCCCAACAGTGATACAGAACAGAAATTTACAATCTATAGAAACAAAGACTTCACCAGCAACATGACATCATTAAAATCATATATCTCATTTAATCACTCTCAATGTAAATGGCCTAAATGCACCCATAAATACCACAGGGTTGCAGATTGGATAAAAAGATATGACCCATCCATATGCTGTCTACAAGAGACTCATTTGAACCTAAAGATACATCCAGACTGAAAGTGAAGGGATGGAGAACCATTTTTCATGCCAATGGACCTCAAAAGAAAGCTGGGGTAGCAATTCTCATATCAGACAGATTAGATTTTAAACTAAAGACTGTAGTTAGAGATGCAGAAGGACACTACATTATTCTTAAAGGATGTATCCAACAAATGGATATGGCAATTATAAATATCTATGCCCCCAACAAGGGAGCAGCTAGATGCACAAGCCAACTCTTAACCAGAATAAAGAGACATATAGATAATAATATGTTAATAGTAGGGGACCTCAACACTCCGCTCTCAGCAATAGACAGATCACCTAAGCAGAATATCAACAAAGAAACAAGAGCTTTGAATGACATACTACACCAGATGGACCTTATAGATATATACAGAGCACTACACTCCAGAACAACAGAATACTCATTCTTCTCAAATGCACATGGAACTTTCTCCAGAATAGACCATATACTGGGTCACAAAACAGGTCTCAACCGATACCAAAAGACTGAAATTATTCCCTGCATATTCTCAGACCACATTGCTTTGAAATGGAAACTCAATCACAAGGAAAAATTTGGAAGAAACTCAAACACTTGGAAACTAAGAACCATCCCACTTAAGAATGATTGGGTAAACCAGGGAATTAAAAATGAGCTTAAGCAATTTATGGAAACCAATGAGAATGAAAACACATCGGTCCAAAACCTATGGGACACTGTAAAGGTGGTCCTAAGGGGAAAATACATAGCCATCCAAGCCTCACTCAAAAGAATAGAAAAATCTATAATGCAGTTTTTATATTCTCACCTCAAGAAGCTGGAGCTGGAACAGATGAACAGGCCTAACCCATGCACGAGAAGGCAGTTGATCAAGATTAGAGCAAAGATCAATGAATTAGAAACCAGGAGCACAGTAGAGCAGATCAACAGAACTAGAAGCTGGTTCTTTGAAAGAATAATTAAGATCGATAAGCCACTGACAAGACTTATTCAAAAGAATAGAGCAAGGACCCAAATTAATAAAATTATGAATGTAAGGGGAGAGATCACAACTGACATCAAAGAAATAGGAAGGATCATTAGAAACTATTATCAACAACTATATGCCAATAAATTAAACAACCTGGAAGAAATGGATGCCTTCCTGGAAACCTATAAACTACCAAGTCTAAAACAGGAAGAAATTGATTACTTAAACAGACTGATTAATTATGAAGAGTTTGAAGCAGTGATCAAAAACCTCCCCAAAAACAAGAGTCCAGGGCCTGACGGATTCCCCAGTGAATTCTACCAAACATTTAAATAAGAAATAATACCTATTCTCCTGAAGCTGTTTCAAAAAAATTGAAACAGAAGGAAAACTAACAAACTCATTCTATGGCGCCAGTATTACATTGATCCCCAAACCAGGCAAAGAACCCATCAAAAAGGAGAATTACAGACTGATATCCCTGATGAATATGGATGCCAAAATTATCAACTAGATCCTGGCTAATAGGATCCAACAGTACATTAAAAGGATTATCCATCAAGACCAAGTGGGATTCATCCCTGGGATGCAAGGGTGGTTCAACATTTGCAAATCGATCAGTGTGATAGATAACATCAACAAGAAAAGAGTCAAGAACCATATGATTTTCTCAATAGATGCAGAAAAAGCATTTGACAAAATACAGCATCCTTTCCTGATTAAAACCCTTCAGAGTGTAGGGATAGAGGATACATTCCTCAATTTCATGTAAACCATCTATGAAAAGCCTACAGCGAATATCATTCTCAATGGGGAAAAGCTGAAAGCCTTTCCCTTAAGATCAGGAACACGACAAGGATGCCCACTCTCGCCATTGTTATTCAACATAGTACCAGTAGTCCTTGCAACAGCAATTAACAACAAAAAGGGATAAAAGGTATTCAAATCAACAAAGAAGAATTCAAGCTGTCTCTCTTCCCAGATGACATGATACTCTATATGGAAAACCCAAAAGAATCCACTCCCAAATTACTAGAACTTATGGAACAATTCAGTAATGTGCCGGGATACAAAATCAATGCTCAGAAATCAGTTGCATTTCTATCCATGAACAATGAGACTGAAGAAAGAGAAATTAGGGAATCAATTCCATTTACAATAGCACCAAAAATAATATGATATCTCAGAATTAACTTAACCGGAGAGGTAAAGGATCTATATTCTGGAAACTACAGATCACTGTTGAAAGACATTGAAGAAGACACAAAAAGATGGAAAAACATTCCATGCTCATGGATCAGAAGAATAAACATAGTTAAAATGTCTATGCTACCCAGAGCAATCTATACTTTCAATGCCATCCCGATCAAAATGCCAATGACATTTTTCAATGAGCTGAAACAAACAGCCCTTAAATTTATGTGGAACCAGAAAAGGCCCCGAAGCACCAAGGAACTGTTGAAAAGGAAAAACAAAGCTGGGGGCATCACGTTGCCAGATTTCAAGCTATACTACAAAGCTGTGATCACCAAGACAGCATGGTACTGGCACAAAAACAGACATATAGATCAATGGAACAGAATAGAGAACCCAGAAATGGACCCTTGGCTCTACGGACAGCTAATCTTTGACAAAGCAGGAAAAGACATCCAGTGGAAAAAAGACAGTCTCTTCAATAAATGGTGCTGCCAAAATTGGACAGCTGCATGCAAAAGAATGAAACTTGACCACTCTCTCACACCATACACAAAGATAAACTGTAAATGGAAGAAAGACCTCGATGTGA
>NW_024423319.1:35286995-35301545 GCF_017311325.1 Ursus maritimus | reverse complement strand
AATAGGAAGGATCATTAGAAACTATTATCAACAACTATATGCCAATAAATTAAACAACCTGGAAGAAATGGATGCCTTCCTGGAAACCTATAAACTACCAAGTCTAAAACAGGAAGAAATTGATTACTTAAACAGACTGATTAATTATGAAGAGTTTGAAGCAGTGATCAAAAACCTCCCCAAAAACAAGAGTCCAGGGCCTGACGGATTCCCCAGTGAATTCTACCAAACATTTAAATAAGAAATAATACCTATTCTCCTGAAGCTGTTTCAAAAAAATTGAAACAGAAGGAAAACTAACAAACTCATTCTATGGCGCCAGTATTACATTGATCCCCAAACCAGGCAAAGAACCCATCAAAAAGGAGAATTACAGACTGATATCCCTGATGAATATGGATGCCAAAATTATCAACTAGATCCTGGCTAATAGGATCCAACAGTACATTAAAAGGATTATCCATCAAGACCAAGTGGGATTCATCCCTGGGATGCAAGGGTGGTTCAACATTTGCAAATCGATCAGTGTGATAGATAACATCAACAAGAAAAGAGTCAAGAACCATATGATTTTCTCAATAGATGCAGAAAAAGCATTTGACAAAATACAGCATCCTTTCCTGATTAAAACCCTTCAGAGTGTAGGGATAGAGGATACATTCCTCAATTTCATGTAAACCATCTATGAAAAGCCTACAGCGAATATCATTCTCAATGGGGAAAAGCTGAAAGCCTTTCCCTTAAGATCAGGAACACGACAAGGATGCCCACTCTCGCCATTGTTATTCAACATAGTACCAGTAGTCCTTGCAACAGCAATTAACAACAAAAAGGGATAAAAGGTATTCAAATCAACAAAGAAGAATTCAAGCTGTCTCTCTTCCCAGATGACATGATACTCTATATGGAAAACCCAAAAGAATCCACTCCCAAATTACTAGAACTTATGGAACAATTCAGTAATGTGCCGGGATACAAAATCAATGCTCAGAAATCAGTTGCATTTCTATCCATGAACAATGAGACTGAAGAAAGAGAAATTAGGGAATCAATTCCATTTACAATAGCACCAAAAATAATATGATATCTCAGAATTAACTTAACCGGAGAGGTAAAGGATCTATATTCTGGAAACTACAGATCACTGTTGAAAGACATTGAAGAAGACACAAAAAGATGGAAAAACATTCCATGCTCATGGATCAGAAGAATAAACATAGTTAAAATGTCTATGCTACCCAGAGCAATCTATACTTTCAATGCCATCCCGATCAAAATGCCAATGACATTTTTCAATGAGCTGAAACAAACAGCCCTTAAATTTATGTGGAACCAGAAAAGGCCCCGAAGCACCAAGGAACTGTTGAAAAGGAAAAACAAAGCTGGGGGCATCACGTTGCCAGATTTCAAGCTATACTACAAAGCTGTGATCACCAAGACAGCATGGTACTGGCACAAAAACAGACATATAGATCAATGGAACAGAATAGAGAACCCAGAAATGGACCCTTGGCTCTACGGACAGCTAATCTTTGACAAAGCAGGAAAAGACATCCAGTGGAAAAAAGACAGTCTCTTCAATAAATGGTGCTGCCAAAATTGGACAGCTGCATGCAAAAGAATGAAACTTGACCACTCTCTCACACCATACACAAAGATAAACTGTAAATGGAAGAAAGACCTCGATGTGAGACAGGAATCCATCAAAATCCTAGAGGAGAACATAGGCTGCAACCTCTTTGACATCGGCCACAGGAACTTCTTTCATGAGACACCTCCAAAGGCAAGAGAAACAAAAGAAAAAATGATCCTGTGGGACTTCATCAAGATAAAAATCTTCTGCACAGAAAGGAAATAGTAAAAAAAAAAACCTAGGAGGCAGTCCACGGAATGGGAGAAGATATTTGCAAATGACGCTACAGATAAAAGACTGGTATCCAAGATCTATAAAGAACTTCTCAAATTCAATACATGAAGAACAAATAATCAAATAAAAAAAGGGTCAATGATATGAACAAATACTTTTCCAATGAAAACATACAAATGGCCAACAGACACATGAAAAAATGTTCAAAATCGTTAGCCATCTGGGAATTTCAAATCAAAACCACATTGAGATACCACCTTACACCAGTTAGAATGGAAACAATGGACAAGGCAAGAAACAACAAATGTTGGAGAGGATGTGGAGAAAGGGGATCCCTCTTACACTGTTTGTGGGTATGCAAGTTGGTACAGCTACTTTGGAAAAGTGTGGAGGTTCCTCAAAAAGTTAAAAATTGAGCTATCCTATGATCCAGTAATTGCACTACTGGGTATTTACTCCAAAGAAAGAGATGTAGTGAAGAAAAGGGCCATATGCACCCCAATGTTCATAGCAGCATTGTCCACAGTAGCTAAATTGTGGAAGGAGCTGAGATGCCCTTCAACAGCTGAATAGATAAAGAAAATGTGGTCCATATATACAGTGGAATATTACTCAGCCATCAGAAAGAACGATTACCCAACGTTTGCAGCAACATGGACGGGACTGGAGGAGATTATGTTAAGTGAAATAAGTCAAGCAGAGAAAGACAGTTATTATATGGTTAAACTCATTTATGGAACATAAGAAATAGCAGGGAGATCGGTAGGAGAAGGAAGGAAGAATGAAGNGTAAACCAAAGGGGGAATGAGCCATGAGAGACTATGGACTCTGGGAAACAAACTGAGGGCTTCAGAGGGGAGGCGGATGGGGGATTGGGACAGGCCGGTGATGGGTATTAAGGAGGTGCATATTGCATGGAGCACTGGGTGTTATATGCAAACAATGAATCATGGAATACTACATCAAAAACCAAGGATGTACTGTATGGTGACTAACATAACATAATAAAAAAATTTTTAAAAAAAGGAAAATATGAATTTTTCCATCCATGAAAATATTGTATCTCTTCATTTATGTAGGTTTTCTTAAATTCAATTTTAACTCCTACATTGGTTTTTAGTTTCAACTCTTATTTTATGGTTGCTTTATTGATCACATTATGCATCCTCAACTTACTTCACTATACATTAAATTCTTATCATGCCATTTCAGTTACAATGTAAGAAACTTAGAAAAGTATAATACAATTTACTGCTATCCAAATCACCGTGCTAGTGTTGTACAGTATTCACTTTTAAATATGTGACAAACTCCAAAATATTTATTTATTTATTTATTTATTTATTTATTTATTTATTTATTATTCTATTTTTACTTGATTATTGCTTATTTTTACACCTGGTTTTTCAGTCATTCATACCAAAACAACATTTTATCTTTGTGTAGAATTACATCTTTCTTGGGTAAATACATAGGAATCAAAGACTAAGATTTATGGCAGGTTTATATTAAAATATTTAAGAACTACCAAAGTATTTTCTGAAGTGTTTGTAGTATTTGGCATTTCTACCAGCATTGTAGGAGTGTTCTAGTTGCTCCATATCCCTGCTAACTCTTACTACAGCCAAGCTTTTAAATATAAGCCATTCAAAATAGAGTATAATGTTTCCTCTTTGTGTATTTAATTTTGTATTTCCTAAATCACTTATCACATTAAATACCTTCTAATGACCTAACTTGCCATCCATATATCTTCTCTGATTAACAATCTATTAAAATCTTTAGCCTATTTTTAATTAGGTTGTTTGACTTCTTATTACTGAGTTGAAGGAGTTCTTTATATATTCTAGATACATGTCCTTTGTCAGATATGAATTTTGCATATATTTCTCCTACTGTACATTTTTTATGTTACTTTTGAATGATAATTTTTTTCTAATTTTGAAAATGTCCAAATCTTTTATCTTTTATAGTTTGTGGGGCTTTTTGTTGTTTGTTATATCTTTAAAAGTCTATATTCAGATCTATGATGCATTTATTTTTAGATTTTTTGAGTGTCCTTGACAATGTTACATTAGTTTTAGGTATACAATGTAGTGATTCCGCAAGATTACACATTACGCTGTGTTCACCACAAGTATAGCTACCATCTGTCCCCATACATTGCTATTACAGTATCATTCACTATGTTCGTTATGCTGTGACTTTTATTCCCATGACCTATTCATTTCATAATTGGAAGCCTGTACCTCCCACTCCCCTTCACCAGTTTTTTTCCAACCCCCTATCTCCTCCCCTCTGGCAACCATCAGTTTATTCTCTGTATTTATAGGTCTCATTCTGCTTTTTGCTTATTATTTTTTTAGATTCTACTTATGAGTGAAATCATATGGTATTTGCTTTCTCAGTCTGACTTATTTCACTTAATATATTGCCCTCTAGGTCCATCCATGCTGTCTCAAATGGCACAATCTCATTCTCTTTTATGGCTATGTAATATTCTATTGTTTATATACATACCACGTTTTCTTTTTTTTTTTTCATACCACGTTTTCTTTATCCACTTATCTATTGATGTATACTTAAGCTGCTTCCATACCTTGGGTATTGTAAATAATGCTGCAATAAACATAGCAGTGCATATATCTTTTCAAATTAGTGTTTTTATTTTCTTTGTGTAAAGTAGTATAAAGTAGTGGAATTATTGGATACTTTTTTGTGTAAAGTAGTGGAATAATTGGATCATATGGTAAATTTTTGTGTACTGTGTGAGGCAAAAGCTATAGACATAAAGATATCCAATTATTCATTTTATTGGCTTTTTTGTGGTTCTTTTAGAGTTTACAATATAGTTCTATAATTTGGGGTCTAACTTCAAGTGATATTTTATTACTTGGTGTATAGTATAAGAACCTTATGAGTCTATTTCCATTTTCTCATGTGGTCTTTGGGCAATTGCTGTCACACATTTTATTTCTTCATTTCTTATAATCCCCATAATACATTATTATTATTTTGCTTAAAATTATTATTTTTAGTAGATATTTAGAGAAAAATGTGTTATATATATTCACAAATTTATCATTTCCATGCTTTTCATTCCTTTTTAGAGATTCAGATTTCTATCTGATTTCATTTTCCTTTTGTCTAAAGGACTCCTTTTGTCATTTCTTACAATGTTGTTCTGCTCATAATGAAATCTTTCAGCCTTTGTATGTCTGAAAAAGAAGTTCATCTTTTTTGAAAGATATTTTCACTAGTTATAGAATTTCAGGTTTTCAGTTTTTTTTAAATCTTTTACTACTTTAAAGATGTAGCTGTACATCTTTATACCCCATATTTTCCCAAAGGGAAGTCTGCTGCCATCATTGTGTTTGTCTGTGAGATAATTTTTCTGTACTCTTAAAAGAGAAAGAGAGACGCTTTCCTAGCTTCTCAACTCTAAGATTCCTTTGTTGTTTCCATGAACTGTTAAAATATCCTCCCCCCCATTCATATGTTGAAATCCTGACCCTCAAAGATATTAACATTAGTAGATAGGGCCATTGGGAGTTAATTAAGTTATGAGACCAAAGCCCTCATGATTGGGATTAGTGCCCTTATGAAAGAGACCTCACAGAGCTCCCTAGCCCCTTCCACAGTGTGAGAGCATAATGAGAAGTGTACCACACAGAAAAGGGCTCTCACTCAACCATGCTGGTACTCTGATCTGGGACTTCCAGCCTCCAGAACAGTGATAAATAGGTTTCTTTTGTTTATAATCTACTCAGTATATGGTATCCTGTTATAGCAGCTCAAATGGACTAAGAAACCCTAAAATAGGCTTTCTCTGCTCCTTTCCCTCATATTGATCACAACCTCAATTTATTTTTCCCTAAATTCCCATGAACGATTCAGATTAAATTATTCTCCCAGTAGTTTCTTCTCCACATGGGAAGGGCTGAAATATGGTTGATTTATTTTGAGATCATAGAAGCAGAGAGTACCTTTCACCAACAGACTCTTACAAGGTGCCTTTTGAGCTCACTGGAAAACTAGAGCTTGCATAGTTTTAATGCTGATCTTAGACTGGCCATCAACCTTCCCATGCCTAGTGATAACCCTTCATTTTAGGGTTGGTACCTGTTGTCAATTTGATTTTCAGTGTCTTGGCTCTTCTAGCCATCAAAAGTTCGATTACCTTAATATCACTTCTTCCTTGTATTTGATAATACCAATCAATCTGGTTCTACTTCTTGATTTGTCTCTGAAGTGTGTTTTGGTTTTAAAGGGATGCATTATCAATTTTTATATATAGTAAATGTTAGCTATGAGGTATTTGTTTTGTTAATCTAGTTTTTCTATATTCGTGAGGGCAATTTGGGATGATTGAAAATTTTGTCAGTACTACATAAGCCTTCCCATAATTCTCTGGCTACAGTTTTAGATGATATTTTACTTCAGAATAATTATATATGTGAAGTGCTTAAGTGTACTTAATATATAGCCTTATAATAAACATAATGATCCATTTTTGTATGCCTTTACATACACTGATAATGGAGAAGATATTCTAATTTCTGAGCATTTTACTCTGAACCTGAAAACTGCTCCCGTTCTTCACACAAGTAAATCTAGACAGAGTTTGAAATTGGTGTTAATGCCAACATGGTTCATAAATTATTGAAACAAACTTCTGCGAAGATGCAAAGATGAATTGAAATAGAGGTTAAAGTATGATATAGAATAAGTTTTGAGTCTGATATGTTATATGCTTAAATATATAATATCTATACAACCTGTAGAGTTTGAAGTACCCCTTTCATAATACAAAAAAAAAAAATGACATTTGCTTGCCTGAGCTCTAATGTAGCTAGAAGTAAGATCTCGATTACTGTTTCCAAATCTGAAGTGGTTTCCCTCATATTAGGCAAATAAAATATAACTACACTAAAAAGAGAGTGTGTGTATATATATATATCTCCATTATTTATATATATCCATATATATGTTATGTATATCCATATATGTGCATTTATTATATTTCAAATAAAAATTTTGTGTGTCCTTCTCTTTGGGATCTGTAGTTCTTTCTGTCTTATTCTGCATTATAAATTCTGTCTTCTGTTAAGACCTCTCTCTATATATTGGTCATTTTCTTACCTGAAACAAAAGCATTTCCCCTTCAGGTAGCTCTGTCAGTTCATAGAGCCTTAAAATACTATGTACATGATTTTCTAGTCCTCACCTTTAGAAAATATGGGCCATCAAAAAAATATTCTAGCAATAGAAATATAGAATGTAATTACTGAAATTATATTAGAAATTACCTAATCTAAGTTTCTCATTTAACTGATGAATAAAGCCAGCCAGGTCAAGTATTTGGGGACAGTAACCTGGACTAGAAGTCAGTCGTCCTTACATTTGCCCGCAGCTGTTTGAGCTATATGAGGTCACTTTCCCCTTCATTTACTAACTTCCTCTTTGGATGTCTCAACCTCTGCTTCACCTCTCAAAACTTTGTTTCAAATATGTAAGCTGAAATTTTTAGGACTACACACTGTTAACTCCCTTTATAATCTATGTATTTCAGATAGCTATTGAACATAAACAAAGAAGCAAAAAACCTATCCAAAATGCAATACAGATTTTAAACTTCTCATAGCCCGATTTTGCCTTTAAAATAGTCCTTATATGATTGCACTATTGGATATGCATTTATCAGGATGCAAAGTAAATGGCAGTAAATTATATTTTACATGTGAGAAGTTAATTATTACTATAATATAAAATTAAAATAAAATTCTTCTTCTGAGATAGTGTAGGCTTAATCTAACTTCTCAAATGTGTTTATGCTCACAGGAATAAGTATTGATAATTTTCTTAAATATTAAAAAGCAAATGATTATTCAGTTGCAAGAGCTAGGAAATTACTATCGTTTTTCAAACTCAGTTCTCTACCATGAAAGCTCTGTAACTAATTTTAAAAACCAGCAAATATAAATTCAAGTACATTGGCTGGTAGGTGCTATCAACCAGTGAACCAAACTGTGATTGTCAAACTATAATTGCCAATTTACTCCCACCAGACACTCCCCAGTAACATGTTATTTGCACATCTGTTGATAAATAACCACTCAATCATCATTTAGGGCATTAGTCCACCAGGTGGTATATAATCCTGATACAAGATAATTTTTTTTAAAGATTTTATTTATTTATTCAACAGAGATAGAGACAGCCAGCGAGAGAGGGAACCCAAGCAGGGGGAGTGGGAGAGGAAGAAGCAGGCTCCCAGCAGAGGAGCCTGATGTGGGGCTCGATCCCAGAACGCCGGGATCACGCCCTGAGCTGAAGGCAGACGCTTAACTGCTGTGCCACCCAGGCGCCCCCACAAGATAATTTTTTTAAAGGACACATTAGAACTAGAATTTCCAAAGCTGCCATTTGTTTTACTTCCATATTTTGGCATTCAACATAGTTTCATGTTGTGAAAAACAGATTGTAGCCATTTGTCACTGTCCCTGACTGACAAGTGTCAATATTATTGTTTCAGCAAAAAACTATTTGGAATATGTTTCTTGATGGTGGTGATAACCAAACATTATAATATCACTGTGTTGGAAAGACTTTGAAAAATCGTTTATATCTATCTACTGGCTTTTGAACTAAACCTCAGTCACTTTAATATGCCCCTATATTTAATGTTTTGGGAGGTTTTGTTTTGTTTGTTTTTTTTGTTTTAGAGAGAGAGTGCACACATGAGTAGGGGGGCATGGGGGATCAGAGGCAGAAGGAGAGGGAATCTCAAGCAGGCTCCACCTGGAGTGGGAGCCCAATGCAGGGATAGATCCCACAACCCCGAGATCAGATCTAAGCCAAAACCAAGAGTTGGGATGCTTAACCAATCAAACCAATTAAGTGGCAATTTAAATTAAAAAAATTTTAAAGTGATTTTTAGCAATATTAATATTATACCCAGTTTATAGAAGAGAGAATGATTTGTGTCTTACCCAAACTCATAGTAAAATAGCAATGGAAATTAGATATTTTGCAAACTAGTTTTGACTTAAAGATAATACATGTAAAGCATCTAGCATTTGAACCCAAGTCTTTTGTCTCACATTCAGTTCCTCTTTTCATTCAACCAAACTGCTTTTCTAGAATATCTTCTCCAGGGGTGCTTGCATGGCTCAGTTGGTTAAGCATCTGCCTTTGGCTAAGGTTGTGATCCTGGAGTGCTGGGATCAAGTCCCACATCGGGCTCCATGCTTAGCCAGGAGTCTGCTTCTCCCTCTCCCTATGCCCCTCCTCCCTACTTGTGCTCTCTCTCTCTCTCTCAAATAAATAAATAAAAATCTTAAAGAAAATAGAGTATCTTCTCCAAGGGGACTGTATATCTCCTATGGGTATGTATACCGGGGGTACAAGTCTTATCATTAGGTCGGCTAAAATATCCAGTCAATTCTTTCAAATAAATGGATTTTCCCCATCAAATTTGACATTCTTCAGATCTCAGTTTAGACTCATTCCTTGGAAGCCATATCTTATCCTTCAAAACTGGCTATCCTTCATCAGTACACATCACACTTTATGTACTCTAACTTAACTATTATTTCCCAGCATTTGTAAATTTCCATTGTTCATTGTTTGCTCAACTGAATTGTATACAACTAAAGGGTAGGCAAATTTTTTTCCCTTATTCATCCCATAGCCCTAATATCTACCATTATTCCTGGTACATAGTGATGCTAATATATATATTATATGTGTGTGTATGTGTGTATTTATAAATATATACATATATGTGCTTAATGAATGAATTTAGTTAACTTTTGATAATATTATTAGGCAGGAATTGTTCTAAAAATTTGATACAGCTAACCTCTATCAAGACTGGTTATGAACTCAGGATGCATGGTGGCTTAGTTGGTTAAGCGTCTGCCTTCAGCTCAGGTCATGATCCCAGGGTCCTGGGATTGTGCCCCACATCAGACTCCCCACTCAGCCAGAAGCCTGCTTCTCCTTCTCCCTCTGCTTGCTGCTCCCCCTGCTTGTGCGCGTGCTCTCTTTCTGTCAAATATAAAAATAAACATCTTAAAAAAATAAGACTGGTTATGAACTGAATTTATTTAGATTTCCTAAGAATAATCTGTTCTGTTTCTACTGCTATCATAAGCCAATAGGTGGAAGTGCAGATACAGGGGATGAAGAACATTGTCCTGCCAGTTGTACAGATGTTCACTCAATATTCAGGGATTATATATTTAAGATCTAATCATTTGTGAAATCTAAGTCAATGATTTCATTGTGGTCTGATTAAGTATTTTGGTGATTGATTTTCAGAAACCTACCATAACAAGGCTAGCTAGCTGCATTATGTTATAGGGCCACTGATTCCATTGTAACCACATCTAGCTGTCTAAAAGAACTTGGACAAAGACTATAGCAGATTCTAAATGAAAATCAATTCTCATCACTGAATATACAGCTCAAAACACCTGCTTAAATGTTGACTGGCTGAATAATTATTACAGATGGGGGCTGCAGAATCTAATTAGGGTATAGCTCCAAAGTTATGAGAGAAAGTCAGAAAACTATCTTCCTCCAACCCTTAAAATGACTAGGATCAACATGAAATAGATTAGATTGGTCATATGCAGAAGTCCTCTACTATATGAAACAAATTGTAAATGTTATTTTTACTGGGATTTCTCCCAGAACTTGATCTTCACCACTGTCACCACCTCATCAAAAAAAGTAAAATAAAAATATCCATCCACTTATAACACATATTGCTGTGAAACTGGTGGTAGAGATGTCTGCAGAGTTTAGGAAAAGCAAATCCAAACAGTAAGACTAAATTAGTATGTATTAGTATGTTCAGTTGAGTGACAGGCTGTATTCAGTAGATGTGATTTTTACGTTCACATATCCACAGAAAGTATTCTTTATAGTAAAATAGGCAGAATCTTCTGGGGTTACCACCACCTGCATTAACTATCCATAGAAGATCCTTCAACTCCTGTTGAATTGTGTGCTTGATGCCAAAAGAATGGTATACCACAGACAGGTATTACCAGGAATTTCATGTCTACCCATTTTCTTTTCTTAAATGTACCTTTTGAGTGTACCAATCCATTTTAAGCAGTCAGAAGATGTGATGCAGGAAGAGATCTCAACAGTTCTTCTCTACTAGATAAAATATTTGTGCATAACAGCTTAGGTAATAATGCAATGGGATGGGTTGGCCTCAGGTGACTATAGTCTTTTTCATTTTCCTTCCTGCTTTCCAAACACCACTTCACAAAAGAGAACTTGAAAAGAAAGTATTTGCTGTTGATTAAAAGAAAAAAAAAGCCTTTTATAAAAATGTTCCTTTTTGTGTTCATTTCTTCTTTTCCTCACCCAAGCCCCAATTTTCCTCATATATGAATTATTATCTGCTGTCAAATCTGCTTATTAATTTATAATATCTGAAGAGCCTCTAGGTGCACAGTACAAAGATTAAAATATAAATTAATAGAAAAAATCATAAGGGAAGCTGTTTCCTATTTCTCTAAGCCTTATTTCTGCAGTCCATTTGTGTGGGTACTCTCATGTCTCTTTGTTTCCTATTATTGTAGGAATTTTCAGTGGCAAAATTGAAAACTCTACACCAAATATCTCCAAAGGCACATGCATACTGTTTAAATAGCCAGAAGTACATATGCAGTATTTTCTGTAGAAAAAATACCCCTAAATTTCACATTGCATATTTTATAGTTCTTGACTTGTACAAAGCTGGCATTATAGATGGACAAAAGCTACCAGGTGGTCAAATTTGAGGGGCTCAGTTTCTCAAGAGTATACACACACACACACACACACACACACACACATTTGTTATACTGTTTAATACTGTATATCATTAGATATACATTCTTTTGGATTTTAAACACATTTCTATCTTCTAGGTTCTCCTATTTAAATAAATAATACATCTGAGAAGAGGACATTTCCCATTTCTAAATTTTTGTGAAAGCTTAATGTAACCATATATATATGAACACATTTGTTCGATGAAGTATTGGCTTCGATGTTCGATGAAGTAAATGCCTTAGACATTTAGTAAATTATGAGAGCAGGAAGAAGTTTTAGAGATACCCTAGTTTTAATTCTTCACATTATAGAGGAAGAAATAGCAAGAGAGAGTGGCTTGAATCTCAGATCAGTATTTATTCCTCTATACCAAGCTGATCTTATCATTATGTTATAGATGGTATGGATGCAAACTTACTAATTAAAGTTCTTTATGTGACAGAAAAGTATCTATCCCTTCTTCTTGATAGCATAAGCTATATGCTCTGACATAAACCTGGATTTCTAGACTTCTAAAGCACAGAGTAGGTAAAAATATGCAGACAAGATATACAACTTACCATGTAAGTTTAGAGAAGGTAAATGCCCTACTGTTAAAACACATTGAAAACTCACTTATAGGGCACCTGGGTGGCTCAGTCAGTTAAGCATCTGACTTTGGCTCAGGTCATGATCTCAGGGGGCTGGGACTGAGTCCCATGTCCAGGTCCCTACTCAGCAGGGAGAATGCTTCTCCCTTTGCTTGTGCTATCTCTCTCTTTCTCTCAAATACATAAAATCTTTAAAAAAAAAAAAAAGAAAACTCAGGGAGGTGTTAAGATGGCTGAGAGTAGGGGACCCCTTTTTCAGCCGGTCCCCTGAGTCGAGTTGAATAGGTACCAGACCAGCCTGAACATCCAGGGAATCAGCCTGAGATGCAGGAAGATACATCTGGATCTCTACAAATGAACATCTCCAGTGCTGAGTGTTGAGGGACGAAGCAGGGAGCCGTGAAACTGCGCACAGATATCGGAAGATAAACGGAAGGGGGAGGGAGCCGCCTCATTCGGGCACCGGGAAGCGGTAGCCACCTGCACGGGGGAGTGGGCGGACTTGTGGACCGGCACCCGTGAGAGAGCAGACTGAGACCATAAGCTGGGGAATGCGTGATACCAGACTGAAACGGAGCTCTGGTGTGCTCACTGGAACCAGACTGAGACCGGGAGCTCTGGGAGAGTGCGGGGGCGGCTGGCAGCTAGCAGTTGGCGGTGTTAGAAACACAAAGGACAGAGACGCGCCGGCCCTGGAAGTGAGGGCTGGGACACCAGGTGTGAGGTGCACATCCAGGACGCTCCAGGGTTGAGCAGCACCAACAGAAACAGAGTTAAAGTGGCCAGAACATCAGTGAAGAACGGTCCGTGATCCCTCCATTCTGAGACAGAGGCTGAGATTCGGCCACTGCTGCTCTGACTCTCAGAAGAGGCACAGCAAACCACCAGGGAAAGCCGCAGGAGAACAAAAACCTGGAAAGACCAGCTCACAGTATACCTACCCCCATCCCCCCTCGCAGGGGACATGGAGACTCTACCCAAACAGGGTTGCCTGAGTATCGGCGTGGCAGGCCCCTCCACCAGAAGGCAGGTTGAAAAATCAAGAAGCCCAAATCCCTAAGATCCCTATAAAACAAGGGCACACGGCCTGGGTCCCAGTCAATAATTTGGGCTCTGGACAACCCCGCAAACTCTCCTCATCAGAATGACGAGAAGGAGAAATCCCCTCCCCAACAAAGAAAAGACAATGAGTCTGTGGCCTCTGCCACAGATCTAATGGATATGAATATAACCAATATATCAGAAATGGAATTCAGAGTAACAATGGTCAAGATGATGTGTACACATGAAAAAAGTATTAATGAAAATGTTAACGAGAATATAGAATCTCTAAGGGCAGGAATGAGAGCGAATCTGGCAGAAATTAAAAATTCTATGAGCCAAATGCAGTCAAAACTAGAGGCTCTGATGGCCAGGGTGAATGAGGCAGAAGAACGTATCGGCAAATTGGAGGATGGGTTAGTAGAAGAGAAAACTAAAATAGAATATGGACTTAAAAAAATCCACGCTCATGAATGTAGGTTACGGGAGATTACTGACTCAATGAAACGTTCCAATGTCAGAATCATCGGCATCCCCAAGGGGGTGGAGAAAAACAGAGGTCTAGAAGAGATATTTGAACAAACTGTAGGTGAAAACTTCCCTAATCTAGCAAGGGAAACAAACATTCGTGTCCAAGAGGCAGAGAGGACCCCAAGCTCAACCACGACAAACCTACGCCACGTCACGTCATAGTGCAATTCGCAAATATTAGATCCAAGGATACAGTATTGAAAGTGGCCAGGGCAAAGAAATTTCTCATGTACCAAGGCAATGGTATCAGAATTATGTCAGACCTGTCTACACAGACCTGGAATGAGAGAAAGGGTTAGGGGGGCATTTTTAAAGCTCTTTCAGAGAAAAACATGCAGCCAAGCCTCCTTTACCCAGCAAGGCTGTCATTCAGAATTGATGGAGAAATAAAGACCTTCCAGAATCACCAGTCATTGACCAATTTCATAACCACGAAACCAGCCCTACAGGAGATATTAAGGGGGGTTCTATAAAGGTAAAAAGGCCCCAAGAGTGATACAGAACAGAAAGTCACAATCGATCAAAACAAAGACTGTACTGGCAACATGGGATCATTAAAATCATATCTCTCAGTATTCAGTCTCAATGTAAATGGCCTAAATGCTCCCATAAAACACCACAGGGTTGCAGATTGGATAAAAAGACATGACCCATCCATTTGCTGTCTACAAGAGACTCATT
>NW_024423319.1:35245412-35283974 GCF_017311325.1 Ursus maritimus | reverse complement strand
GAGAAACAAATAAACAAATCATAAAATGGGCAGAAGATATGAACAGACACTTTTCCAATGATGACATACAAATGGCTAACAGACACATGAAAAAATGTTCAAAATCATTAGCCATCAGGGAAATTCAAAACAAAACCACACTAAGATACCACCTTATGCCAGTTAGAATGGCAAAAATTGACAAGGCAAGAAAAACAATTGCTGGAGAGGATGTGGAGAAAGGGGATCCCTCCTACATTGTTGGTGGGAATGCAAGTTGGTACAGCCACTCTGGAAAACGGTGTGGAGGTCCCTTAAAAAGTTAAAAATTGAGCTACCCTATGATCCAGCCATTGCACTCCTGGGTATTTACCCCAAAGATACAGACGTAGTGAAGAGAAGGGCCATATGCACCCCAATGTTCATAGCAGCAATGTCCACAATAGCCAAATCGTGGAAGGAACCGAGATGCCCTTCAACAGATGACTGGATTAAGAAGTTGTGGTCCATATATACAATGGAATATTACTCAGCTATCAGAAAGAATGAGTTCTCAACATTTGCTGCAACATGGACAGCACTGGAGGAGATAATGCTAAGTGAAATAAGTCAAGCAGAGAAAGACAATTATCATATGATTTCTCTCATCTATGGAACTTAAGAACTAGGAAGATCGGTAGGGGAAGAAAGGGATAAAGAAAGGGGGGGTAATCAGAAGGGGAAATGAAACATGAGAGACTATGGACTCTGAGAAACAAACTTAGGACTTCAGAGCAGTGGGGGATGGCGGAATGGAATAGGCTGGTGATGGGTAGTAAGGAGGGTACGTATTGCATGGTGCACTGGGTGTTATACGCAACTAATGAATCATTGAACTTTACATCAGATACCAGGGATGTACTGTATGGTGACTAATATAATATAATAAAAAAACATATAAAAAAGAGAAAACTAAAAATGATGTTCAAGGTGAAAGGTCAGTCATTGTGCACAGTGGTAAAAGTTGTTCTGCAACTCACTATTCAAAATGTATAATGTGATGATCTGGCATATGTGTATATTATGAAATGATTACTGCATCAAGTTAATTACCACATAGTTACCTTTTGTTTGTGTGCGGGTGGTGAGAATGTCTAAGATCTACTCTCTTAGCAAATTCCAACTATATAATATGGTATAATTAACTATAGCAGCCATGTTGTACATTAGATATCCAAAACTTACGCATATTATAAACAAAAGTTTGTACCCTTTAACAAAGATCTGCCTGTTTCCATGATACACCCCCAGCCCCTATCGACCACCATTCTATTCTGTTTCTATGAGTTAGACTTAGAAATTTTTTTTTTAGATTCAACATGTGAGATTATACAGTATTTTTCTTTTGTGCCGTATTTCCCTTACCATAATATCCTCCATGTTCATCCATGTTGTCACAAAGGTCAGTATTTCCTTCCTTTTATGGCTGAATAATAATCCATTATATATTCTTTTCTTAAGATTTTATAATTTTAGGGGCACCTGGGTGACTCAGTCATTAAGTGTCTGCCTTTGGCTCAGGTCATGATCCCAGGGTCCCAGTGTCAAGCCCCGCATTGGGCTCCCTGCTCAGCAGGAAGCCTGCTTCTCTCTTTCCCACTCCCCCTGCTTGTGTTCCCTCTCTCACTGTCTCTCTCTCTCTGTCAAATAAATGAATAAAATCTTTAAAAAAAGATTTTAAAAATTTTAATTATAGTATAGTTAACATACAGTTTTATGTTAATTTGATTCACCAATTCTATACATTACTCAGTGCTCATGATGATAAATGTATGCTTTAATCTCCATCACCTATTTCATCCATCCCACACCACCCTCCCCTCTGGTAACCATCAGTTTGTTCTTAATAGTTAAAGGTCTGTTTCTTGGTTTATCTCCCTGTTTTCTTTCCTTTGATCATTTGTTTCTTAAACTCTACATGAGAGAAATCATATGATATTTTTTTTCTGACTTATTTTGCATATCATTATGCTCTCTAGCTCCATCCATGTTGTTGCAAATGGCAATATTTCATTCTTTTTAATGGCTGTATAATATATACATATATATACACATATATATATACATATAGTAACGCAACAGATTTCTGTACATTAAGTTTATATTCTGTGACTTTTCTGAATTCATTTCTTAGTTCTAGCAGTTTTTTAAAGATTTTATTTATTATTTACTTGAGAGAGAGAGAGAGAGAGCATGAGCAGGCAGAGGGAGAGGGAGAAACAGGCTCCCCACTGACCAGGGAGCCCAATGTGTAGCTCAATCCCAGGACCCTGAGATCATGACCTGAGCCCAAGGCAGATGCTTAGCCAACTGAGCCATCCAGGCTCCCCAGTTCTAGATTTTTTTTTTTATGGAATCTTAAAGATGTTTTATATAGAGTATTATGTAATCTGCAAATAGTAAAAGTTTAACTTCTTCCTTACTGACTTGGATGTCTTTTATTTCTTTTTGTTGTCTGCTGTAGCTGGGACTTCTAGTACTATCTTGAGTAAAAGTGGTGTGAGTAGACACTGTTCTTATTCCTGATCTTAGGGGAAAAGCTCTCAGTTTTTCACCATTTAGTATGGTGTTAGCTATGTGCTTTTCATGCATGGCCTTCATTACATTAAGATATGTTCCCTCTAGAAATACATAGCCATCCAAGCTGCTCTCAAAAAATTAGAAAAATCCCAAATGCACAAGCTAACCTTGCACCTAAGGGACCTGAAGAAAGAACAGCAAACAAGGCTTACACCAAGCAGGAGAAGAGAAATAATAAAGCAGAAATCAATGAAATAGAAACCAGAAAAACAGTAGGACAGATCAATGAAACTAGAAGCTGGTTCTTTGAAAGAATTAATAAGATCAATAAACCGCTGGCCAGACTTATCCAAAAGAAAAGGTAAAGTACCCAACTTAATAAAATCATGAATGAAAGGGGAGAGATCACAACTAACACCAAGGAAATAAAAACAATTATTAGAAATTTTTACCAGCAACTATACCAACAAATTAAGCAATCTAGAAGAAATGGATGCATTCCTGGAAACTTATAAACTACCAAGACTGAAACAGGAAGAAACAGACAATCTGAACAGACCAATAATCATCAAGGAAATTGAAGCAGTAATTTAAAAAACCTCCCCAAAAAGAGAGTCCAGAGACAGATGGCTTCCCAGGGGAATTCTACCAAACATTTAAGGAAGAAATAATAGCTATTCTACTAAAGCTGTTTCAAAAAATAGAAATAGAAGGAAAACTTACAAACTCGTTCTATGAGGCTAGCATTACCCTGATCCCAAAACCAGACAAAGGCCCCATCAAAAAGGAGAACTACAGACCAATATCCCTGATGAACATTGATGCCAAAATATTCAACAAGATTCTGGCCAGTAGGATCCAACAGTAAATTAAAAGGATTATTCACCATGACCAGGTGGGATTTATTCCTGAGACCCAAGGGTGGTTTAACATTTGCAAATCAATCAATGTGATAGAGCACATTAATAAAAGAAAAGACAAGAATCATATGATCCTCTCAATTGATGCAGAGAAAGCATCTGACAAAACACAGCTTCCTTTCCTGATTAAAACTTTTCAGAGTGTAGGGATAGAGGGAACATACCTCAATATCATAAAAGCCATCTATGAAAAGCCCACAGCAAATATAATTCTCAATGGGGAAAAACTGAGAGCTTTTCCCTTAAAGTCAGGAACACAGCAAGGATGCCCACTCTCACCATTATTGTTCAACATAGTACTAGAAGCCCTATCCTCAGCAATCAGACAACAAAAAGAAATAAAAGGCATTCAAATTGGCAAAGAAGTCAAACTCTCTCTCTTTGCAGATGACATGTGGAAAACCCAAAAGACTCCACCCGCAAGTTATTAGAACTCATACTGCAATTCAGCAACATGGCAGGATACAAAATCAATGCACAGAAATCAGTTGCATTTCTATACACTAACAATGTAACTGAATAAAGAGAAATTAAGGAATCAATTCCATTTACAATAGCTCCAAAAACCATAAGATACCTAGGAATAAACCTAACCAAAGAGGTAAAGGATCTATACTCTAGAAACTACAGAACACTTATGAAAGAAATTGAGGAGACACAAAGAGATGGAAAAACATTCCATGCTCATGGACTGCAAGAATAAGCATTGTTAAAATGTCTATGCTGCCCAGAGCAATTTATGCTTTCATTGCAATCCCTATCAAAATACCATTGACATTTTTCACAGAGTTGGAACAAACAATCCTAAAATTTGTATAGAACCAGAAATGACCCTGAATTGGCATGGGAATGTTGAAAAAAACAGACACATAGATCAATGGAACAAAATAGAGACCCCAGAAATGGGACCTCAACTCTATGGTCAACTAATTTTTGACAAAGCAGGAAAGAACATCCAATGGAAAAAAGACAGTCTCTTCAATAAATGGTGCTGGGAAAACTGGACACCTACATGCAGAAGAATGAAACTAGATCATTCTCTTACACCATACACAAGGATAAACTCAAAATGGATGAAAGACCTCAACATGAGACAGGAATCCATCAAAATCCTAGAGAAGAACATAAGCGGTAGCCTCTGTGACATTGGCCACAGCAACTTCTTTCAAGACATGTCTCTAAAGGCAAGGGAAACAAAAGCAAAAATGAACTATTTGGGACTTCATCAAGATAAAAACCTTCTGCACAGCAAAGGAAACAGTCAACAAGACTAAGAGGCAATCCATGGAATGGGAGAAGATATTTGTAAATGACACTATAGATAAAGGGCTGGTACCCAAGATCTATAAAGAACTTCTCAAACTAGAAACTCAAAAAACAAATAATCCAGTCAAGAAATGGACAGAAGACATGAACAGACACTTCTCCAAAGAAGACATACAAATGGCTAACAGACACATGAAAAAATGTTCAACATCACTAGCCATCAGGGAAATACAAATCAAAACCACAATGAGATATCACCTTACACCAGTTAGAATGGCCAAAATTAACAAAGCAGGAAACAAGTGTTGGCGAAGATGTGGAGAAAGAACACTCTCACACTGTTGGTGGGAATACAAGCTGGTGCAGCCACTCTGGAAAACAGTACAGAGGTTCCTTAAGATGTTAAGAATAGAGCTACCCTACGACCCAGCGATTGAACTACTAGGTATTTACCCCAAAGATACAGATGTAGTGAAAAGAAGGGGCACATATACCCCAATGTTCATAGCAGCAATGTCCACAATAGACAAACTGTGGAGGGAGCCAAGATGCCCTTCAATAGATGAATGGATAAAGAAGATGTGGTCCATATATACAATGGAATATTACTCAACCATCAGAAAGGATGAATACCCACACTTTGCATCGACATGCATGGAACTGGAGGGGATTATGCTAAGTGAAATAAGTCAAGCAGAGAAAGACAATTATCTTATGGTTTCACTCATACGTAAAACATAAGGAAAAGAGCAGAGGACCACAGGGGAAGGGAGGGAAAACAGAATGGGAAGAAATCAGAGAGGGAGACAAATCATGAGAGACTCTGGACTCTGGGAAACAAACTGAGGGTTACAGAAGGGAGGGGAGTGGGGGAATGGGGTAACTGGGTGATGAGTATTAAGGAGGGCATGTGTTGTGATGAGCACTGGGTGTTATATGCAACTAATGTATCATTGAACACTACATCAAAAACTTATGTTGTACTATATGCTGGCTAAATGAACATAATAATAATAATAAAAGATATGTTCCCTCTAAACCTACTTTGTTGAGAGTTTTTATCATGAATGATATTATACTTTGTCAAATGCTTTCCCCTGCATCCACTAAGATGATCAGATGGTTTTTATATAGTTCCTCTTGTTTTTCTTTTTAAGTTTCAAGTTTTTATTTAAATTCTAGCTATTTAACATATGGTGTAATATTAGTTTCAGGAGTAGAATTAAGTGATTCATCACTTATATATAACACCCAATGCTCATTACAACAAGTGCCCTCCTTAATAACCATCACTCATTTAGCCCATCCTCCCACCCACCTCCAATCCAGCAACTCTCAGTTTATTCTTTGTAGTTAAAAGTCTCTTTTATAGTTTGCTTCTCTCACTTCCCCTCCCCCCCGCCATGTTCATCTGTTTTGTTTCTTAAATTCTACAAATCGGTGAAATCATATGGTATTTGTCTTTCTCTGACTGACTTATTTCACTTTGCATAATATACTGTAACTCCATCCACGTCACTGCAAATGGCAAGATTTCATTCTTTTTGATGGCTGAGTAATATTCAAGTGTGTGTGTGTGTGTGTGTGTGTGTGTGTGTGTGTGTATAAATACAGTATGACCATATATATATGTATATACATACACACACACACACACATACACACCATATCTTCTTTATTCATTCATTAATTGATGGACATTTGGGCTGTTTCCATAATCTGGCTGTTGCTGATAATGCTGCTATAAACATTTTGGTGCTTGTATATCTTTGAATCAGTATTTTTGCGTCCTTGGATAAATACCAAGTAGTATAATTGCTGGGTGATAGGTAGTTCTATTTTTAACTTTTTGGGGAACGTCCATACTGTTATCCCACAATGGCTGCACTAGTTTGCATTCCCATCAACAGTGCAAGAGTGTTCCCTTTTCTCTACATCTGCACCAACACTTGTTTCCTGTGTTGTTAATTTTAGCCATTCTGACAAGTGTGAAGTGGTATCTCATTGTAGTTTTGATTTGTATTACCCTGATGATGAGTAATGTTGAGCATCTTTTCATGTGTCTGTTAGCCATATGGATGTCTTCTGTGGAAAAATGTCTATTTATGTCTTCTGCCCATTTCTTAACTGGATTATTTGTTTTTTGGGGGTATTGAGTTTAATAAGTTTTTTTTATAGATTTTGGATACTAACCCTTTATCAGATATGTCATTTGCAAATATCTTCTCCCATTCTGTAGACTGCCTTTTAGTTTTGTTGATTGTTTCCTTCACTGTGAAGAAGCTTTTTATCTTGATGAAGTCCTAATATTTCATTTTTGCTTTTGTTTCCTGGCCTCAGGAGATGTATCTAGTAAGAAGTTGCTACAGCTGAGATCAAAGAGGTTACTGCCTGTGTTCTCCCTTAGGATTTTGATGGTTTCCTGTTTCACATTTAGATGTTTCATCCATTTTGACTTTATTTTTATGTATAGTGTAAGAAAGTGGTCCAGTTTCATTCTTCTGCATGTCACTGTCCAGTTTTCTCAGCACCATTTATTGAAGAGACTGTCTTTTTTTCCATTGGATATTCTTTCCTGCTTTGTTGAGGATTAATTGACCATATAGTTGTGGGTCCATTTCTGGGTTTTCTATTCTGTTGCATTGATATATGTGACTGCCTTTTTTCTGTTTTTGTACCAGTACCATACTGTCTTGATCACTACAGCTTTGTAATATAGTTTGAAGTCCGGAATTGTGACGCCTCCAGCTTTGCTTTCCTTTTTCAAAGTCGCTTTGGCTATTGGTTTCTTTCATTGTTCCATACAAGTTTTAGGATTGTTTGTTCTAGTTTGTGAGGAATGATGTTGGTTTTTTGATAGAGATTGCATTAAATGTATAGATTGCTTTGGGTAGTATAGACATTTTAAAAATATTTGTTCTTCCAATCTGTGAGCATGGAATATTTTTCCATTTCTTTGTTTCCTCTTCAATTTCTCTCATCAGTGTTCTAAAGTTTTCAAAGTACAAATCTTTTATCTCTTTGGTTAGGTTTATTCCTATGTATCTTATTGTTTTTGGTGCAGTTTTAAATGCGGTGGATTACTTGATTCTCTATCTGCTGCTTCATTATTGGTCTACAGAAATGCAACAGATTTCTGTACATTGATTTTGTATCCTGCAACTTTACTGGATTCGTGTAACAGTTTTAGCAATTTTTTGGTGAAATCTTTTGGGCCTTTGCATAAATTATCATATCATCTGTGAATAGTGAAAGTTTAATTTCTTCCTTGCTGACTTGGATGCCTTTTATTTCTTTTTGTTTTCTGATTGCTGAGGCCAGGACTTCCAGTATTATGTTAAATGACAATGGAGAATGGATATCCCTGTCTTGTTCCAGACTGTAGAGGGAAAGCTCTCAGTTTTTCCCCATTGAGGATGATATTAGCTGTGGGTCTTTAGTATATGGCATTTATGACATTGAGGTATGTTCCCTCTATCCCTACTTTGTTGACAGTTTTTATCAGTAATGGATGTACTATTTTGACAAATGCTTCTTCTGCATCTATTGAAAGGATCATGTCTTTTATACTTTCGTTTATTAATGTGGTATGTTACATTGATTGATTTGTGATTATGGAACCACGCCTGCAGCCCAGGAATAATTCCCACTTGATTGTGGTGAATGATTCTTTTAATGTACTGTTGGATTCGATTTGCTAGTATTTTGTGGAGAATTTTTGCATCCCTGTTCATCAGGGATATTGGCCCACAATTCTCCTCTTTAGGGGGTCTTTGGTTTTTGAATCAAGGTCATGCTGGCCTCATAGGATGAGTTTGGAAGTTTTCCTTCCATTTCTATTTTTGGGAACAGTTTGAGGAGAATAGGTATTAACTCGGCTTTAAATGTCTGGTAGAATTCCCCTGGGAAGCCATCTGGCCCTGGACTTTTGTTTGTTGGGAAATTTTGATGACTAATTCAATTTCTTTGCTGGTTATTGGACTGCTTGAATATTTAATTTCCTCCTGTTTCAGTTTTGGTAGTTTATTTGTTTCTAGGAATGTATCCCTTTGTTCCAGATTGCCCAGTTTGTTGGTATATAGTTTTTCATACTATTCTCTTATAATTGTATTTCTGTGGTGTTGGTCGTGATCTCTCCTCTTTCATTTGTGATTTTATTTATTTGGGTCCTTTCTCTTTTCTTTTTGATAAGTCTGGCTAGGGGTTTATCAGTTTTATTTATTCTTTCAAAGAACCAGCTCCTAGTTTCATTGATCCTTTCTACTGGGATTTTTTATTTATTTGTTTGTTTGTTTCTATATCATTTATTTTCTGCTCTAATCTTTATTATTTATCTTCTTCTCCTGGCTTTAGGCTTCATTTGTTTTCTTTTTCTAACTCATTTAGGTATAAGGTTAGTTGCATACTTTAGATTTTTTTTCCTCTTGAGATAACCCTATATTGCAATATACTTCCCTCTATGAGCACTTTTGCTGCATCCCAAAGGTTTAGACTGTCTTGTTTTCATTTTCGTTTGCTTCCATGTATTTTTCATTCATAATTTCCTGGTTAACCCATTCATTCTTTAGTAGGATCTTCTTTAACCTCCATGTATTTGTGGTCTTTCCAAATTTTTTCTTGTGGTTGACTTCAAGTTTCATAGCATTGTGGTTGGAATATAGGCGTGGTATGGTCTCAATCTTTGCATTTGTTGAAGCCTGATTTGTGACCCAGTATATGATCTATTCTGGAGAATGTCCCATGTTTATTCAAAAAGAATGTGTATTCTGCTGCCTTAGGACAAAATGTTCTGAGTATGTCTATTAAGTCCATCTGGTCCAGTGTGTCATTCAAGGCCATTGTTTCCTTGTTGATTTTCTGCTTAGATGGTATGTGCATTGCTCTACGTGGGGTGTTAAAGTGCCCTACTACTATTGTATTATTATCAATGAGTTTCTTTATATTGGTTGTTAACTGATTTATATATTGTATTCTCCCAAGTTGGGGGCACAAATATTTACAATTGTTAGGCCTTCTTGTTGGATAGATCTCTTTATTATGATATAGTGTCCTCTTCATCTCTTGTTACAGTCTTTGGTTTATAATCTATTTTGTCTGATATAAGTATGATTACTCTAGCTTCCTTTGACATCCATTAACATGATCAATGGTTCTCCATCTGCTCACTTTCAGTCTGGAGGTGTCTTTAGGTCTAAAATGAGTGTCTTGCAGGCAGCATTTAGATGGGTCTTTTTTTTTAAAGATAGTATTTATTTATATGAAAGAGAACATGAGATAGAGAGAGCATGGGCAAGGGGAGAGGCAGAGGGAGGAGAAACAGACTCCCTGCTGATTGGGGAGCCCAGTGCAGGGCTCAATCCCAGGACCCCTGGGATCATAACCTGAGCTGAAGCAGATGCTTAACTGACTGAGCCACCCAGGTGCCCGATGGGTCTTTTTTTTTTTTTAAATCCATTCTGATACATTATGTCTTTTGTTTGGAACATTTACTCCATTTACATTCAGAGTGATTATTGATAGATATGAATTTAGTGCCATTATATTATTCTATAAGTCATTGCTTCTGAAGATTTTCTCTGTTCTTTTCTAGTTTTTGTCACTTTTTGTTTTTCTTTCTTAGCCAAAGAGTCCCCTTTAATATTTCTTGCAGGGCTGATGTAGTGGTCACAAACTCCTTTAGTTTTTGTTTGTCTGGAAACTTCTTTATCTCTCCTTCTATTCTGAATGACAGCCCCTCTCATTTTCCCAGTCATTGGCTTTGGGGGAGTGTTTTCCTTGTGGTATCCCCTGCTGTCTGTCTGTCTCTCTCTCTCTCTCTTTCTCTCTCTCTCCTGCTCTTCCCCACCACCCCCTCATCTCACCTCTCCCTATGATCAGGGCTGTCTTTCCTCCATAACACCTGTGATCCTTTTCTCCCCCAAATCACATCTCCACATCTCCTACCTTCCACAATGTGGCCTCTACTGTTCCTCTAGTTGTGCAGTTTGTTTTGTCAGTCCTCAGATCAATTTCTTAGGTGTTTAGAACGATTTGATATTTATCTATCTGTGTTCCAGGGATGAGGCAAGAATAAGGTCCTCCTACTGCTCTGCTTTCTTTACTTTATTCTTCCTCTTGTTAATGTGATGTATCACATTGATTGGTATGTGAATTGGAAGCCTCAATATTCTTTATTGTCCACCTTGGGGGAGGGATGACATAAGGGTCCAATTTCAGATTTTTTTCTCCAACAGTGCCTAAAACCACTTCACTGTCATTAAGATACTCTCATCCATGGGTAAATATGTCAAAATTGATGTTTTATGTGGGAATGACAGTAGAAAACTTTTTTTTTATCTTACTGATGTCACTCTGTCCTGATCTTTCCCACTATATCTGAAATTCTATTATCAGAAAAGTTATCCCTTTGTATTTCCAAATGTTTTCAGTTAAAAAGTATTATTGTAAAAAAAGGTCTTAATTTGTCAGATTGCTTCAAAGTGGTTTAGTTAGGTGAAACTTACCAAGGTAAAGTTTAATGGAAATGTAAAAACAATGTAGAGAACATGAAGCAGGACTTATAAAGGTGATAGCAGGCACTACATTAGGGAATTCTGGGTAGCAATTAGGCAGCTATAAGGTTGCATAATTCTGAATGTGAATGTGGTATTTGGAAGTGATGAAAATATACTGAAAACTCTTCACATTTTGCTAAGAGCCAGCTAGGGTTTTGTAAAACGTCCTGGAGGGAAAGAAAGCATTGATACAAGCAGAAGATGGCTGGCATTTATTGGGTATTTTCTATGTGGAGGGCTTTGTGCTACTCTCCGTCGTGTACCAGCTCTATCACAATATTTGGTATTTGTAGCTAAACAATGCATGTTTCTTGAATTTTAGGACAAAAAACTTTAAAACTTTTTAAGTCAAGTGATTTCTTACATACTATAGTGCTAGTCTTTGAAAATATTGTCTCTCTCTGTTCAAATATGCACCATAGTTTCTGTTTATAAATGTACTAAAGTCTGCTCAAGCTTAGAAATAAAGTAAAAGATCTAACATGCTGAGTTCTTAACTAGGACCAATTCTCCTGGTTTATTATTCTGGAGGGCAAATTATTGCACATCATTGAGAAGCTAATGGTGCAATGTGAAGAGAAAGTTTCAAGTCATTGGAAGTCTGTTATATCATTCTCAGCATAATACAGTACCCTGAGGATTTCAAATCTAGCCTTGCTACAAATTATGCTAAATTCCACTTGCACACTGCACAGCTCTTTGGACTGGCAGATTCAAAAATTAAATTACCCTAAAGTCGATTATGCCTTATACTTTCTTTTCTTCTCTCTCTCTATATATATATCACCTTTTCCTTCACCTGCTGTATCTTACTCAGATTTTTACTTTAAACCAGAACTTGATATTCACACTAATTTGATGGGCAAAGGAGGTACTTGTTCTCATGAATGTTTCCTATATTGAAGTCTTTCAACTGCCTATTATAAGCCTGGAATGTAAAACCAATGCCTCCTTTCTCTTGTGATATCCTTTGGCCATGCTGTGGGTCAAACCCAATCATTCTACTTGTTCATTAGCATCCATTGAAAACTATGGAAATCTAACATATTAGTTATTATGAATGATCTATGTATACCAGTGTGGGTCCCCTTGTTCTGGAAGTCTGGCTTGAGAGTTCATGGTCCCTCACCCAGGTAAGGACTATTATGAAATCTATATTTAGAGAGTATAGTGTGATAATTAAGTCCCCAGAGGGTGAAGCAAGACTACCCAAGTTCAAATATTTGCTCCATTTCCTGCAGTTTGACCATGTGGTACATGTAATTTAACATCTCCATGTCTTAGTTTTTTTTTTTTAATTTGGAAAAGCATGTGGTTTTTATGAGGGTTAAACAATACATGTAACACAATACATAAAAATTATCAGTGTTATTTATTATTACTGTGGTTTTTAATTTTATTAGGTGTCAATCCCTTTGCTGGGAGCTGAAAGTACAAAGATGAAAATAGTTTTTTTAAGACTTTATTTATTACAGAGAGAGAGAGAAATAGAGAATGAGCAGGGGAGGGACAGAGGAAGAAGGAGAAGTAGACTCCCCGCTGCCAGGACCCCAGGATCACAACCCCAGAAGGCAGATGTTTAACTGACTGAGCCACCCAGGTGCCCAAAAATATTTTTACAATAGGGGAAGCAAACAGTTATATTGTGTGATCACTGCCAATCCAGTGACTCATTTAGGATACTAACTACTCATGTTGTTAGTTATCAGAAAAGTTTCATTGGTCTTTGCTTCACCCTTCCATAGGATAAAAATAATGAACACCTATATCTTGTTTTAGATATGAGTACACAGTCACAGCTTCCTACCAAGAGGAGGTTTATAATGAAGAGAACAAAGAAAACATTAAGGCAGATGACTTAGCCATAGTAGAATGAGGTCCATCCCAAGTGGCCCAGATAGAGCAACTTCAGACTTTAAGGAAATTATTCTTGAATACTTTGGACCACAGTGATAACTATAAGTCCTATAGCTATCATACTACTTATATTTCGAGAGTATAGTGTGGTAGTTAAGTGCCCAGGTTATGAACCTAGACTGTACTGAAATATAAATAGTATGGTAGAAAGAATTCTGAATTAAATTCTAGTGCTGGTTTATTCATTTGTTTATGAATAGTTATTAAGAACCTATTAGGTTATGAGTATATATTGGTGAATAAAACACATATGGTGCCCGAGTTTATGGAGTTTACATTTCAATAGGAGAGACAGAAAATAAAGAATCAAAGAATTGTGTAAGTACAATTAAAATCAGTAAGTTCTGTGAAAGAAATTGATACATACAGGTGATGGAGTATCATGAGGGCCTGATGTTATGATACGATATCAGGGAAGGTGTGTCTGAGGAGTTAACATTTAAGGTGAGTCATAAAGAATGATAACCCACTCATGCAAACAAGAGTGGGAAGCATATTCTAGATGGAAGGATGAGCATATATGAAAGACCCAAATGAGGACGAGCCTGGCATCTTTAGTGAACTAAAGGGAGGCCTGTATAACTGGAGAAAAGTGAGTGATGAGGAGAGTGGCCGGCAGCAAGTTAGAGACTATTTAAAGCCTTGCAGGCCATGGGTTTTATTTTTTTAAGATTTTATTTATTTCAGAGAGAGAGAACATGTGCACGAGTATGAGTGGGGGGAGGGGCAGAGGGAGAGGGAGCAGCAGACTCCCCACTGAGCAGAGAGCCCAATGCAGGGCTCAATCCCAGGACACTGGGATCATGACCTGAGCCAAGGGCAGGCACTTAACCAACTGAGCCACCCAGGAGCCCTGGCTATGGGTTTTAATTAAGATTTGATCCTAAGTGTGCAGAAAAGCCAGGAAAGGGTTTAATCAATAGAGCAATGCAATAGAATTTTATATTTTTAAAAGACCACTCTGACTTCCACGTGTAAAAATGATTACATAGGAAAAGAAGTACAAAGACCATTCAGGAAGCTCTAGCAGTGGCCTCTAAGACACATGATGGTAGCCTAAACAATGTTGATTATAGTAGAGATAAAGAGAAATGAACATGTTTGATATATATATTTAGAAATCATAAATAGCAGTAGTTACTGAGTTAAGGAAACTCTAAGGTTTCTGGTTTGGAAAACTAGGTGGATTTTACTGCCATTTACTGAGCTTTGCAGGATCAAAACAGAAAAGGTATGTGGGGTAGGAGGTAAAGTTAAATTTGAGATGCTCATGAGACATTCAAGGAGAGATGTCAAGTAAGCAAAAGGAATATAAATCTAGAAATTCCAGGCACAGGTCAAGGATGAATGTAGCAATATGGGAAATTGGGGCTATAGATAGCATTTGTAGCCATGAGACTGAGAGCTCCCAGAGAAAGAGTATATATAGAGAGAAGCCAGAACTGAGCATTGTGACACTCCAACATCCAGTGGTCACAAAGAGGAGGAAAGACAACCAAAGGAAAACAAAAGCAGCCTATCTCCAAAATCTCCCTAATCTGCTTTTGTTTATTTTGACCACTGCCATCATCTTATTTCTGGCCACCACTATAGCTCGATTGAATCAAAAAGGTGAGATTTTTTCAAGATGTGACAATTATTTTGGAGCTTCCTTTTCTTACATTTTCACTTTTATAGTTTATGCATCTTGTGAAATCTATACTCTAAGCTAGGAAGTGAAAAAACAATTAAAATACTCTTCATTAGCTCACTCTATCGATGATGTACTTCTGTTACTATGTGAAAGTCTTCACAAAGGTCTTGAAATTTTTGAAATAAATCCTATTTGTTTGGTGAGTCCTTACCCAAGGTGTAACTCTGCAAGCAGAATATGGGATTAAACAAAACCATCTAAGTGTATATGCTCTTTCTGGTGATGACACCACTGTGAGATTTGGAGATTACAGAAAACTCTCCATTAGGACAGATTTGCCAGGCTGAGAAAAATACAAATTGAAGTGACAAAGAATAACCACAGTAAATGCTTCCATCATTCTTACTTTACAGCCTAAGCAATTTCTCTAGAGGTTAAAAAATCAGAAGGGTAAGGCTGAGTGCTTTTTGTTATTCTTGAGTTTAATTTTCTTAAAATGGATTAGGGTTACAGGAGATTAACATTCCAATCCAATCACTTGTATATGGATTTCTATTCACTTAAATACCTAAGAATATTAACAGAGATTTGTTGTACAGGTTGGGGATTATCTCTAGAATTAGCCCATCAGTTGAGATATGTCATTATAAATTAGCCTTTTGTTCTCACCATGAGGCTTTAAAGTAGGTCTGGAAAAGGTGCTTTTTAATTTCTGCCATGCTTTTTAATTTCTGCCATGCTATTTAATTTGTTTATGTTGGAAGAATATATTTTTTTCATATTGTACTTTCAAGAGGTGAATACATTGGAAAGAATGAAATTTTATTAATTGCCAAGATAAATGTTCGATACTAGCCAAGCAAGTGATGGGACACTACCTCTCTCCCCTCCACCCTAACACAAAAACTCAATCATCTGCTTTAGAAAACAATTGCATACATTCCCAGTGAACAATATACAAACTTGAAAAGCTGAGACTCAGTTCTACCATTTGTGAGTCTTAAACCAAAATTCCCTAAATTTTCTCTGGTGGTGTATATGAGTGTTTGGGACAAAATTTTCTAAAATACATAAAACAACTCTGGTGACAGTATTTCCCTGGTGTCTGTCATGTCTTAACATACAAATAAGAACAGGAAAAACTTGTACACATAATGTATGTCTTAACTACATACAGATCAAACTTCAGGTAAGGACTACAATGAGGACATTAATATTAAGATTCAATTTTCTTTTTAGAGACAGAAAAAGCATCTAAATCATTTGTGTATTCTTAGCACCTAGCATGGTGCAGATGCATCAAAGGTGCTCAATCCATGAGTGAATGTGGCAATGATACTAATTGTTATGTTTGGATTTTATTTCTTGTTTTAAACCATGAGTACATGAAAGAATTTGCTGAGCAAATTATGTTGGCATTCTCCAACCCTTCCCTCTCCAAAGCATCCATTTTGCACAGATTTTATGTTTCATATTATGAAACTAGTTGCTTCGATATTTTTTAAAATATAAATTGATTTCCGAGGTCGTATTTATTACAGAAAAAGATCAGGATTTGAATTACAGTCACAGATGTATTTGGTCCTCGATATTATCCAATTTAAATGTTACTGGAATTTTGAGTGGGGAAATTTTTTGTCCCCTGTCCCCACCTTTTACTTTCCCCTGATAACAAGGAATTCATCAGAAAGGAGACGGGTCTCTGTTTTCCTGAAGGAGCTTGGTCATAGTGTGGCCACTTCTCCCTGCTCCTGCTGTAGCATTATTTGTATTATATATACAGCAAATCTGCATTTTCCACCAAACCATAAATGCTAAAGTGAGATTCACAGTGATTTCTGTGCTGGACAGAAGAAATTTTTCCGGTCAACCATAGAGGACCCAGCTTCTAAGAACTAGTAGTTCTTTTGCGCCCTGAAAGTTAGCCTTTCTTCTTTCAGGTTTACAGCTCCCTCTGTTGGGAAGTGTCTGCCAAATCTAGAAATTGCACAATTGCATTAACTTTTCTTAACCAAATCTGAAACCGTATCACAAAATTCTACTGATGTTTGCTTGTTTCTTTTTCTTTCTTTCTGTTTTTAATATAGAAATAGTTCCCTGAATATTCAAAATCTGTGCCTGTTGTGTGGCTCAAGATCCTGGAAGCCTCTCCTTCTCTTGTATAAGGTTCTTAATTTGGTGGGTTCAGGGACCTATAAATATGCCACTAATATCCACTTCCCATTTTCTTCCATGTGACCTGAGGTACTCTTGCAAATGAAGCTCTTGGTCACTTGCATGAATATCCAAGCGTCCTTGAAATATCTACAGATAGCAAGGCTTATTATAACTCTTTTTATACCAACCAAAAATATAAAATGTCCCTCCCCAACAATTTACACAGTCAAGACTTAATTCTCTCTTCATTAGTACAAAAAATCTTTTAAGAAATATATTAATCACATTGAAGACTTAAAAATAAACATAATATTCAAAAGTAATAGAATAAAATGTTTATATTTCTTTTTTATATATAATTTCTTATTATGTTATGTTAGTCGCCATACAGTATATCCTTAGATTTAAATGTAATGTTCCATGATTCATTATTTGCGTATAACACCCAGTGCACCATGCAATATGTGCCCTCCTTAATATCCATCACTGGCCTATCCGAATCCACCACTCCCTTCCCCTCTGAAGCCCTCAGTTTGTACCCAGAATCCACCGTCTCTGATGGTTCATTCCCCCTTCTGTTTACCCCCCCTTCATTCTTCCCTTCCTTCTCCTACCAATCTTTCTATTTCTTATGTTCCATAAATGAGTGAAACCATATGATAACTGTCTTTCTCTGCTTGACTTATTTCGCTTAGCATAATCTCGTCCGGTCCTGTCCATGTTGCTACAAATGTTGGGTAATCGTTCTTTCTGATGGCTGAGTAATATTCCATTGTATATATGGACGACATCTTCCTAATCCAGTCATCTGTTGGAGGGCATCTCGGCTCCTTCCACAATTTAGCTATTGTGGACAATGCTGCTATGAACATTGGGGTGCATATGGCCCTTCTCTTCACTATGTCTGTATCTTTGGGGTAAATACCCAGTAGTGCAATTGCTAGATCATAGGGTAGCTTAATTTTTAATTTTTAAGAGACCTCCACACTGTTTTCCAAAGTGGCTATACCAACTTGCATTCCCACCAACAGTGTAAGAGGGATCCCCTTTCTCCACATCCTCTCCAACATTTGTTGTTTCCCGCCTTGTCCATTTTTGCCATTCTAACTGGCGTAGGGTGGTATCTCAAGGTAGTTTTGATTTGAATTTCCCTGATGGCTAATGATTTTGAACATTTTTTCATGTGTCTGTTAGCCATTTGAATGTCTTCATTGGAAAAGTGTCTGTTCATATCTTCTGCCCATTTTATGATTTGTTTATTTGTTTCTTGCGTATCGAGTTTGAGAAGTTCTTTGTAGATCTTGGATACCAGTCTTTTATTTGTAGTGTCATTTGCAAATATATCCTCCCATTCCTTGGGCTGCCTCTTAGATTTTTGACTGTTTCCTTGGCTGTGCAGAAGCTTTTTATCTTGATGAAGTCTCACAAGTTCATTTTTTCTTTTGTTTCTCTTGCCTTTGGAGATGTGTCATGAAAAAGGTTGCTTTGGCCGATGTCAAAGAGGTTGCAGCCTATGTTCTCCTCTAGGATTTTGATGGATTCCTGTCTCACATCGAGGGCTTTCATCCATTTGGAGTTTATCTTTGTGTATGGTGTGAGACTGTGGTCAAGGTTCATTCTTTTCCATGTAGCTGTCCAATTTTCCCAGCACAATTTATTGAAGAGACTGTCTTTTTTCCACTGGATGTCTTTTCCTGCTTTGTCAAAGATTAGCTGCCCTACGAGCCGAGGATCCATTTCTGAAGTCTCTATTCTGTTCCATTGATCTATATGTCTGTTTTTGTGACAATACCATGCTGTCTTGGTGATCACAGCTTTGTAGTATAGCTTGAAATCTGGCAATGTGATGCCCCCAGCTTTGTTTTTCCTTTTCAACAATTCCTTGGTGATTCGGGGCCTTTTCTGGTTCCACACAAAATTAAGGGCTATTTGTTCCAGCTCTTTGAAAAATGTCTTTGGTATTTTGATTGGGATGGCATTAAAAGTATAGATTGCTTTGGGTAGCATAGACATTTTAACTGTGTTTATTCTTCTGATCCATGAGCATGGAATATTTTTCCATCTTTTTGTGTCTTCCTCAATGTCTTTCAAGAGTGATTTGTAGTTTCTAAAATATAGATCCTTTACGTCTTTGGTTAAGTTAATTCTGAGATAATGTATGATATTTGGTGCTATTGTAAATGGAATGGATTCCCTAATTTCTCTTTCCTCAGTCTCATTGTTCGTGTATAGAAATGCAACTGATTTCTGAGCATTGATTTTGTATCCCGCCACATTACTGAATTGCTCTATAACTTCTAGTAGTTTGGGGGTGGAGTCTTTTGAATTTTCCATATAGATTATCATGTCATCTGTGAAGAGAGACAGTTTGACTTCTTCTTTGCTGATTTGGATACCTTGTTGTCTGATTACTGTTGCAAGGACTTCTAGTACTATGCTGAATAATAATGGCGAGAGTGGGCATCCTTGTTGTGCTCCTGATCTTAAGGGAAAGGCTTTTAGCTTTTCCCCATTGAGAATGATATTCACTGTAGGCTTTTCATAGATGGTTTATATGAAATTGAGGAATGTACCCTCTATCCCTACACTCTGAAGGGTTTTAATCAGGAAAGGATGCTGTATTTTGTCAAATGCTTTTTCTGCATCAAATGAGAGGATCATATGATTCTTGACTCTTTTCTTGTTGATGTGATCTATCACACCGATCGATTTGCAAATGTTGAACCACGCTTGCATCCCAGGGATGAATCCCACTTGGTCTTGATGGATAATCCTTGTAATGTACTGTTGGATTCTATTAGCTAGGATCTTTTTGAGAATTTTGGCATCCATATTCATCAGGGATATCAGTCTGTAATTGTCCTTTTTGATGGGTTCTTTGCCTGGTTTGGGGATCAAGGTAATACTGGCATCATAGAATGAGTTTGGTAGTTTTCCTTCTGTTTCATTTTTTGAAACAGCTTCAGGGGAATAGGTATCATTTCTTCTTTGAATTTTTTGTAGAATTCCCTGGGGAATCTGTCAGGCCCTGGACTCTTGTTTTTGGGGAGGTTTTTTTTTTAATTTATTTATTCAACAGAGATAGAGACAGCCAGCGAGAGAGGGAACACAAGCAGGGGGAGTGGGAGAGGAAGAAGCAGGCTCATAGCAGAGGAGCCTGATGTGGGGCTCGATCCCATAACGCCGGGATCACGCCCTGAGCCGAAGGCAGACGTTTAACCACTGTGCCACCCAGGCGCCCCTTGGGGAGGTTTTTGATCACTGCTTCAATCTCTTCATAATTAATTGGTCTGTTTAAATAATCAATTTCTTCCTGTTTCCGTCTTGGTAGTTTATAGGTTTCCAGGAAGGCATCCATTTCTTCCAGGTTGTTTAATTTATTGGCATATAGTTGTTGATAATAGTTTCTAATGATCCTTCCTAATTCACTGGTGTTGGTTGTGATCTCTCCCCTTTCATTCATAATTTTATTAATTTGGGTCCTTTCTCTATTCTTTTGAATAATTCTGGTCAGTGGCTTATCGATCTTATTTATTCATTCAAAGAACCAGCTTCTAGTTCTGTTGATCTGCTCTACTGTGCTCCTGGTTTCTAATTCATTGATCTCTGCTCTAATCTTGATCAACTGCTTTCTCATGTGTGGGTTAGGCCTGTTCTTCTGTTCCAGCTCCAGCTTCTTGAGGTGAGAATATAAAAACTGCATTTTAGATTTTTCTATTCTTTTGAGTGAGACTTGGATGGCTATGTATTTTCCCCTTAGGACCACCTTTGCAGTGTCCCATAGGTTTTGGACCAATGTGTTTTCATTCTCGTTGTTCTCCTTAAATTGTTTAAACTGAGTTTTAATTTCCTGGTTTACCCAATCATTCTTGAGCAGGACGGTTCTTAGTTTCCAAGTGTTTGAGTTTCTTCCAAATTTTTCCTTGTGATTGAGTTCCAATTTCAAAGCACTGTGGTCTGAGCATATGCAGGGGATAATTTCAGTCTCTTAATATTGGTTGAGACCTGTTTTGTGACCCAGTATATGGTCTATTCTGGAGAAAGTTCCATGTGCATTCGAGAAGAATGAGTATTCTGTTGTTCTGGGGTATAGTGTTCTATATATATCTATGAGGTTCATCTGGTCTAATATGCCATTCAAAGCTCTTGTTTCTTTGTTGATTTTCTGCTTAGGTGCTCTATTTCTGATAGTGGAGTGTTGAGGTCCCCAACTATTAACATATTTTTATCTATATGCCTCTTTATTCCAGTTAAGAGTTAGCTTGTGCATCTAGCTGCTCCCCTGTTGGGGGCATAGATATTTATAATTGCCATATCCACTTGTTGGATACATCCTTTAAGAGTAATGTAGTGTATTTCTGTATCTCTAACTACAGTCTTTAGTTTAAAATCTAATCTGTCTGATATGAGAGTTGCTACCCCAGCTTTCTTTTGCAGTCCATTGGAATGAAAAATGGTTCTCCATCCCTTCACTTTCAGTCTGGATGTATCTTTAGGTTCAAATGAGTCTCTTGTAGACAGCATATGGATGGGTCATATCTTTTTATCCAATCTGCAACCCTGGGTATTTTATGGGAGCATTTAGGCCATTCACATTGAGAGTAATTATTGAGAGGTATGATTTTAATGATGTCCTTTTGCCTGTGAAGTCTTTGTTTCTATAGATTGTAAATTTCTGTTCTGTATCACTGTTGGGGCCTTTTTACTTTTATAGAACCCCCCCTTAATATCTCATGTAGCGCTGGCTTGGTGGTTACGAATTCCTTCAGTTTCTGCCGATCTTGGAAGGTCCTTATCTGTCCATCAATTCTGAATGAAAGCCTTGCTGGATAAAGGATCCTTGGCTGCACATTCTTCTTAGATAGAGCTTTGAAAACACTCTGCCAACCCTTTCTAGTCTGCCAGGTCTCTGTAGACAGGTCTGATGTTATTCTGATATTTTTCCCTCTCTACATAAGAATTTTTTCCCCCTGGCCACTTTCAACACTGTATCCTTGGATCTAATATTTGCAAATTGCACTATGATGTGACGTGGTGTAGGTCTGTTGTCATTGACCTTGGGAGGGGTCCTCTCAGCCTCTTGGACATGGATGCTAGTTTCCTTTGCCAGATTAGGGAAGTTCTCAGCTACAATTTCTTCAAATATCTCTTCTAGACCCCTCTCTTTCTCCACCCCCTCAGGGATGCCGATGATTCTGACATTGGAATGTGTCACTGAGTCAGTAATCTCCCGTAATCTACATTCTTGAGATTGGATTTTTTTGAGGCAAGTTTTTGTTTTAACTTTCTCTTCTACCATCCCATCCTCCAATTCACTAATTCATTCTTCTGCCTCATTTACCCTGGCCATCAGAGCCATTAGTTCTGTGGCAGAGGCCACAGACTCATTGTCTTTTCTTTGCAGGGGGGGATTTCTCCTTCTCGTCATTCTGATGAGGAGAGGTTGCAGGGTTGTCTAGAGCCCAAATTATTGACCAGGACCCAGGCAGTGTGCATTTGTTTTATAGGGACCTTAGGGATGTGGGCTTCTTGATTTTTCAGCCTGCCTTCTGGGCGAGGGGCCTCCTGCACCGATATTCATGCAACCCTGTTTGGGTAGAGTCTCCCTGTCCCCTGCGAGGGGGGATGGGGATAGGCACACTGTGAGCCAGTATTTCCAGGCTTTTGTTCTCTGGCTGCTTTCCCTGGAGGTTTGCTGTGAGTCTTCTGAGAGTCACATTTGGCAGTAGCCAAATCCCAGCCTCTGTCTCAAAACAGAGGGATCACAGACCGTTCTCCACTGGGCCCCTCTGTCTACTTTAACTCTGTTTCTGTTGGTGCTGTTAAACACTACAGCGTCCTGGGATGTGCGCCCTACAGCAGGCGTCCCAGCCCTCACTTCCAGGCTGGCACGTCTCTGTCCTTTGTGCTTCTAACACCACCAGCCGCCCCTGGTTCCTGTGCGCACTACTGAGCTTCCTGTTTCAGTGTGGTTCGAGCGTGCTCTGGAGCACCGGTTTTCAGTCTGGTCCCACGTGCATTCCCAGGCTCACAGTCTCAGTCTGCTTTCTCATGGGTGCCAGTCTGTGAGTCTGGCCCATTCTCCAGTGGAGGTGGCTACTACTTCCTGGCACCCGAGCATGTTGGCTCCCTCCCCCTTCCGTTTATCTTCCGTTATCTGTGCACCAATTCATGGCTCCCCACTTCATACCTCAATACTCAGCGCTGGAGATGTTCGTTTGTAGAGATCCAGATGTATCTTCCTATGTCTCAGGCTGATTCCATGGGTGTTCAGGATGGTCTGGTAGATATCCAGCTCAACTCAGGGGACCAGCTGAAAAAGGGGTCCCCTACTCATCCGACATCTTTTCTCCTCCCTTGATGTTTATATTTCTAAGCTAACCTGGACCAAAGCTCATGGCTCATTTTCTGTTCCTGAGGTATAGCAGGGCAATTGCCAGGTCTCTGAATGAGCCATATGAGAGACTTTGGGGCTACTTGCCCAAAATGGTGGGAAATGTAAGTTGTACAAATTATGACAAAGGTAGACATAATATTCAATTATATAAGTTCTTATTAAATAAAACTATATATACGTATATCAGGTAAATATTCTCAGAAGTTCTGTTTCAATTTTTAATCTTTAATATTTACATAAATTATCTTAAAAACACTAAGTCACGTTTTGCTACATTTTAAAGAAGAAATCCATGTTGAGAAATAGGGTAAGTCAGATCACATTATATGTGCTGTATCTACTGTCCTTAGAAATAGAAAATGTGGCTCATTTCTTTCACTGTTTTCTTGGATTTCATTGATAATGTTTTTATTAATTCCACAATATTTAATGGTTTAGATTAAATCATCTTTATGCTCCCTCATATTTTATTTGTCATATATGTCCTCTGTTCATAAAGTAGAATATGATACAGTCAATACAAAGTTCATAAAATACAAATTACAGTATACAAGATAATTTGTTTTCCTAAAACAGAATGTAATTCGTTTTAAGAGGCCCCATTCTCTGTGGTTGAACCCTTCATCTTATATGATTTAAACTAAACTCACTGGATATAAGCTTTACTTATTTAAATTATGTTTCCTCCTCATACCTTGTATTCTCCCCACTACTACATCAATGTTTCAAGTGTTCTTGTAATGCCATGCTATTGTTTGGAAAGGAGTGCCTGTTTTTTGGTTCTTGGCAAATATTCCTTCTGGCATATGCTGAAATCTATATGATATCCAGTTAATAGTATATAACAGGCATTGTATCTACAGTATCTTTAGGTCTGTTATCACTTTCTCCAGTATCATGCTCTCCGCTCATGGGAAACAGGAAATTTTGAAGGCTCTCCCATCTCTCTCTTGGGCCTCAGGAAGTCATTGGCCCAGTTTTTGGCCCTGTATCCTAGACACACTGTATCATCATTTCTGTGGTACTGTTGCTGAGCCAGGTGGCAGCAGAGATTTTTTTCAAGGTCTGAGCTTCTCCTGAAGTATAAAGCATCAGTCCTGGGGCGCCTGGGTGGTGCAGTCATTAGGCATCTACCTTTGGCTCAGGGCGTGATCCCGGCATTCTGGGATCGAGCCCCACATCGGGCTCCTCTGCTAGGAGCCTGCTTCTTCCTCTCCCACTCCCCCTGCTTGTGTTCCCTCTCTAGCTGGCTGTCTTTCTCTGTCAAATAAATAAATAAAATCTTTTTAAAAAATTTTAAAAAATTTTTAAAAAGCATCAGTCCTCTCTTCTCTCAGATTCCTGAACCTATCTGCAGTTTCTATTCCCCCTACTTTACCCCAGGGACACAACTTAGAGAAAGGAATTCTCAGAATCGGTACTCATAGGTACTAACCAGGATTTCATTGTCTTATTTCATCTTCTTATCTTTTTGGTTTTCCTCAAATTCAGAGAACCTTTTTATCTTCTTCAGCGTTGGAGAATTTGCTTGTATATCCTTATGCATTCTTCCAAATAAATATCTATGACTTTGGCTTCTGATTCTCAATGCCTGGGCTTTTGGAAGCCAAAAATAGTTTCCTCTCTAACCAGTTTCTCTGCCACTAGTTTCAAAATAGACTTTTCATTGATTTTTTTCCTTTTCATTTCTTCCATAACCTTTATGTCCTAAGGCAGTGAATGTCAAAGTCTCATCTGAAATGGGGAAAGCTTCAAGGTAAAAGGACATTATAGAAAATTAGAGAACATTGGGTAATATTTTTAAATTTTATACTGTAACCATAAAATTGCCAAATAATACTGTAATCAGCATTGAGGATATGCCCTGTGATTGCCAGTGGCAGTATAGAAAGACCAAAACAAAACATTTCCTTTAAGCCTCAACAACTGTGACAACTATACACATTCTCCTAAATCATTTGCCTGTCAATAACATTGCTCTTCTCTTTTGTGCATTTAAAAGGAAGAGACCCACACCAAACAGAGTGGAGCCAAGTGTGGTAAAAATCTGCCCCATGCATAAGTCAACAGGTTACTTCTAGTTTATGAATGAAAAGAAAAACAGAATGGGTGCTTTTCATTCTAATCTTAGAAAGTCAAACCCTTGATCAGGGGACTTTTTTTCAAACCATCAGTCAGGACAACTAACTTTCTCTTCTGGTTCCATTACATTGGTTAAGATACAGAGGATATAAAAATCTTACCCAGATATATAGAATTTCTTCTAAAGCTTAGCTTTACTACCTTCTTTTATTTTGTCTCTTGTCCTTAAATATCTTTTTTACTTGAAGTTACCTCTACCTGTTACATATACTAAGTTAAACATACCTTAGCATGATAGCATGCTAGGATGTCACCAATGCCAAAGGGGGAGTGGTAACAAGTACCACAACCATCCATCTCCCACTTAATTGGATACTGCCTCTCTTGTCACCCTGTTTTTTCCTCATGGTGATATCTCTGCTCCCAGAAATTCCTACCATCTTGTTCTGGGCCTCTCTATTGTCACTGCTGCTCCTTATGCTGATAGAAAAAAATCCATCTTTACCTACAACTCAGTAGGTATGCTACGTTTTTATTTTTAACTCTGCACCAACAACTCTCATAAAGTCTCCTATGCCATACAGAGGAGGAGCTGAGAATTTCCAGAATTCCCTTTCCATTTGTTTCTTGGTTGAATTTTGTCAATTAAAGATACACAAGATTTGGAAAGCAGAAGACGAGAGGTCATTACTCTCTGGAAGCAGCTGCTGGCAGGCAAGTGGGCAGACATGAGGTCTGAGGAAACTTGCAGAAGAACTTAAGAATCACTTGGATCCATGTTCCATACCTGTATAGTTGGTGAGAATACTCCAAACATTTCTGGCATTCATAGAAGCTTCAGGAAGCATTCTTGAGAACCACTAATTTCACTGTTGCATACTGAAATACTTGGGAAACCTTCTAAATGTTTTTGGGATTTTCTGTGGTTTGGGGATGAACTCAAGAGAATCACCTGCTTTAGTACTGAAGACTGAGGTAATTGGTCATTACTTCCTGACTTCTGCTCCTGCTCTTCTTTCCAAATATTTAATAACTTCTAGTGCCGCCAATGAAAACTTTCATAGTGTGAATACAGAGTGACTCTGATTTTCTGATCTAACTCAAATTGAATACACTATTCTTTTCCTCTTTCCACTTTATGAGGTTAGTGAAACCCTGAAGAAGATTTTACATTTCCAGTCTGTCCCTATTTGAGACAAAGAGAAGCATCCTCTCAAAGTGTCTGGTTGGAACTAGTCCCAGTAGAGGTTGTATCTCTGTTCTTTTGTAGTAACTTCGTCATTTTACAAGATATCAAAACGTTACAGCATTTAATTCCTCTACGTTGAGGTGGTTTAGCATCTACAAGACCTCACATTTCCCAATTTCTGGATTATTTAGTACTAACCTCCCCATGTCCTTTTTTTGTGGGTAGATCCTTAGTTAAAGAGCTGTTTTATGGTTCCTAGGTGATTAATTTTCTCTTACTATTTTTGTCAATTAGAAATTCTAGAGAGGCGGGGCACCTGGGTGGCTCAGTCGTTAAGTGTCTGCCTTTGGCTCAGGGTGTGATCCTGGAGTCCTGGGATTGAGCCCCACATCAGGCTCCTGTGCTGGGAGCCTGCTTCTTCTTCTTCCACTCCCCCTGCTTGTGTTCCTTCTCTCACTCGCTGTCTCTATCTCTATCAAATAAATAAATAAAATCTTTAAAAAAAAAAGAAATTCTAGAGAGGAAACTTTGAGTTGCAAATTTACTAGCAAACCAATTGGTTGTCGATATATGAATCTAGGGAATCTTTCTTTATAAAAGGCAAATTCTGTATTTTTGTTCTATCATGTCCATCTCAGAAGCTGTACTCTGTCTATTTAAAAGGACTACTTTGAAGACTTAATGAATCCTAAAATCTTTTTAAAGTCCTTAATACATGATTGGTCAATCAAAACTTTGCTGAAATGTCCACTTACATTCTGATACTCTTAGGGTACTTATACTTCAAGAGATATGATTGATCAAAATTATACCTGGGACTTGGCTAAAATATTGGCAGATGGTCACTTATAAGAGTTTACTTTTGAGGATATTACCAGTCTTCAAGAGCTGTCTTTAACATTTGGAAGGCTACTTTGTATAAGCAATATGGTACTCTGATGGATTATGGAAGCAAATGGAAATGTAATGGGGTTTCTACCCTGTAATGTGAAATAGTAGTGCTAAGCCATCATATCTCAGTTTTCTTGCATATAAAGGGATAAAACTTTGCATTGTTGAAACAAATGATTATCAAAAATATGGAAATAGAAATTGTATTGTGGTTTTGTTTGCTGGACCAGATTGACTCTAGCTGTCAAGGCCAATAAAACACCTGCTGAGTTATTTCAAATTGGCACAAAATACATTTATTTTGACCATTGGGACATAAGTGGCACAGCTAACAATCAACAACTTCACAAAAAACATCACCAAGTGACATAGTTCCATGAATCATTCATAAAAAGATAGAACAAAAGTGAACAAACTCATATGTGATTTTGTCAAGGCATTTGGGAAATTTGGGCTTCCAAATTGTTTCTCATTTGTCCTATAATCACCTTATAAATTGTCATACAACTCTGAACTAATACTAGAGCATAAACATCCAAAGGAACGTTGAAGGTTAAAGAACATGGGACAAAAGAACATGCAAAATAGGTATTTTCCTTAGATGCTCTCTTTTTCTCCTTTCAAAAAAATCATTGACTTGCTAATTATATATTAAGGTGATTCAAACTACAAAACAGCCACAGGAAATAAACCATTTGGCCAACATGAATTTGGCAGAGTGGAAAAGCGGCACGGCTATCTTCTGCTAAGCCCGTCTCCATGTAAGAAAAAATTAAAGTTAGAAAACCCCCTCCCCAAAAGGGGGTTGGATATTCCTTGGAAGAACATTTTAAAATATGTTTTCTAAGTCACACACACATTGTAAATTTCCCAGAAGGAAACCTGGTCACTTGACTTTCTTTCATTCACAAAGTTACATGAAGGTAGGTGGAACTGTGCAACTATAAGCCACACTAATAATGACTACAGTGGGCTGAAAGACAAAGAGTACACTTGCTCTAAATCAAAGCTGCCAATTTGAGAATAAAGAAAAGATTTCAAGGCAAATATAATTCAGTGATTACACTGAAGGGAATGACGCTGTTGTCATGGAAACCATTGAAAGGAGCCCAGAGTGTCTTGTAAATACCGTCTCTTTGTTGTATTGCTCATTTGTTTATCAAAAAGCTCTTTAATGTGTTCAATAAGTTTATTTAAGAAAAACAAATGTTTTAAATGTTACGTGTCTAAAAACATTTTGTAACTAATATTCTGTGAACAAAATAGTATGCAAAATTGGCAGCAGAATGGCAGCAAAGTCAAAAGTTCAGAAATGCTCTTAATGGAAATTTTTTTTTCAGCCTGAGATTTCTTGACATGTTCTGGCTTGGCAGTATAAGTGTATTTAAGAAAGTGAGATAGTTACTGTGATTTGCATGTACCGATATAATATTTCTTAATGTCATTTGATTACATCTTTAACATTTAATACATTGGCTTCTTTTCTTCTGTTTCCAAACAGAACGAACAGACCTAAAACAAGGAAATTGAGCCAGATATCGTCTGTTGCACAACCTGTTTTTGCTCATTAGCAATTTCAACTAGCTTGACATTCCTTGAATAGTCCCAACAACTTGATGCTAGGTGCTTAAACAGCAATGGTCCTATACAAAATTCACTTCACTAAACAAAGCAAAGTTTAGATGATGACACATAGTAAGTACTCAATAAATATTTTGAAGTGAGCAAATCTATAATTTAGAGTTACACAATTAAAACATCTTTTCACAAATTCTAAATCTACCCTCTGGATCCATAGTCTTGCCAAGCTCTTCTTTCTTTTGGTCTGTTTCTTTATTCAGATGTATAAACAGACATATGAAAACCCAGAACAGCTTTCTTCTTCTTTAGGAAGGCACCCATCAGAAATGTCAAGAATTTTATTTGATTTATACATTATGACAAAATAATAAAAGCCTAGACTCAGAATTTCTTCTTAAAACTTTAGTTGCACATAACATCTCTTCCCATCTTAGATAAGAAAGATCAATGTTAGTATTGATTTACTTAATACTAAGAACTGAGAACCTAACATAATTGTAAAATAGCCTCTCCATCATTTCAACAAAGTGTGGAGAGATAGCTTCAAAAACACAGCTCATGAACACATTTTGGAACCCTATAAGAGAAGCAAATACTTGTAAAGACATTTTTTTTTGAAATACAGTTTTGTGTCTCTGTGGAAAAAATAGCTAAACCACATTTCAAACATATGTACTTTTAAAATGATTATATTTCCTACCTGTGCTAAGCAATCTGGTTGCAATATGTGAATGCTGGCTTATTTTACAATAGAACCAAAACATAATAATGACAATGGATTCTACTTCTAGGATTCCTCTCCCTAAGGATTTCAACTGCTTTTTAGGGGTTCACTACATTAATCCTTACAGCATCCATCCAAGTTCAGCAGGAGATAAGAATATCATTCTTGTTCTATAAAGAGAGAAATTGATCTGCTAAAAGATTAAGTGGTAAGCTTGCAATCAGATAATGAGTCAGAAATGTATTGAGGCAAAGAAACCTGGTGTGACAGGAAAAAAATCTATGGATGGGAAACAAAAAGGAAAGTAGAGGACCTGGTGTGCTTATCAATCCCTTGTATTTAATTGGTGTTGGAAATGTCTAACCAAAGCACAGAAAGAGAAAGTGATGGAGAAGGAGAGAGGAGCATGATCTTAAGATTATGAATTTTCAAAACTTAGAACAGCAATTTTAAACCACAATAAACATGAAGACAAGAAAAACTACCTGGACAACCCTAAATTTCAAATGCACATTCCTAATGCTTTGTCTTTGATGCCTATTGAAAGTTATTAAGTATTCTAGAGGGATCTACAGTTCCATCATTTTTTATACAAAATGCTCTTATAAATGAACCAAGGCACTTCAGACTCAAAGTGCATGTTTCCTTGTGCCCTTTTTTTGCAATCCCTACCTTACTTAATGGCTTCACCATCGTCCTACTCACCTTAGGTAGACCTTCAGGACTCAAAGCACTTTGTAATTAGAAAGAATAGCTTAAAAATCATTTATTCTTGTTCCCATCTCTCTCTCCCAATAAGAATTTCTTTTCTTAAATAAGAATTTCTTTTCTAAAACTAGAGCAGTTTTAAGTTCATAGAATTGTGGGGAAGGTACAGAGATTCCCCATTACCTCGTTTTCCCCCACGCATGTAGCCTCCCCCATTATCAACATCCCCCACGAGAGTAGTATATTTGTTACAACTGATGAATCTACATTAACACAACATAATCACCTCAGAATCATAGCCTACATTAAGGTTCCCTCTTGGTGTTGTATGTTCTAAGGGTTTGGACAAATGTATAATGACGTGTATCCATAATTATGTTATCTAACAGAGTGTTTTCACTGTCCTGAAAATCCTCTGTGCTCTACTTATTCATCATACCCCCCCCACCCCAATCCCTGGAAACCACTGATCTTTTTACTGTCTATAGTTTTGTCTTTTCCAGAATGTTGTATAATTGGAATCATACAGCATATAGCCTTTTCAGATTGGCTTCTTTCACTTAGAAATATTCATTTAAGGTTTCTCTATGTCTTTTCATGGCTTGATAGTTTTTTTTCTTTTTTAAGCTGAATAATATTTTATTGTTTGGATGTACCACAGTTTATTTATCTATTCATCTACTGAATGACATCTTGGTTGCTTCCAAGTTTTGTCAATTATGAATAAAGATGTTATAAACACCTGTGTGAAAGTTTTTGTGTGGACACAAATTTTCAACTCCTTTAGGTAAATACCAAGCAGTGTGATTGTTAGGTGATCTGGTAAGAGTATGTTTAATTTTGTAAGAAACTGCCAAACTGTCTCAAAGTACCTGTACTATTTTGCATTCTCATCAGCAATGACTGCAAGGACCTGTTGCTCCACATCCTCACCACCATTTGGTCTTCTCAGTGTTTTGGATTTTGGCCCTTCTAATAGGTATGTAATGGTATCTTATTGTTTTAATTTGCATTTTCCTGATGACATGATATGGAGCATCTTTTCATATGCTTATTTGTCATCTTCTTTGGTGAGGTATATATTAACGTCTTTGGTCCGTTTTAAAATCAGGTTGTTTGTTTCCTTCTTGTTGAGTTCAATGAGTTCTTTGTATATTTTGGATAATAGTTCTTATCAGATGTGTCTTTTACAAATATTTTTCCTCAGTCTATGGCCTGTTTCTTCATTCTGTTGACACTGTCTTTCACAGAGCAAAAGTTATTTCTTTTATGGATTGTGCCTTAGTGTTATATCCAAAAAGTTAGCATTTTACCCAAGATCATCTAGATTTTCTCCTATGTTGTCTTTGAAGAGTTTTATAATTTTGTGTTTTACATTTAGGTCCATGATCCATTTTGAGTTAATTTTTGTGAAGGGCATAAGGTCTGTGTTTAGATTTTTTTTTTTTTTGCATTTGGTTGTCCAGTGGTTTCAGCACTATTTGTTGAAAAGACTATCTTTGCTCTGTTGTATTGCCTTAGCTTCTTTGTCAAAGATCAATTGACTATATTTATGTAGGTCTATTTTGGGCTGTCTGTACTCTTGTTGTTCTACTTGTGTATTATTTTGCTGATATCATGCTATCTTGATTACTGAAGCTTTATAGTAAATTTTGAATTTGGGTAGTGTCAGTCTTTCAACTTTGATCTTCTTCAATATTGTGTTGGCTCTTCTGGGCCTTTTGCCTCTTTATATAAACTTTAAAATCAGTTTATAAAATAACTTGCTGGGATTTTGTTTGAGATTGCACTGAATCTATAGATCAGGTTTGGAAGAACTGGTATCTTGACAATACTGAGTCTTCTAATTTGTAAACATAGAATATCTTTCCATTTATTTACTCATTTTTTTTTATTTTACCAGAATTTTTGTAGTTTTCCTCATATAGAGCTGGTATATGTTTTGTTAGATTTTATTTTTTGGAGTGCTAATATAAATGTGTTTTAGGCTGGGATTTCTTAAAGTATGTTCTGCAAAACATTAAGTCAGTAAAATAATCCTAAAAGTGTTTCACGGTCAAATGTTTGTGAAACACTGCATTTTCAACTCTCGTTTTATAGGTTCATAAAACTCAAACATATTAAGTGCTCTGAGATGTTACCCCATAAACAAATTGTTTCATTGGTTAACGTCATGATTTCCCAAACATATTTGGTCATCGAACCATTATTGTGCATGTATATCACATTTATGAAATACCTTTGGAATGTATGTGAGAATCCATATCAAATTTAACTCCTTTATTTTACATTTTAAAGAATTCAGAGGTGGGAAAATACTGTGCCCAAGGTCACACAGCTAATAAGAACAGAATTGAGGTGTGAAGGGCGGGCTCCAGAGTCCTAGTGCAGTGTTCTTTCCATTATATCAATCTATCTCTTTTTCCTCACTTTCAACATAAAAACCTGACATAATATTTTGTCTATTATATTATGAAAATATCTTCTGAAAAAATATTATTTTCTTTTCATTTTAATATCAATTCATTACCTTTGTAGTTCTCAAACTTGATAAATGATCAGAATCACTGGAGGAGCTTTTTTTTTGAAGATTCCTGGACTATAGATGTATAAAACTAAAATCTCTGTGGGTGAGAGCCAGGAAGCTACATTGTTATGCACAGGTGATAATAATTAGTAGTAAATTCTGAGAACCTAGCTCTTTAGAGCAGAATTTAGTAGGTCTAACAATTTCCTGGGAATATCTTAGAAAAAGTAGATTATCAGGGCTTTGCTGTTAGAGATTCTAATTCTGTAGATCTGTGGATGTTAACTGAGAATTGGAATTTTAACAAGCATATCCCCCTTTCTCCCAGGTAATTCTGATGTAGATGATCCTTGCATCACAACTCTATTTGCCTGAACCTCCATGTTCTTCTCTCTTAATCCCTTTCTACATACCATTGGAAATTATTTTTACAAATATGGATATGGTGTCATATCTCTGCTCAAAGTAATTGGATAAATGATAAACTCATTAACAAGACATTTAAGTCTTACCTCTCTAGACTGATTCCAGTATCCAAAATAGACATTGTACACTCTAACTCTAAAAGTTTTGTGTTGTTCCTATGCATGCCTTGCTTAATCATTAATCCACTCTTGCTTTCTAAAGGGTTATCAATCACTGCCTGCTACTTGAAAGTCCCTTGACTATCATAATATTAGATCCTCTAAAACTCCTCCTAACAATATGAGTGATATGCTTCTAAAGATATTCCTACAGGACCTTCCTCCAGTTCTTTAGAGTTTATGGGCAATGAACACCATAAGAACCTAACAATAGCAGGGCTCCATCATATATATATGAATAACTTTCTCAATCAGGAAAACCTTTCAGCTAAATTACAAGATAGCTAAGTTAGTCTCTGCAGCATCAACCTGCAGTCTCCATGTTTTCCTTCTTTTTGGTGCCACTGTATTTACAAGTGTCACTTCCACTCTCCTTCAGATTGGCATGATAAGTTCATTCATGCAGAAGTGTTGCCTCTCATAGGAGAATTTGCCTTGTGCCTGGCATATATATGTTCAACAAATGCATAAGTAGAATCTGTAGGCAGATACCTGTGCTATGCCTATGCAATACCAGAATTTACATAAAATTTTAAGCTTCAACGAGTGGCAGTGTTTTGGTGTGAGTGGCCTTCTTGACACAATAAATTCCTAGTAAGAGGGATGCCACCGTCTTTATTTAATTCTTTTTGGCATTCCTTTTTTTTAGATCTAAGAGAATCCTTACATAACTGAGGCATTTTCTAGATAACAGTGATTATAATGGCCATGTGGAGGCATTCTGGGAACTTGGTCCGAACATACCCTTTGAAAGATTACTGAGGATGAGTATCTTGGGTTTTAGAAACAATACTATCTAGTCATAGGTTGCTCTTCAACTTTGTTTCCCTTCTACTGTCCCCAGATGTTTATTCATCTTGTATAGAAATAAAAGCCTGGTTTCAGCTATGCAGCAGAAAATTAAAATGAATATATTGTTATATATAAGTTTGTTGATCTGAGTATAATACATTATATACAATGACTATGCCTTCATAAGGGCTTTCTTTGGTTTCTGTCCCTGTAACAATTGCTCTCTATAATGAGTGAACTAGACTATACTGTGCACTGAAAGGAAACTGAGTTAAACTAAATTATTAACAATTCTTTTGTTATGCTCTCAAGAAGCAATTACTCTTGAATTATGTGAGCCAGCCTCCTTTCCCATCCTGGGTATTCCAAGGAAACAAAATCTTAACCAAAGTCCCTAATTTTAAATCACCAGTGCACAATACCTCAAATCAAAGGGATCTCACAAATAACTATATATAATGTATAAAATGAGGATATTTTATATAAGTATACATAATATATAAATTTTGTTCATTATATAAAATGTGTGTGTGTGTCTATGTCTGTGTGTGTGATTTCATATCATTAGTTCTTTGATGTAAGCCTAGCAGTTTTCTCTTTTGGTCCTGTGATCCTTATTTCTGACAAGAGACTGGATCAGGTGTCTCACATATAGTAGGGCTTGAACAATGTTCTGGATAAATGAAACAATCTGTGTTAATTAAGCATTCAGAAAAAGCTGAGCAAAGTCATTTGACTGAGTTAGTAAACTGGTTGCCATGGCAATCTCTTTTCAGATTGGAAAGAAACCATAGGAGGGTCAAGAACAGATTTTACACAAACTGGGAATGAGGAGAGGGGAGAGAAGCACCATCATTTTTTTTCCCTTCATTTTCTTCCTGTTCTGGATATGAAAAGGCGATTTATGGTTTTCACTTAGATTAAAGGGAATATCTTTCAGGAGAAGGATCAGCTACTACAATAAAACGCTGTTTTCTAGGCTGAGTTCTGCCATTAGTAACCCTCACTAATACAGGTGGAAGGAGAAAGCACTGTAATGACGGTTAGTGTTGAGGTTGTCAGGGGCTTGCCAAGGGGTGTGGACAGGCAAAGGGCACAAAGATTTTCCTTGCCTGAAACCACTCTTGGTGAGGAAAAGTTACTCAATTTTTTTTAAAAGATTTTATTTATTTATTCGACAGAGATAGAGACAGCCAGCGAGAGAGGGAATACAAGCAGGGGGAGTGGGAGAGGAAGAAGCAGGCTCATAGCGGAGGAGCCTGATGTGGGGCTCGATCCCAGAACACTGGGATCACGCCCTGAGCTGAAGGCAGACGCTTAACCGCTGTGCCACCCAGGCGCCCCAAGTTACTCAATTTTTATTAGTTCATTTTGCTTTGTTTCTTTCTTGGTTGGAAAAAAAGAATACCCAACTCTCAGTTTGTGACTGAATAACTGTTGAATTAATGACATTTTCAAATGGATACCAATTTGTGACTATTTATGCATGCTTTTTATTATTTCTGGAGTTGCATACTATCAAGGCACTATCAATATATAGCTAATTAGCAGGCAGGCACATTTTGTGTTATTTTCATAAAGAAACAATATAGTAGAGGGAAAAGAACACTAGGGTCAAAAGGCAGGAGGCCAGGGTTGTGATTCCAGCTTTGCTACTTACAGGCTAGGTGGTCATACAAAGAACTTGTATAAGTTGTATAAATGTCACAGGGGAAAACTGAGACCAAAATTAACTGCTCTGCCTATCTCACAAGTGGTTATAAGAACCAAATGAGGTAATCTGTATGTATTGACTATAAAAGTAGCATATAAATGCAATGTTTTATGGGGATGCATTCTGCACACTTGTACAAGTTCCCATACTTAGCCCCACACTTGGTTTAATGATCTATCGTCATTGTCTTTAATAATTTTTGAACAAGGGGCCCACAAATTATGTAGCCATATCTGGATATAAGATATTATTAGAAAGAAATATCCTCTTACAGAATAAGCATTATTTTTTAATAATTTTTATTTTGTTATATTAGTCACCATACAGTACATCCCCAGTTTTTGATGCAATGTTCCATGATTCATTATTTGCGTACAACACCCAGTGCACCATGCAATATGTGCCCTCCTTAATACCCATCACTGACCTATCCCAATCCCCCACCCCCCTCCCCTCTGAAGCCCTCAGTTTGTTTCCCAGAATCCATAGTCTCTCATGGTTCATTCCCCCTTCTGTTTGCCCCCCCTTCATTCTTCCCTTCCTTCTCCTACTGATCTTCCTATTTCTTATGTTCCATAAATGAGTGAAACCATATGATAATTGTCTTTCTCTGCCTGACTTATTTCACTTAGGATAATCTCCTCCAGTCCCATCCATGTTGCTGCAAATGTTGGGTAATCGTTCTTTCTGATGGCTGAGTAATATTCCATTGTATATATGGATGACATCTTCTTAATCCAGTCATCTGTTGAAGGGCATCTCGGCTCCTTCCACAATTTAGCTACTGTGGACAATGCTGCTATGAACATTGGGGTGCATATGGCCCTTCTCTTCACAAGATTCACATTTTCTTTGGGGAAAATACCCAGTAGTGCAATTGCTAGATCATAGGGTAGCTCAATTTTTAACTTTTTGAGGGACCTCCACAATGTTTTCCAAAGTGGCTGTGCCAACTTGCATTCCCACCAACAGTGTAAGAGGGATCCCCTTTCTCCACATCCTCACCAACATTTGTTGTTTCCTGCCTTGTCAATTTTTGCCATTCTAACTGGTGTAAGGTGGCATCTCAATGTGATTTTGATTTGAATTTCCCTGATGGCTAAAGAATAAGCATTATTTTTGAACTGTGATTATGAATCCAAGCAGTTTATCCCAATTGTTTATCGAATTTCAAACAGGACAGAATGGAAGGGATTAGTGAATGAGATTCTATAGCCATTTGGGGGGGCTCACTTTTTAAGTGATATCAAGCAAATCACAAATGTCAAGATTGACTTGGAGTTAAATAACAAGACTACGTTTAATAGATCTAACTGTGAGAAATAATTGCACACCACAATCTACATCCATTTTCCACAAGTATATTTGATGTTTTTGGAACATTTTAAAGGGAATAGAGTTCAGTGTGTGTGTGTGTGTGTGTGTGTGTGTGTGTGTGTGTGTGTGTGTAGTGGGGGTTGGGAGAAGGACTGAGTTCTTTACATTACCATTGTCAGTAAGAACAGCATCAGGGGGCTACATGGGAATGACACAACCTTTAGTCTACCTGCTATATTAGTTGACCCTAATTTCATGGTAGATTTTTTTTTTCATTCCCAATAGTAACACTTATTAGGCCACTATACATAGGGGTCTCTCCTGAAACCCTATAATGGCATTTATTCTGCCTGGTACCATCTAAGATAGTTAATGTCTATGTAGAGAAAAAGGTTAAAAATGCATATATATTAGGGTCCAGTAGGTAGCCTTGTTGTGTGATATTTTCATGTGGGAACTTAATAAAACTCAGGCCTTGAATCCCACAGTTAAATCATGAAAAGAGAGAGAGACTTTAGGTTTCTGCTAGCAAATATATGATGTGTAAAATTCACCTTATTTTCAAATGCTGTATGCATCTTCTCTCACTAAGACACTAATGACCTTCTTGAACTAAGGAGACCTTACTTCAGACAAATGCTTTCCATGCTGATGGAAAGGCAAAGAAGACTGCAGTGAATTAGCACATGTATTGTCTCTTCCATTCACAAATATAAAGAAAAAATGCATACATATTTAAAAGATAAAATTTAATTAAAAAGGGAAGACATTGTAAACCTATATGGAAGTTGGAATTTCTGAAATGATATTCTGGGTAGAAATTACAGTTAACACTAAAATTTTTCTTGATTTCTTGGTGAAAAATAAAAGGGTGCTGAGTGCTACTTTGTGTACATGCATCTTCCCTGCTCTCTTTCCCCACAAAAAAATTTCTAATTTATATTTGAGCTGAAAAAACACCCTCCTTTGAACAACAGACATGTTAATTTAACCATCTGGAATCCTTACACTCTTTTTTTTAAAAAAATTTTATTTATTTATTTATTTATTTATTTATTTATTTATTTATTT
>NW_024423319.1:35242300-35245402 GCF_017311325.1 Ursus maritimus | reverse complement strand
TTTATTTATTTATTTATTTATTTATTTATTTATTTATTTATTTGAGAGAGAGTGGGCACAGGCATGAGAGAGAAAGAGCATGGGTGGGGGGAAGGGCAGAGGGAAAGGGACAAGCAGACTCCCCGCTAAGCGGGGAGCCCGAGCCCTGAGGACCCCGAGATCATGACCTGAGCTGAAGGCAGATGCTTAACCGACTGAGCCACCCATGCACCACCCTTACACTCTTTTGCTGAATAATTATAGCCTAACTCTAAATCACAGCAGGGAAAATGCATTTACTATACATTTAGCTTTTGTGACCTACATGTATGGCAAAATACGTAATAGGTGAAAACAAATATAATTTATAATGACCAGATAGTGTATGTAATTAACCCTCAATCTTTGAGACTATTTTTTTCTTGCCTGAGTTATGAGCAATTTTCAACATAAATGTATTCACTTCATAAGCAATACAGTACACACTATCCACACAAAATTAACCTTTGAAACAATATATTGAGTCAAAAATTAAAAGCATGCCCTGCATGAATATTAAGAGTAATCATTATTGATGTTGTTAATAATACGGTATTGTCTATTTGAAAGTTGCAAACAGAATAGATCTTAAAATTTCTTATCATACACAATAATTTGTAGTATTTGTGGTGATAAATGTTACCTTATTATAGTAATCATTTTATAATATCTACAAATATCGAGTCATGTTGTACACCTGGAACTAATAATAATGTTATATATCAATTATATCTCAATAGAAAACAAAGAAAATAGTATCCCTTAGGTTATTTTTTATTTTTAATAATAATATTTTTTATTATATTATGTTAGTTACCATACAGTACATCCCTAGTTTTTTGATGTAAAGTTCCATGATTCATTACTTGCGTATAACACCCAGTGCACCATGCAATACGTGCCCTACTCCTTTAGGTTATTTTGAAATAAACTAAGAGTACTCATGGGAGTCATAGTTATAAACAAGAATCAGATCTTTCATCAGGCAAGATATTGAAGGAATACAAGTTGGTCCTTGATAGCACCTACTTTTGTCTTGGGTCTTCTGCCTTTTGACCTCTCTAGCTCTGACTTTGAGAACCTCTCTTATGGAAACACTCCATCTAAGGTTGTCCACCCCAAGCAAAAATGCAATTTTCATTTTGTCCTCTTTTTTTACTTTTCATCAGATTCGGATTTGGATGGGTTACCTAATACCTGTGGTAAAATTATGCTATTTTTGGAATCTCATTAGAAAGCTACATCAGATTTGCCCACTGGATGATTTTCTGAGATCATCAAGCTAACGTGCTACTCATCTGAAGATGCCTTATGGTCACTAAAATTTAAATCATCCTTTCTTTCAAAACCAAACATCTCTTTCTTATTGGAGAACATTGTCTCCCTAAAGCTGGTTCATGTTTTAGTGCAGAAACCAGAAACTCAGTAATTGAATCTCCCTAAAATACTTCTTATACACCAGCATGTGAGGATTTCTTTCTGTTGTTTCCATTTAGTTTCTGTCTAAGCTCAATTCTGCTCAGTTTTTAAAACCTAGCAAGATTATAGCCCAAAGGTGTTGGGAGACTTAAAAATTTTATAACAGCTGTTCAAGAGTTTAAAAAGAAGCTGTAAAGTTGGATAACTAGTATTTCTGCTTCCTACTAATTACTTTGGAGCAGTTACAATTTGTATTTTTGACTACATCAAAAGTTGTTCTTAACTTTTTACATCCTAGACTTGCAAAATTTTAGAGATGCTCAGAGAATCCTCTTCCTGAGATTCACTTTGTTTCTCAGTTACTAATCTTCCACGCTATGCTTCCCATTTTAGGGGCTGTCTTTTCTACCAAACTATAAAACAAACAAGGTATTTATTTTATTTTATTTAAAATAAATTAATTGCCATTTGCGTATTATTAGTTTCAGAGGTAGAATTTAGTGATTCATCAGTCTTTCTCTGACTGACTTATTTTGCTTAGCATAATACCCTCTAGTTCCATCCATGTCACCACAAATGGCAAGATTTCATGCTTTGTGATGGCTGAGTATTATTCCATTACACACACACCCCCCATTATATATTCCAATATTCCATTATATATATATACACACAAATATATATATACACACATATATACATATATACACATACATATACACATACATATATGTATACATAAATATATACATATATGCACACAAATATACATTATATACATATGTATACTCACACACATATATACACACATATACATATACATACATATATATGTGTGTGTATATATATATATATATATATTACACACACACATACACATACCACATCTTCTTTATCCACTCATCTGTCAATGGACATCTGGGCTCTTTCCATATTTTGGCTACTGTGAATATTGCTGCAATAAACATTGTGGTGCACGTGCCCCTTCAAATCACTAACAAACAAGGTATTTCTAATGATCCTCCCCAGGATCTGATTCCATTGTGGCATCCTCCTTGAATCTGCCTCTTTCTGTCAGACAGCAATTAAGGCTTTAACGTAAACCTTTACTTTCCCCTTATCTTGTCAAAATGTCTACCTTCCTGTTAGTTTTTTCCTTTACAGGAATGATACTCAAAATATAGTCTATAGATGACTACAGAAGTTGAGAGTAAGCATTTAGAAAACTTTATAGCAACATTGGGGAAGGGGAAACTGGTCCTTTATCACAAATAGCTTAAAAACTAATGTTTTAGAGCCGTACTTTGATTAACTGGATTTTGATAATAAGTACTTTGGTATATTGGGATGGAAAGTTATTGCTTTGAGCCAAGTTATCCATGTTCTGGAGTCATAAAGGAATAGTGTTAAGAATAGGACTGTTGTCCTAAGATTGTAATTTGCTCAGAATATGGTACATAGGGGAGACTTAACTTTCTAAAGTACAAGACAAAATATAACATATCATCTGAGTAACTCAGCTGAGGAAGCTACTAAACTAAAGAGTATATTAGGAAGTATTACAGACTTCATCCTATATATAGATGGAAGTTACCTGGGTAATATTTGCAAAATTAAATTATACCTGTGTTCTTCCCAAGTTAAAACTTATGAGCTTAGTTTTAT
>NW_024423319.1:35215217-35242288 GCF_017311325.1 Ursus maritimus | reverse complement strand
AGAGTGAGTATGCTTTCTCATGAAAGTCGAGAACTCATCTGATGGAAGTGAATTTGATTTTCTGGAAAAAGAAATTCCACCTCAGGAGGAATTATATTATATTTTATTTACCTTAAGGTAGGATCAGGCCCACCAGTTTCTAATTCTGTTGGTGAAAATACATTTCCCCTTAAGTATATCTACCTCCTTTTTCTCAGAATGTATATAACTAATACTTTTTACTTAGTCCCAAGAAGGATCGAAGGACTTGAACACTTCTTACTCTGCCTCCTTAAAGTGGTAGTAAATCCCTTGATTAAATCTGACCCTCATCCTGAGGTGAAATGAAGAGAATATGAGCATATCTCAGAGATATTACAGGTTTGGTTCCAGACCACCACAATAAAGTAATTCAAATGATTTTTTTAATTTTCCAGTACATGTAAAACTTATGTTTACACTATACTGTAGTATATTGAGTGTGCAATAGCATTATGTTTAAAGAACAATCTACATACCTTAATTAAAAATACTTTATTGCTAAAATAATGCTAATCATCATCAAGTCATAATCTTGCTGGTGGAGGATGTCATCTTGGTATTGATGGCTGCTAACTCATCAGGGTGGTGGTTACTGAAGGTTATGGTGGTTGTGGCAATTTCTTAAAGTAAGACAATGAGTTTTGCTGCATCAATTGACTCTTTCTTCCATAAATGATTTCTCTGTAGCATGTGGTGCTATTTCATAGCATGTTATGCATAGTAGAACTTCTCATAATCAGAGTCAATCCTTTCAAACCCTGCCGTTTGATCAAATAAGTTGATATAATGTTCAAAATCCTTGTCCTTTCAACAGTCTTCACAGCATTTTCACCAAAAGTAGATTCCATCTCAGAAACCACTTTCTTTGCTCATCCATAAGAAACAGCTCCTCATTCATTAAAAGTTTTATCATGAGATTGCAGCAATTCAGTCCCATCTTCAGGTTCTCCTTGTAATTCTCATTCTCTTGCTATTTATACCTCATCTGCATTACCTCCTTCAGTGGAAGGAAGGAATCAACTTCTTTCAAACTGCTGTTAGTGTTGATATTTTCACCTTTTCCCATGAATTGCAAATGTTTTTAATGACATCTAGAATGGTGAATCCTTTCCAGAAATTTTTTTGAATTATGTTGCCCAATTCCATCAGACGATCACTACATATGGCACCTATATTCTTACAGAATGTGTTTCTTAAATAATAAGACTTGAAATTTGAAATTACTCATTGATCCATGGGCTGCAGAATGGATGTTGTGTTAGTAGGCATGAAAACAACATGAGTCACATACATTTCTAGCAAAGCTCGTGAGTGACCAGATTCACTGTTCATGAGCAGTAGTATTTTGAAAGGAGTCTTTTTTTTTTTTTTTCTGAGCAGTCGGTCTCACCAATGGACTTAAAATATTCGGTAAACCGTGTTGTAGACAGATGTGCTGTCATCTAGGCTTGCATTGTTCCATTCATAGAACATAGGCAGAGTAGTTTTAACGTAATTCTTAAGGGCCTTAGGATTTTCAGAATAGTGAGTTAGCGTTGGCTTCAACTAAAAGTCACCAGCTGCATTGGTTCCTAACAAGAGAGTCAGCCTGTCATTTGAAGCTTTGAAGCTGGGTATTGACTTCTTTCTAGCTAAGAAAGTCCTGTATGGCATCTTCTTCTAGTAGAAGACCGTTTTGTCTACATTGACAATCTGTTGTTTAGCATAGCCACCTTCATTAATTATCTTAGCTAGATCTCCTGGAGAACCTGCTGCAGCTTCTACATCAGCACTTGCTGCTTCCCCTTGCACTTTCATGCTATGGAGATGGCTTCTTTCCTTAAACCTCATGAACCAACCTCTGCTAGTTCAAACTTTTCTTCTGCAACTTCCTCATCTCTCTCAGCCTTCGTGGAATTGAAGAGAGTCAGGGCTTTGCTCTGGATTAGGTTTTGGCCTGAGGGAATGTTGTGGCTGGTTTGATCTTTTATCCAGGCGACTCAAACTTTCTGTGTATCAGCAGAAAGTAAGGCTATTTCACTTTCTTATCATTTGTGTGTTCACTGGAGTAGTACTTTTAATTTGCTTCAAGAACTTTTCCTTTGCAGTCACAATTTGGCTGTTTCATGCCTTTCTCACTAAGCTTCATCATTTCTAGCTTTTGATTTAAAGTGAGAGATATGTGACTCTTCCTTTCACTTAAACACTTAGAGGCCATTGTAGGGTTATTAATGGACTAGTTTCAATATTGCTGTGTCTCAGGGAATAGGGAGGCACAAGGAGAGGGAAAGAAATGGGGGACAGCCAGTTGGTAGAGTAGTCAGTTCACATACAGAATTTATCAATTAAGTCCACCATCATATGGGTGTGGTTTTTGGCACCCCCCCCCAAACAATCGTTATGGTACCATCAAAGATCACTGATCACAGATCATCTTAACAAGTATAAAAATCATGAAAAGTTTTTGAAATATTGCGAGAATTACCAAAATGTGGCACAGAGATTTGAAGTGAGCAAATTCAGTTGGCAAAAATGGTGCTGACAGACTTGCTGAATGCAGGGTCGCTACTAACCTTCAATTTGCAAATAAATAAATAAACAAATAAATAAGTATCGAAAACCCACTATATCTGTAAAATACAATAGAGCTAAGCAAATAAAACAAGTTGTTCCTGTATGTAACTAAAGCTGACGTTTATTTAACTTAGTCAAACTTTATTTTGGCTCTGTGCTTCCTAAATGGTAGATAGCAGTTAATGAAACAGTACCTTGTTACTCTTAACTTATATTGAAATGATTTTAATTGGGTTTCTTCCCATTTTTTTTTGTAGTGCTGTAAGCGCCTAGAAGGTAAGGGTAGGTTAGTATTCTTTTTTATACCATCCTCTATGAAAGTTTTGTGCTTTGTTTTATCTCTCCACGCTTGACAAAAGCGCAAATAGAGTATAGTAAAGACAAGTGAAGGTTCCCAAGTGCTGACATATTCCTTAAGAAAGACTCACATTATCTTCTTACAAATCCAATTCAGCAGCTCTGTTTTGAATTTATTCCTAGAAATGCTGTCTTCATAAAGTAACAAAGTCACTACAACAACAAAACCATATAACGTGTTACGAAAATTTCAGGGCTGTGTTTTGGTGGGAAAATTTCTAAATATGACAATAACAGCATGACAATCAATTAAGTAATAAACTAACTAAACCATGCTTGAGTTGAATTCAGAGAGCACATTTCTAAAAGCATTTGCCTCAACCATAAGCAGGATCTTTTGCCCATACTCCAAGTTTGAAACCATTTTAGTACCCATTCTTATTCTGCTTTACAAATGTGGAAGGCATTTACAATTTTTGTAGTTGTCTTCAGGGCTTATATAGTTTCTCAAATGAATCTTCACAAAAACTTTCAATAGGAATAAAATATTCTTTCTCTTTTTTTATTATGTTCAGTTAGCCACTGTATAGTACATGATTAGTTTTTGATGTAGTGCTCAACGATTCATTAGTTATGTGTAACACCCAGTGCTCATCACAGCACATGCCCTCCTTAATACCCATCACCTGGTTACCCCACCCCCTCTGAAACCCTCAGTTTGTTTCCCAGGGTCCATAGTCTCTCATGGTGCATCTCCCTTTCTGATTTCTCCCCCTTTGGATTTCCCTCCCTTCCCCTATGGTCCTCTGTGCTATTGCTTATGTTTCACATATGAGTGAAACCATATGATAATTGTCTTTCTCTGCTTGACTTACTTCACTTAGCATAATCCCCTCCAGTTCCATGCATGTCGATGCAAATGGTGGACATTCATCATTTCTGATGGCTGAATAATATTCCGTTGTATATATGTACCACATCTTCTTTATCCATTCATTTGTTGAAGGGCATCTTGGCTCCTTCCACAGTTTGGCTATAGTGGACATTGCTGCTAAGAACATTGGGGTGCATGTGCCCCTTCTTTTCACATCATCTGTGTCTTTGGGGTAAATGCCTAGTAGTGCAATTGCTGAGTTGTAGGGTAGCTCTATTCTTAACATCTTGAGGAACCTCCATACTATTTTCCAGAGTAGCTGTACCAGCTTACATTCCCACCAACAGTATAAGAGGGTTCCCCTTTCTCCACATCCTCGCCAACATTTGTTGTTTCCTGTTTTGTTTTGTTAAAATGTTCTTTCTAACACTTACATATAAGCTGGAGCAAAGGTCTGACTCTAAACACGATTTTCTCCATTATTTCAGGTTAACAACTCAGTAGCAAGGAAATTTTTTTTTAGCAATGAAATAAGGATTCTACAGCCCCCATATAATGTATCATCTTTTTCTTAAGATTTATTTATTTATTTATTTGAGATAGTGGGGGAGGGGAAGGCAAAGGGAGAAAGAAACTTAAGCAGACTCCCTGCTGAACATGGAGCCCCATGCAGGGCTCCATCTCATGACCCTGAGATCACCACTGAGCCAAAACCAAGAGTCAGATGCTCAACCAACTGTGCACCTAGGCACCCTTCATGTATCATTCTTAACTTCATTTCTCCCTTTGAAGAATAAAGGACAAGATCTTTCAGGTATGTAAAGTTTCAAGACTGTACCAGCTTTCCAGGATTCATGCCTAGTGCTAGCCAAGTCTAATAAAGCTGGCCTACTAGGCTTTCTTTCAGTAATCTTGCCTTCTCTGAACATTTTGTTTACTTCATTCTTATTACTTTGTTGGCTTTGATCCATTACTCCATTTAAATACCTTATTTCTGTGTGATCCCTGGCCCTTGGCTACTAGATCAAATTTCTTATACATTTTCTTATCATCTGGGTTTTAGACATAATTTATGGCTGGACTATTATTTTTATTTATTCTTCCACTTTTCTCTTATACTTTGTCTTGACATTTCTGATGCTGACACATAGGCCTTCTCTCTTATTCACTGATACTCATGATCTTGCCATATATCCAAAGAATGAGGGGTTCTGGTACTAGTATGCTCCCTTCTGCAGTAGCAAGGTGGAGGAAAGTCTTTGTGTGTTAATGGTTACCATTTTCAGTTGGTGTTCTGCTGCTTTGGTTGATTGTAATTTGTGTCACATTATATCTTAGCATCCAATAAAGTATTTTATAACATCTAAGCTTTAAAACTACAAGTTATCAGATTACTTTCACAGAGTTGACTGTTTGTACTATATAACCAGTTTTTACTTAGCCTTTATTACCTTTTTTTTTTTTGAGGAAATACATATGCCTTTCCTTATTATGCATTCATGAAGACAGACAAAACATAGTTTGGGTAAGACATAAATTATGTGCAAAAAAATAAAAGGAGGGGAATGCCTGGATGGCACAATTAGACGACTGACTGTTGATTTTGCCTAGGTCATAATCTCAGGGTCATGAGATGAAGCCCTGCATCAGGCTCTGCACTCAGCACTGGAGTCTGCTTAAGTTACTGTCTCCCTCTCCTTCTGCCCTTAAACCCCACTCTCCTCTCTCTCCCTCTCTTTCTCAACTAATTAAATAAATCTTTTTAAAAAGACTTAAATTATGTGCAATAACTCAACTATGAAGCCTCACCCATTTTTCATTCTGATACTCTAGCTGGCAGAAACACTCACCCGATCTAGAGCACTCATTGTTCATACCACTTAGCTTATGTGCTTTTAACTCTTATTTCCTTAAATTGATGGCTTTTCTTCCTACGCACCATCTAAGCTCCATGCTATCATTGTATTCTCCATATCTAGCATATTGCTTTGTGTATACAATGTGCTTACTTTATTGACTGATAATATGTAATGAACCATGGAAATAAAAGCAAGGTTTGGTGTGTCCCTTTCAGAGGTCATTCTGAGAAGCTCTAAGAAGATACATTTACCAAAGAAACACTCTGGAGAACTTAATAAATCAATGTAAACCCTCTAACTGGCTTTTCTTCTCTTAGAACTATAAGATGAAGTGATTCAGCAAAGAATAAGTTATGATAAAAATGCTTTTTTCAGATATAAAACCTTAAGCATCTCTAAGTAGAGTCTGACAATCTCATGACATATTTATGCTAATTCATGGGCTTGCAGATTATTTCATATGTCCTGGGCTCTTCTACCTTAGCAACCAATATATCCCAGGTTTAATGCAAAGTCACTGTATATTTATGCTTTCATGTAATTTTTTTCCTTTCCTGTCTACAATTATTAATGCAAAATGTACTTGGCTGTTTTAATATAAGCACTATGTTGCACTCCCTTCTACTGTGAAATAATTATTCAGTTAGATCCACTGACATGTTGAAAACAGGTCTATTGTACTATTTTATTTCTGCTTTATCCTTTTGTTTCATGGTAGACCAACAGAGAGCTCACATGTGTAACAGACATGGGTATTTGCTCTATAGTATACTCAAAAATTGCTATGTGAGGCACATTTTGCCTTTTAGTTGGTACCTCAATTTTCTATGTATTATAATATAGTATAGCAAGTGTTCTGGATGTATTTTGAATCATGATGCCAACCTGAGGGCAGGTCAGCAGTTCCTAGGGAAAAAGAGCCACTCTTAAGACATTCATAAAAGCCACTTGCACATATGGTGTGATATGAGGAGCACTGATTGCAGAACTCTTTATCAAAAATACTGAGAACAGACTTTGGAACCAGACAGACCAGAGTTTGCAAGCTACTACTGGGATTTATTAGTTGTATGGTTTCAAGCAAGTCACCTCCTCTCTGTGAGCCTTGGTCTCCTTATTTCTGGAATGGAAGAGAATAATATATTTCATGTTTGTGAATTAACCGAAATAACAACAAATACTAGAAAATCATTGCTTCCCTGTCCCTTTCCTACTGTTCTACCACAATATCTAAAATTCCCTAATTAGATAGTCATCTTAATGTTCAGGTGATAATACTACAATCTCTCTTAAAGCACTATATTCTTAGAAAAAACCACATATTAAACAAGTATGTTTTAACATTTCAGATTTTACTTCATGGGGCCCCAAGGGAGTGAAACCAGGCAGTTCTGGTGAGGAGTAAATGGTTGGCAAATTTGAGTACAGAAATTTCTTCCAGAGATTGATAGAACCAAGGGAAACATAGCTGTTATGGAATATGGGCAATATAGTCCAGACATAAAGGGCTCACAAAAGAAAAATGAATAAAATGGGCTCATCAAGGAAGAATGGGCACACAAGAGATAAACTAAGCTGCTTCTAAATCTTGCTAAGACTAGGCTGGTTGAAGGCAGTGTTCCCAACATGGAAACATGTTCACATCATTGATTGAGATTATTGAAATAATAACAGTAAAGCACATTATGTTTCATGCACATATCTAGTCATTTCACACTCGTTAACTTATTTATTGCTTGAAGTAACTCTGAGGTAGGATATACTATCATCTTCATTTTACAGATGAGGAAACAAGACACAGCGTGGTTTAGTACTTGACTACACATAACAACCGGTAAATGGAGATGCCAGGACTTAAATCTAAGAGGTCTGCTTCCAGAGTCCATGTATTTAAACTTGGGATAATAGTCAGCCTGGTTTTTATACCTAAAACATGAGTTAATATTTTTAATTCTGTATTCTTAATGGATAAATAGTTAGTCCATTGGAAAGATGAACAGACTGGGAAGCATACCTGGGTCCTAGTGTGAGGTCCATTAGCTGTAGGAACCTTGGACAGGTCATTTCCTGCCATCTGCACCTCATTTTCCTGATCCATCAAATGATGGGTTTGAGCTAAATAATTTTACAATCCTTTTCAATTCTGTTTCCATCAAACATTATAAGAATTAATAATTTTTAAGGTTATTCAGAATTTTATTATGTATTTACTCAGGAAACACTTCATGTGATTTAGATAACAATCATTCTAATCCTCTCTTTAGTAGCTATAGAATTTCAGTGGGAGGTATAAGTTCATTTGAGCTTTGGAATATATAAGTACCTGCTGCTGATTTTGATTACCATAAAAGCACATTGAAATTTCTTTTAGAATCTTCTTAACCTTTAAATAATTTTCTTTTTCAAGGGGGAAAGCATTATGTTCTCTTTCTTTCTTCCTTTCATTTTAAATGGTTTATTCACCAAGAGGAACTGTTGGCAGTTATAACGGGTAGCGTAGAGTGAACCCCACTCCAGTCCACAAAGGAAAGCATGATGATTCTGCCACGCATTTAATTAAGTATGTTTTTCTCTAGCAGCAGCTTAGGTTAAATGGCATTTTTGGCAGCATAAATTTCATGAAACGGCAGTAATTTCACTTTTCTGCTCTCTGGGAAGGTTTTTTTTTTTTTTTTGTATGCTTGGACTGGAAAAGGTATGGCTGTGTTCTATTTAGATTGAGGTAGGATTTGGTACATTTGGTTGAACTGCTGAACTAATGCAGCAGCATTTTCGTTTGACACAGATGTATAACTCTGTGTTTATCAGCTGCAGGATTTAGCTTGACCATTCTGGTTTCAAAGATCAGTTCTCAAAATGCGACTGCAAAGTTTTCCCAAGTTCACCTTCCAGATTTTTAAGTAAAAGCAAAAGAACATACACTGGTGTTAATGTACATTCCTAAGAAAAAATCTGGACATGATTAATGTCTCTCTCCTCTGGGCCCCACGGCGCTGTGTTTCTAGCTCTATTAAAGTACTTATTTCATGTTGCTATGCCTTCAAGTTAGCTGTGTACTTGTTTATCTTCCCTGTTAACTTAAATTCCTTGTGAATAGAAGCTGCATCCCTTAGTGAATATCCTCAGAGTGCCTAGCATAGCACAGAACAATAAAGACGTGCCCAGTGCGTAATCACTGAATGAATCAATCTTGTCAAATTCAGCAAGCTGTTCAAATTCCTTCCTTGAACTCAATGTAATCTTGAACCAAAAACTTAGTTTCACAAGACATTAATGTTCTGCCAAATTAAAGAGTGCTGTACACTCTGGGAGACCAACCTAACCCACCAGGCCCTATTGTATTTTTGGCTGAGTCTACCTTCTTGTTGTCATATAGATGCTGTTTACTTTATGAAAATACATGGCATATAGCAAAAAATGCTGACTTGATAATCTAGAGTATATTAGCAACTACCCAGGGTATTTTCTCCTTGTCCCCAATTATTCACATTATGAATGAGGAGAGCAATGTGAGCTTCTAATTTTAACTTCCAAACATATCCGAGACCTCAGCAAAAGCCAAAATTGAGAGGAGAGGAAACTTTCCCCCATTTTTATGTAAAGGTGCAGCATGTATAATTGCTTCAGAATCCATCATTCTAACTCAGAAGCCTAGGTGACAGGTGAAATAAGACTAAAGATCAGTTTGAGGTTGCCCAGAAACAAGAAAATCTACAATAGTTCCATGGGTAACAGTCTATGTCATTGGATAATAGTAGTTAGTGGCAGCGTAACTGTGCATATGTGAAACCCTTTGTTATGGGTTGAAGATTCCCTCAAAAAAAGATACATTGGAGTCCTGGTCACCTGGGTGGCTCAGTCAATTAAATATCTGCCTTTGGCTCAGGTCATAATCCCAGGGTCCTGGGATGGAGCTTTGTGTTGGGCTCCCTGCTCAGCAGGGAGCCTTCTTCTCCCTCTCTTTCTGCCCCTCCCCCCTGCTCCTGTTCTCTCTCTCAAATAAATAAATAAAACCTTTATAAAACAAACAAAGGGTATGTTGGAGTCCTTACCCACAATACCTCAGGATATGACCTTATTTGGAGATAGATTTTTACAGAAGTTAAAATGAGATCACTAGGATGGGCCCAAATCCAATATGGTTGGGGTCCTTATGAAACTGAGAAATCTGGCACAGAAGCAGACATGCATAGAGAGAAGGTAACATGAAGACACATAGGGAAAAGGTGGACATCTACAAGACAAGCAGGGAGGACTGAAAGAGATCCTTCCCTCATAGCCCTCAGAAGGAAGCAACCCCACAGATGCCCGAAGTTTAAACTCCCAAGCTTCAGCACCTGTGAGACAATATATTTATGTTGTCTAGGCCACCTACCCTGTGGTATTCTATTCTAGCAGTCCTAACAGACTAATAGATGGCTCAGGACAGAAATTCAGGATGCCGGAGTTGGAGGAGACCTTAAGAAATTGACTCTGGTTCCTTCTTTGCACTCTGGTTAATGTCTAAGACATTTACATCAAAGTGTGGTCCTCTGCTTAAGAGTAGAAAACCAATGATATGTATAATCTCCAGTGAATTGTCCAGTATTTTGCCCCCCTGTTAATAAGTTCTTGTGGGTTTTTTTTTAAAGATTTACTATATGAACTGGGTTTTTCCCAGCTTTATTGAGGTATAATTGACAAAGAAAATTTGTATTTAAAGTGTACAATGTAATGATTTGACACACACACACACTGAGAAATGATTACCACAATTAAGCTATTTAACACATCCATCACCTCACATAGTTACCATTTGTGTGTGTGTGTAGTGAGAAGACCTAAGATCTACTCTCTTAGCAACTTTCAGGTATACAATATAGTGTTATTAACTATAGTCACTATGCTCTACATTAGATCTCTAGATGTTATTTGTCTTATGACTGAAAATTTTGTACTGTTTGACAAACATCTTCTCATTTTCCCCAGCCCCAACCACCTCCATTCTATTCTCTGCTTCCATGAGTTCAACTTAAAATTTTATATGTAGATTTCGTGGGTCTGTTTTGTTAATTTTACTTATTTTTTATTTTTAACATTTTGACCACTTTCATCATTTCCCCCACTCCCACCCCTCTCCTCTGGCAACCACCAATCAATCTGTTCTCTGTTTCTGTGGGTTCATTTTTTTTTTGTTCCAAATGTAAGTGAGATCATGCAGTATTTACCTCAGGTCTGACTTTTTTCACTTAGCATAGTATCCAGGTCCACCCATGTTGCCAAAATGGCAGGACTTTCTTCTTCTTTATGATTAATATATATATCCTTTTATATATCATTATCCTTCTATATATATATATATATATATATTCCACTCATCTGTGGATGGACATTTAGATTATTTCCATGTCTTGGCTAGTGTGAATAATGCTGCAGTGACCACAGGGGTACAGCTATCTCTTTGAGATAGTGATTTTATTTCCTTCTGATATATACCCACTAGTGGGATTGCTGGATCATATGGTAGTTCTATTTTTAATGTGTTGAGAAACCTCCATATGACTACTTTCCATACTGGCTGTACCAATTTTCATCTATTGAGATGATCATGTGATTTTTATCCTTTATTCTGTTAAGGGAGTATATTACACTTATTGATTTGCATGTGTTGAACCATGCTTGCATGCCAGGGATAAATCCCATTTGATCATAGTGTATGATCTTTAAAATGTGCTGTTGAATTCAGTTTGCTAATATTTCTTTAGGTTTTTTTCCATCTATGTTCTTCAGGGATATTGGTTTATAGTTATTTATTTATTCTTTTGTAGTGTCCTTGTCTGCTTTTGGTATCAGGGTAATCCTGGTCTTAAAAAGGAGATTGTAAATGTTCCCTCCTCTTCAATTTTTTTTGGAAGAGTTTGGGAAGGATTGGCATTATTGTTTTTTTAATGTTTGGAAGAATTTACTAGTGAAGCCATTTGGTCCTGGGATTTTCTTTGTTAGGAGGTTTTTGATTATCTTTACTCATTATTGGTCTATTCAGATTTTCTATTCCTTCATGATTCAGTATTGATATTGTATGTTTCTAGGAATTTATGTATGTCTTCTAGGTTATCTGATTTGTTGGCATATAATTGTTGATAGTATTCTCTTATGATACTTTATATTTCTGCAGTATCAGTTGTAAGGTCTTCTCTTTCATTTGTAATTTTATTTATATAACGGTTCTCTTTTTTTTCTCTCTTATGGTTAGTCCAGCTAAAGTTTTATCAATTTTATTTGCTTTTTTCTATGTCTTTCTATTTTGTTTATTTTTGCTCTAATATTTATTATTTCCTTCCCTCTGCTAATTTAAGGATTAGTTTGTTCTTGTTTTTCTAGTACCTTGAGACACAAAGTTAGGTTGTTTACTTGAGATCTTTTCTTTTTCTTAATGTAGGCATTTATCACTATAAAATTCCCTCTTAGCACTGCTTTTGCTGCAACCCATAGGTTTTGGTCCATTTTGTTTCAATTTTCATTTGTCTCAAGATACTTTTTTATTTTGCCTATGATTTCTTTGGCCACATTGGTTGTTTAGGAATGTGTTGTTTAATTTCCACCTATTTGTTAATTTTTCAATTTCCTTTTGTTATTGACTTATAAATTTATACCATTGTGGTCAAAAAAGATTTGATATGATTTTGATCTTCTTAATTTTGGTAAGACTTATTTTGTGGCCTAACATACAATCTATCCTGGAAGGTTCCAGGTATGTTTAGAGAAGAATATGTATTCTGTTGTTGTTGGATAGGATGCTCTGTATATGTCTGTTAGGTACATTTGGTCTGTAGTGTTATTCAGATCCACTGTTTCCTCATTGATTTTCTGCCTGATCATGTACCATTGTTCAAAGTGGGATATTGAAGTATTTCACTATTATTATATTGTTATTTCTCCCTTCAGTTCTGATAATATTTGGTTTATATATTCAGGTGTTCTAATGTTGGTTGTATATATATTTACAATTGTTATATCCTCTTGATGAATTGATCCCTTTACCATTACATAGTGACGTTTGTCTATTGTGACAAATTTTGCCTGGGAGTCTGTTTTGTCTGATTCATTTAGTATAGTCATCTGTGCTCTTTTTGGTTACTATTTGCATGGGATCTTTTTTTTCCATCCCTTGACTTTGAGCCTGTGTGTATCCTTAAAGCTGAAGGTACCATACTTTTGGATCGATCAATTTTCTTTTTTTTTTCTTTTCTTTTCTTTTCTTTTTTTTTCTTTTCTTTTCTTTCTCCATTCAGTTACTATGTGTCTTTCACTTGGATAATTTAATCTATTTTAATTTAAACTATTTATAGGTAAGGATTTACTGTTGCTATTTTAAAATTGTTTTATGACTGTTTTCTAGTTCCTTTGTTTCTTCCTGTCTTGGTGTTCTCCTTTGTAATTTGTTGATTTTTTTTTTTAGTGGTATATTTTGATTTCTTTCTCTTTAATTTTTGTGTTCCCACTAGAGTTTTTTTTTTATTATCTATTTCTGGTTACACAAAACATCTTATTGTTATAACACTCTATCTTAAGCTGATAACAGCTTAAGTTGAATCATGTACAAAAACTCTATACTTTTACTCCTCTCCCCCATTTTATGACACTGAAGTCACACTTTACATCTTTGTATGTTGAGTATCCATTAACAGGCTATTCTAGCTATAGTTTATTTTTAATACTTTTTTTTACTTTTATACTTGAATTAAAACTGATTTGTGCGTCAATATTACAGTATTGGAATATTCTGAGTATTATTATATATTCATCTTAATCAGCAAATTAAACATACTGTCATAGGTTTACATGTTATTACTTAGTGTTTGTGTGTGTGTGGGTGGGTGTGTGTGTAAAAGTGAAGTTCACTTAAAAGTAAGTTATTTTGAAACCAGAAGGAACTTTCCTATAGGAACAACATTATAAATGAACATCAGGTCCCATGTTAGCCCACAAAAAATCTGTTTAATCCACAATGTAGCTGACCTATATTGTTAATTGTATTGTAATCCTAACCGCCTTTAAACAAAGATGGTTAGTTAAATTCTTACCTGTATTAAGAAAAATATATTTAGTACACTCAGGGCACATCTCTTTTCCTACCTCTTCTTTAATCAATACTGGGAGTCAGTGGAAACCTGTTCCTGCTCCTTTAGAAACAGAAGCAGCAAATATCTCCCAGCACAGCCCCAGCAATGAAACAGAAAACCCTCTTGGCCTTCACTGGTGTGATGAGGATAGGGATAGCAGCTCTGTAGTGGTAGTTTTGGCAGCAGAGTAAAAGCCTTATTGGCATGGATTCTTACAACAGCAATAACAATGGTAGAGGTGATAATAGTTATGTCAACACTGGTGGCAGAGAGGAGATGGCAAGTTGCCCAATCAACATGGGCTCTTCCCCTATGTATGAGTAATTCATAAATAAATATTGAAGTTAAATTTGGGCAGGTTTCAAATGAAGATTTTATTTTTATCTTTAATTCCTGTTATAAATAGTTCTGGAGACTATACTTAATAAATAGTCCAGTTACAGTAATTGCTTTGGCAACATATTTTACCATCATCATTTTTCTCTTTCCAAATTGTACCTTCCATAGCTAGATATTATGTTTTTGTCATTAATCTGGTTTATTCTCAGCTTAATTTTATTTTCACAACTTATTTTTTTAGCTATGTGATAAAAAGTAGAGTCAATTTGAAATACTTTGAGAAAATAAAGCAGGCTTGTTACAAAAGGGAAACATTACAAATATTAAATTAGTAAAATGGTACATTTTGGCATAAATTATGTGGCCTCAGTTGCCCATGTACCTATAAGGAAAAGAGAGGAAGCCATAGGCAGGCAAGGCTGAAACTTGGGTCATTAATCTGGCTGATGTGGTGAGTCATTCCAAATCACAGTGCCAAAGGATGATGGTGTGCTCAGGCACCATCCTGGTTGGCCTCACCAGTGTGATTGGTGGAGTGAGGCAGGAGAAGTATCCAGCCCAGTGGTTCTTAACCTTTTCACATGGTTGTACATGGATGTCATCTGCAGAGCTTTGAAAGACTTATGCTAAGCCGTATATCTAGAGATTCCCATTCAACTGGTCTGGGGTGAAGTTTGGGTGTCCAAAGCACCCCCTGCTCCAACCAAAGAGATTCTAATGTGCAGTCAAGATCAAAGGCCACTGGTTTTACTAAGTGTTGTGATAATCAGAGCAAGAGCATTAGACATGCTGAGTGGTCTGCGTGAAGGAGGACTTGAGCTCACTGCTTGCATTAGAGCTAAGGATGCTGGGATAAGCAGTAAATCTTTGGTTCTAGTGGAACAGTCAAGAAACTAAGTCATCAACTTAGTTACAACACTGGGCAAATAAAACAGGAGGTGAGATAAATGATCTAACTGATAATATGTGGTTATACACTAGACAGCTATCAAGATCAGGGAAGTAAAAATCACTGAGCAAGTGAGGAGGCTTCTGCTCATGTTTAGCTACCATTGGAAAGCCTATTAAACTTCAGTGAGCAGTGAGAATTATAATCCCTGGGAAAGATTTCAAACTTCTTCCACTGGTACTGTCCTCTCAGGATAAAATAATACTTATCTAGTTAATAAAAACAAAAGCTGTATTGTGTGTGTAAAAATCATGATGTTGGATTTCTCTGAATGGAAGTTAGTTTTGATTTCATATTATAAACTCATGAAAAGAAGACAGGCAAAGATACCCTATCTTTAGTACATAAATTAGTTGGAAAAATTTCCGACATTGGTTCAATAAATATTAAATGAGCAGCATATCCCAAGATTTGTGCTAGACACTGGAGATAAAGCTATGAGCAAGATATAAACAGGTTCTACCCTCATAAAATATATATTCATACACTATTACCATACTTTACTTAAAGATTTAAGCAAACTAAGTCAATCAGAGAAAGACAAATACCATATGATTTCACTCATTTGTAGAATTTAAGAAACAAAACAAATGAAAAAAGAAAGAAAACAAATGAGCAAAGAGGAAAAAAGAGAGAGAGAGAGAGAGGAAAACCAAATAACAGATTCTTAACTATAGAGAACAAACTGATGGTTACCAGAAGGGAGGTAGGTTGGGGCTGGATTAAATAGGATATGGGAATTGAGGAGTGCTCTTGTTGTGATGAGCACCAGGTGTCGTATGGAAGTATTGAATCACTGTATTGTACACCTGAAACTAATATTATACTGTATGTTAACTAACTGGAATTTTAATAAAAATTTAAAAAAATAAAAGTTTTAAAATAATTACATTTAAGCAAATAGAGAATCAGCTGCTGAACAGGGATAAGCAGACAGAAACTGATATATAATGTGAAGAATAATTATATTCTTCTCTTGGTTGAATCCTTTAAATGGAATTGGGACTATTTTATACTTCACAATTCAGTAGATTGTAGCCATACCCATTTACCCTTTCGTAGTCATTCACTCCAAACTTCTCAGCACATACACCTTAATCTTTCTAGAATGCATAAAGCTAACGTTAATCTGGATTTGCACAGACTTTTTTTCCCCATTTCTTTATCTTAGCTCTTTCATTTGATTTATTTATTCACTTACCTTAATAAATACATTCTAATCACTGTATTTCTTTCTTTCCACATTTTCCCATATCAAAACACTGGCCTCAACATCAGACCAACTTGGCAGATAGCAAAAATAATGTACCATTGATAAAGTTACGTATCTCACAGTTTACTTTCAACCAGACTCTGAGCAACCAAATTGGAAATGCTTGAATAGTTTTAGGGCATACAATAGTTCAAAATTGACATTATTGAAATCATACAAAGCTATCTTTAGAAATATTTGTAAATGTACTTTTTGTATCATTATAAAAGCTGCTGCCACTCCATCAGGACAAAATTTTTACCCAAAGGAAAGGATTTCCCACAGAGTGTTAAAATATGGTGCCACTAATTATTATCAAGTTTATTCTGGAAAGTTCATATTTGCTACCATATAGTATCAAATTTATATTTTTGATAAAGTACAAAAATGCTAAATATTATTTATGGGTTAATGGTGGTTTCTCAAGAAAAAACTCTAAGTCAAATTGCTAATGGCTATAGTCTAGATTTCTGCAAAACCTCACTAGTAAGGGTAATTCTGCTTAAGAATAATTGACTATCTTTTTAGATGTTCATTTTATCATATATATTTTCTCTTTAAATTGAATCTTTAAAATCCATAATTAACAAATCTCAAAATATTTCAGATAATATTAAGAAAATCATGGTAGTTGAATGTGTACTTCTGTTATTTATAAATACATCATAAGTCATTTAAAAAATATTCCACAAACATTTTTAAGTACTTCCCATGGAAATAGTTCTTAATAAGGGAACATCTGTGTATCATATAGCCAGTTAGTTTCCAGATTGGTAATAGTAATATTTTCACTTCTAAACCAGTCTTAATTTATATGACAGCTCTGTCTCCCAAGCACCAGATAGTCAACTTTTGCCAAGATCTTCATTCATTATAGTAAACTAAATCATTCTAACAATATTAGATAAAACTCTCTGCAAATCATGAGTTAGATTAGTTCCTTGGAGAAATAGAGATTGTAAATAATACTAATGGCTTTGCATAACAGACAATAAGTTATTATACCATATGTTATACTGTGTTAAATTTTAGTGAAAGAGAATGAGGTTTACAAGTAAATCAGTCAATTAACTGATTTAACTGAGAATAGATTTGTCTCTACTGACACTGAAACGTGTTGGAAACCACATTCAAATAAGTAAGCATAATAGTTTGACAAAAGATTCACAAGGCATGCCATGTGCAGAAATAACTAAAACCTTGGTCAAATCTCCACATTCTTCCTTCTTTCATTCATTCATCATGTATTGTTTACAAATTCAATGTAATGGGAATTGTGTTAGTTTCTGGAAACACAAAGATGAGTAAAACAAGATTCACTGTTAGGTGAAGAAAGCAAAGGAATTAAATACTATTTACAATATAAATAGCACTCAGTATTTGAAGTCCCACTACCGAAATATTTGGTCTAGCCATTTGCAAAAGATGTCTACACAAAATTTACTATCTAAATTGTAAACTTACTGTTAGGCCCTCTTAGGTACTCAAACAAAAATGATTACCTTCAGGAGTCCTGTCCAGAGGATATAGAATATACTACAACAGTACATCAACTGTTTTCCTGATAGCATTGTATCTTGTGTTATAGTTGTTTTAACCTGTTGTACATTATCATTCTGATTCTCCCACCCATTCCTAGATCGTTTCACCCTTTGTTAGTCCCAATGTTTGCTCATTCATTGTTCATAGTACCTGTTCTTTGCAATGTGGAAGGAAATGTGATTAGTATAGAATACTGTTCAATATCATGGGATATTGCCCAAAACAGATCCACTAATGACTTCAACCAGTTTAAAATGATTATGTATTTAGTATTTCTTTGTGGGGGTCAGACAATAGATGTTTATTTTTCACAGTTCTGGAAGCTAAAAGTCCAAGATCAAGTTTCCATCATGGTTGAGTTTTTGGTAAAGGCCCTCATCTAGGCTTGCAGATGGCCTGTTTCATTCTGTGTCCTCACTTGGTGGAGAAGGAGAGAGAGCTAGCTTTCTGGTCTCTTCCTATAAGGACACTAACATCATCATGAGGATCCCACTCTCATGACCTCATGTAAACCTAATTACCACAGAAGCCCCTGCCTCTAAATATGTATTTGATATTTCATCTGCTGTATATTATGCAGAAATCCTTGATAGCTAGTAATTTAGGCATTTTTAAACTTTTTACTGATATTTAAGGAAACTAAAATTTTAGAGAAGAGTTGGGAATGCACTGTTAGCTTTCCCACCTAAAATAATGAAATATAGATGTCTACTCTCAGTGAACTTACATTCCAAAGTATTTTAACAAACAAATTAGAGTCAAATATTGGGAGTGGCCTGGATTTGAGCTGCAGAATTCTAAAAGAATATTTAAGATACCACCTCCTCCCACAACAATTTATGGCATTGATTGTGGTGATGCTTTCAAGGGTGTACACATTTCTCCAAACTCACTAAGTCATATATGTTAAATATGTAACCTTTGTACATTCAATTATACCTCAATAAAGTGGTTTTTTTAAATAATGGCCGCAAACCAACATGAATTTCAATTTTAGCTATTTTCATATATATTGAAAAACTATGCATTAAAATGTTGCATTTATTGAATATAAGGTTTTTATAATCACAGAAAGCAGCATAGTGGAAAAATCACTGGACATTTAATCTTGGCACTAAAGTAACTACACAACTTTGGAAAAATCACTTCACTTCTTTGTGCCTCTGTAAAATTAGCATAATTATTATTTGGCCTATCACATAAGGTTGTTGTATGTCTCAAATAAGTTAACATATGGGGATGTGCTATGAAAAGTTCCATTATCATATAAATGCTAGACATTAGTTCTCCCTTGTGGGTAAGAGGTGGTGGCAGCTATCACCTTGGGCCTGACTGAAGAGTGTAGGAAGACATGCCATAGCAAATACATGTCAATTAGTCATTTCCCCAAGCCTACCTGAGCTCATTTTTGTCCATGACACCCTCTCTGGATGTTTTATTTTGCTCTGAAATTTTCTACATTGGTAGGTTTTGCTCCAGTGAAATTGTCTTTCTTTGTTCTTTCTATATATGTGAGGCAACAAATTGTGGAGAAACAATTTTACTAACCAAAAACAAAGGGTCTTGTGAGACTGAGAGGATTTGGAGCCTATAATAATCAGTTGACATTCAAGTTGTGTCTATATGACAACAAAATGATAGGGAAATGAGTAAAGTAAGATGTGGGTGGCAGTTTCTTAGTATGAAAATAATGTGTGTCCCATAGAAAGTTACAGCAAAAGACTTATTTCAAGTTCTCATGTTTGAGAGAGATTGCAAGTCTGATTGCTTCCTTTTTTTTTTTTAAGCCATCCTAGTTAGGTATTATCCTTTTTTACTTTATTCTGTTTTTCTTTCTAGATTCTCAGAAACAAGGGTGGGGACTGATGAACAGTAAATCTGGCATTGGACATGAGTGGCTTTATTTTTTTTAATAATAATTTTTTATTATGTTATGTTAGTCACCATACAGTGCATCCCTAGTTTTTGATGTAATGTTCCATGATTCATTACTTGCCTATAACACCCAATGCACCATGCAATACGTGCCCTCCTTAATACCCATCACCGGCCTATCCCATTCCCCCACCCCCCTCCCCTCTGAAGCCTTCAGTTTGTTTCCCAGAGTCCATAGTCTCTCATGGTTCATTCCCCCTTTTGTTTACCCCCCTTCATTCTTCCCTTTCTTCTCCTACCGATCTTCCTACTTCTTATGTTCCATAAATGAGTGAAACCATATGATAATTGTCTTTCTCTGCTTGACTTATTTCACTTAGCATTATCTACTCCAATGAGTGGCTTTATATTTAAGGGTATAGGATGTCTTGAGAAAAGAACAATAACTTTAGTATAACAATACCTGAATAGGACCTGCTCTTGCTAGTTATATGAACTTGGACAAATTGTTCAACATCACTCAGCCTTAGTTTCATCACCTGTAAGTGGAGAGAATGTCTCTCCCTCTTCTCCCAGAGTTACTATGAGAATACAACTAAAATAATGAATGTCTGTAAACCTCGCTATAGACCATTATATAATTTTGGGGACTTAAAATTATTTTGATTTTCTGAATAAAAATGTTTTCTTGATAGGGCTGGCCATATTGTTTTGATTTTGAAAAAGCAAAGACACAGGAGAGAGTTAAATCCATTTTCTGTCCCTCCACAGCATTTAGAATTGAGAAGAAATCACTACTTTTGTTTTCTGTGAAATTGGATCATGGGGAAGCTGAAATGTACGATTTTAGTGCTAGAGGTCTAAGGACATGACAATCCAATATAACTTAAGATAAATAAAGAAAATGGTAGCCTGAGAATATGTTTCTAGTGCTCTCCCCTTCCTGTCTTACTGCTTAGATAGCTAACCACTAAAATAACCCTGTCTGATTGTTGGGACTGGCAGATGAGGTCAGATACAGCTGAGACTGTGAGTCGTCCAGAAGAATGTGCAGATTTGGAGATGTTGTTGTTTTTAACTACAGGGACAGTTAAAGACCCAGCAATTGGGACATCAGCAAATTCCTCTTACCCTGTAAGGATTTGCAAGCAGTCAGTGAGCATGCATAGAATCCCATCTGAGCTAGAAGGTATATATTTAAGATTCATAGAAGAACTTCCAAATTATGATGGCAGTTGGTGTGTGGGGGCCATACTGAAAGGAAATTTGATAAACCCAGCCAAACTAAAGAATCTGAAGTAGAAGGGAAAGAATCTACAAAATATAGCATATACTAAAAATAGTGTATAAGATATATATCACCTGTTAATTTGGATGTTAATGTGCTAAATTGCTATAGCAAAAGAAAATCCTTCAGATTGTGTAAAAGGTATGTTCTATAAGAACAGCTCATAAAATAAAGTGACAAAAAAGTTAAAAATAAAAGCAAAGGCAAAAAGATACCAGGCAAATGCAAACAAAAAAAGAATGAGATTGTCAGTATTAATATCAGAGATACTAGAATTTAAGATCAAATGCACCAAGTAAAATGAAGAGTGGAATGATAATAGTATAATTAAGGTGCTTATGTAGTATTTCATCCAAATGAGAGACTTTTATGAGGCCTTATTAATGACTTTGGGACAAAAATAATGAAGAAGATGTAACAGTTTTAACCATTTAATGTAAAAACATAGCGACAAAATACGAAATAGAAAAATATATTATGCAAAGAGAAAAGGATAAAACCATAGTTGAGTCGAGGTGTTAGTATATATCTTTCAGTTTTTGGTCTATTAAGTGGGTTAAAAAAATAGAGAAAATGAAATTTGTATAATAACCTCAGTAAGCTTGATATACAACTTTGAACACTACAAATAGAGAATACAAACAACCATGATACATAGAAAGAAATTGCTCAGGCATTTGGCCATAAAGATGTTAATAATAATAATGATTAACATTATTATTTTATTATGAACAAATATTTCATGGAATAGAGATTATATTAATTCATTCTCTTGACCACAATTTAATAACTTTAGAAGTCAACATTAAGGAGACACACTCCCAACCTTAAACATTTAAAAACATTTTGTTAAATAAGTTCTAAATTGAGGTAAAAATGAAATATAAATGATAGATTATTTATAAAATGATAAAAATAAGGATACTTCATATCAATCTGTGGTATACAGAGTCAGCTGAGGAAAGTATTTAGTTTATCTATTTTAGTTATTTTAAAACAAAGACTGAACATGGCGAACTAAATATTGAGCTTCAAAAACGAGTAAAAGAATAATAAAATGAAACAAAAGAAAGAGGAAGATATTAATAAAGATAAACTTTGAAATTAAATATAAAACAATATTAGTGAAAAACAGCCTTATGGGTAAATAATGACAAAATATGCCTATATGAAGAGTGAATATAATGGCATAAGGAAACAGTCACTTAATAAAACTATTGCCCAGTTCAGTATAACCAAAATTTATAATGGATAAAGTATTTTGAAGCCATGGCATTTATAAATTCTTTATGTCAGAGTACATACATTGTTTCACTGAAAACATATTTTTTTTCTCCTCCTTATCACCACTCAGTCTGATATACTGACCCCAGGTGGCCATTTTCCTCTTTAAGTAGTGTGAAACTAGAACACAATTTTCATTTCAGAAACAAAAATCCAATTTCTAACAGAGACACAACATTGCACATAGACAGCAGCCCTCCTATCACCTCGATAGCTTAAGTTTCATGGAATAAGTTTGTTTTAGCTACTGTTAAACTTTGCCATATTACATCCTTCCTTCTCACCTCTGCTAAGGAAAAAAAAATAGATGAAATGAATAAGCTGAAACCTCCAAGAACATTTCAAAAGCCATGTGTCACTGAGAAGATAAACATTAGAAAAAAGACTGTAAAATTAATACTTTTTAAAATGTTTCCTTTGGGCTTTACCTGTTCTCACTTCTTTAATGAGGAACATGAGATGGGCTTCTCTCTCAGTATACAGTTGGGTACAGTGCACAAACCATTTATTTGGTTCTCAACAAATATTCATTTTTCAGTTCCATTGGAGTGTCAACGAATGGAAATAGCCCTCTTTAAAATCCTAAAACAAAATTTTCCCAGAACTTGATATTCAATTGTAGTTGTTGGTTCAGTTCTAATTGGTGATTATGTCATATTTTCATCTCTCTATTTGAACTTCCTCCATCATCTTTAAATCTTCCTGTGAAGCCACCAGAAGACAACTTCTGTAGGCTCACTCTGTCACATCTGCACACCTACTTGCTTTTATGTTCATATACTCCATCTGCCCTCATTTTAGCCTAGATAAACAGTCAGTACTTCTAGATAAGCTCATTTCCTCCATTTGTACATTAAATCCCATTCCCTCTTCCCTATTAAGGATATGGATCAATCTCTTCTCACCTTCACCATGAATTTCCTTTTCTAATGGGTCATACCCATCAGCATATAACCTGCTATATAATTATTTTTTTAAAAAAGATTTTATTTATTTGACAGAGATAGAGACAGCCAGCGAGAGAGGGAACACAAGCAGGGGGAGTGGGAGAGGAAGAAGCAGGCTCATAGCAGAAGAGCCTGATGTGGGGCTCGATCCCAGATCACCGGGATCACGCCCTGAGCCGAAGGCAGATGCTTAACCGCTGTGCCACCCAGGTGCCCCACCTGCTATATAATTATTATATAGTTGGCTACACAATGAGCATATACCTTGTGTCCAGTCCAGTGATAGAAGGTGTGAGAATATCTTTAATCAATGTAAAAGATAGGCTGCTTCCCTTGGAAGAGCTTCTATATTGCTTGGCAAATCATTACTGACCCTCCTTTATTTTTGCATAGTGCTTTCCACTTTCTAGTGAAGTAAGTAGGACAGGTATTATCACCATCCTCATAATCATCTCTTCATCATCTTTTATAATCATCATCTTTACTGTCAATCATCATCATAGAAGCAGCTAACATTAAATGAGCATTTATTTTATGCTAAGTACTAAGTGTGTCACGTACACTATCTCATTTAATCTTAAAATCCTCTTTATATAGTAGGTGGTATTACAACCTGATGCTCATAGAAGTCATGTGATTCACTCTGACTTATTTCACTTAGACTAATACCCTCTAGGTCCATCCATGTTGTCTAAATGGCATGATCTCATCCTTTTATATAGCTGTGTAATATTCCTCTGTGTGTGCGTGTGCGTGCATGTGTGTGCGTGTGTGCGTGTGTGTGTGTATGTACACCACATCTTCCTTATCCGTTTGCCTATTGCTGGATGCTTAGGCTGCTTCCATATCTTGGCTATTATAAATAATGTTGCAATAAATATAGGGGTGCATAGATCTTTCCAAATTGGTGTTTTCATTTTCTTTGGGTAAATACTCAGTAGTGGAACTATCGGTTCATATGGTATTTCTATTTTTAATTTCTTGAGGAAACTCCATACTGTCTCCCACAGTGGCTGTACCAATTTACTTTCCCACCAACAATGTACAAGGGTTCCTTTTCCTCCACCTTAAAAAGGCAGAGCCAAAATTTGAATTTATGTTGATCTGACTCTAAACTCTTCTCTCTTAGTCACTTTTTTCAAACGAAGAAACTGAGGCTCAGAGAGTTTAAGCAACTTGACCATGACTAGTAAGCAATAGTCTTTCAACTCTTTTCACCACTAGGATAAAATGATGATCAAAGTGTCAGAGATGCATACTGTATGAGTTCAGAGAAGAGAGACACTTACTGTGTGCTAAAGAACAAAGGAAGGAATCAAATAGTAGAGCCAGGTTTTTATCCTTGTATGAACTGTGCTTATTATTTCTTATCAAAAAGTAATAGGTGAGAATGAAGTAAAACTTCTTGGATAAAATTTTGTCTTTAGGTATACATTATTCATCATTAAATGCTTACTAACACTGTGAGAAATTGGCCTTGAACTTCAGTCATTTAAATGTAATTAATGTTTTTTTTTTCTTGTTAAGCTACTATTTGACATTGGCAAATGTCAGACTCTATTGCAAGTTGAAAAGAAAATCCCAATAGCTACCTGGAGAAAGGCAGGAAGATTGTTGGTTGATTTCACATTTGCTCAAACATCATGTGTCTCCTGTGGCATGCCCAGTGGATTTGGCAAAGCAATTAGGTTATGGACTCCCTTTCTTAATGGACTTCATTATTGAAAGGTTTGAATTCTGTAGAGAAGTCTGTTGCCTTTTAACAATTGGCTCTGCCTTCTTGTTGAAATTGCTAATAAATATATCTCAGAAAAATAATGTATTAAATATTCTCTGTATCTTTATGTTGCTTCTAACTCATGTTCCAGTTTGTCAGCTTTCAAAAGGAGCATGCCAGTAACAGCATCCACATCCCATGATGTCAATGATTTTATTGTTAGCCATAGGTGTTGGTGTTATGCACCCTCACACCTGCCCCACCAGTTCTGTCTATACACACACACTAAATCTCTTGGTGATCTTAAAGCTTTCAGAAAAAGTAACTCCTACCACAACCACAAAAAAGTTGGGGAACTACCCCTTAATGTTAGGTACAACTTCTAAAAAGTAACAAAATTGTTCAAAACTAAGAAATCTTAGTACATAAAAGACATTAAAAAGGGCCAGGAGCTTTGAGCTCTTATCTTTCTTTTTAATATTTTGACTTGTGTACTTTTATCCCTTAGGTATTCCCCATCTACTCCTAATATGCAAACATTTCCTCCACATTCTTTCTCATTTTAACACCATGTCAGGCCATGTTGCTTGATGATAGGAGTGGAGTCTAGCTATTCTGTAGACTTGGAGCAGTTGAGGAGGAGTGAAGAATCTCATTTGCTAAAAATAAAAGTCAGAATGCTTAGAAAAGTGTTAGAAGGAATTAAATGTGCCAAAGTACTGTCTCTTTAAGAAGAAAAGATGAGGATTTGTTCTCCATTGTCAATTGCCATAAGTCTCCCCACTGCCTTTACTCTAGGACGTAAATATTGAGTCAAAAGAAATGGATATTATTTGCTCAAACTCTAGATCACCAGTCTTACCTAACCCAAGAGTTTTTGTGAACACAAATATGGAAAAGATAGTTATTGAATGTGTTTTCAACAGTGACACCGAAATATTAGGTATCCATAGAATTCTAACATTGTGCCTGTTGGCCCATCTGTTCAGTGGACACTTGCCCACTGCAAAAAGATGTAAGAATAAATTTGCCCTTTCGATGAATCTAACCAATTACTACTACTCTCCTCTCTGGCTTGATGGTGTAAGAGCCCTGGAGAGATATATAATTATTGTTACAAACCTAATGCCTTCCATTTTCCGAATTGAAGCAAAACCCATTGAATTTGCAGAGAATGTCCCCGAAGCAAAAAAGTAACAGCTGGGCCCTCTTTGGTAATGGGTCTGCAGCACTGAAAAACAAAATCCAGCATTTAAATGGCATAAGTGAGTGACTAACAGGGCTTGATATCTCACAGAGTACAGGAGTCATTCATCAATAGTGAATTTTTTATCATGATGAGAGTAGGATGAGAGAGGAATTTTAGGGCTCTGTTTTACAAAACGTGCCTCTTGTGTTCATTCACATCTCTTCAAGAAGCAAGGAAATAAGAAATGAGTTAAATCCACATTGTCCACCAGAAAGAATATCTATAATGAATGCTTCAAAATGAATAACTTTCCAGGGATTTCCAGGCATTATTTTTAGGTGTGGATAAATGCAACTGGTGCCTTATACAAATGTCTTCAAAGCTCTCAGCAAAATATATTCTTTTTCAAATTCAGTAATATATTTTGATTATTAAGTTCTCAAATTTGAGCATGTTCCTTAATTACCTGAAAAGCTTATTAAAATACAGATTACTGGGCCTTAGTCTCAGAGTTTTTGATTTGTTGGGTCTAAAATAGGAACCAAGTATTTGCATTTCTCATAAGTTTCCAAGATAGGAACCAAGTATTTGCATTTCTCATAAGTTTCCAAGTAATTCTGCTGCCAGACTAAGAACCTCCAAGGACCACACTTGGAAAATCACTGGATTAAAAAAAGATATCATTGATATTAATGGAGATAGTATTAAGGGCTTCTAATTATGTAACACAGCACCATACTTTCAAGTGACTCATAGCAAAATATGACTTCTTATGTGTCACCTGAATATGTCTGATAAGAACAGGAAGAAATCATTTTAGAGTTGAGAAACTGAGGCCTAGTTTATATAAATATTTGTTGAGAAATTCTAGAATATGGTAGTTTCTCTTGTCTAAGTTCCACCTCCCCAAACTCAAAACTTCCCCTACACAGACTCACACACACACACACACACACACACACACACACACACACACACACACA
>NW_024423319.1:35206796-35215207 GCF_017311325.1 Ursus maritimus | reverse complement strand
CTGTTGGCCCATCTGTTCAGTGGACACTTGCCCACTGCAAAAAGATGTAAGAATAAATTTGCCCTTTCGATGAATCTAACCAATTACTACTACTCTCCTCTCTGGCTTGATGGTGTAAGAGCCCTGGAGAGATATATAATTATTGTTACAAACCTAATGCCTTCCATTTTCCGAATTGAAGCAAAACCCATTGAATTTGCAGAGAATGTCCCCGAAGCAAAAAAGTAACAGCTGGGCCCTCTTTGGTAATGGGTCTGCAGCACTGAAAAACAAAATCCAGCATTTAAATGGCATAAGTGAGTGACTAACAGGGCTTGATATCTCACAGAGTACAGGAGTCATTCATCAATAGTGAATTTTTTATCATGATGAGAGTAGGATGAGAGAGGAATTTTAGGGCTCTGTTTTACAAAACGTGCCTCTTGTGTTCATTCACATCTCTTCAAGAAGCAAGGAAATAAGAAATGAGTTAAATCCACATTGTCCACCAGAAAGAATATCTATAATGAATGCTTCAAAATGAATAACTTTCCAGGGATTTCCAGGCATTATTTTTAGGTGTGGATAAATGCAACTGGTGCCTTATACAAATGTCTTCAAAGCTCTCAGCAAAATATATTCTTTTTCAAATTCAGTAATATATTTTGATTATTAAGTTCTCAAATTTGAGCATGTTCCTTAATTACCTGAAAAGCTTATTAAAATACAGATTACTGGGCCTTAGTCTCAGAGTTTTTGATTTGTTGGGTCTAAAATAGGAACCAAGTATTTGCATTTCTCATAAGTTTCCAAGTAATTCTGCTGCCAGACTAAGAACCTCCAAGGACCACACTTGGAAAATCACTGGATTAAAAAAAGATATCATTGATATTAATGGAGATAGTATTAAGGGCTTCTAATTATGTAACACAGCACCATACTTTCAAGTGACTCATAGCAAAATATGACTTCTTATGTGTCACCTGAATATGTCTGATAAGAACAGGAAGAAATCATTTTAGAGTTGAGAAACTGAGGCCTAGTTTATATAAATATTTGTTGAGAAATTCTAGAATATGGTAGTTTCTCTTGTCTAAGTTCCACCTCCCCAAACTCAAAACTTCCCCTACACAGACTCACACACACACACACACACACACACACACACACACACACACACACACAGAGGTCTGCACATTTGTAAGGAAAGACTATCAAATGGGGGCTATTGCAATAGGGATGGGGGTACTATTGCAGCAGCAAGACACTCGAAGACTAAGCCAGGGAAAGCAAATAAGCAGAGAATGTTGGATAGGTGGCTGGGAAAGAGGAAACAGAGTGTAGATCTGGGTTTGAGAAGGAGCAAACAAGTTAAAGTATGGGAAGTTCATATAAGTTTAGGACTTAGATGTCCTTGTCAAAACAGCCTATAATCATGTCAAGCACAAAGGTTAATTAGCCTTGTCACTCCCCAGCTGACTGGGATATCCTTGGAAGTAAAAGTTAGCTACTTCTGTTCCATATGAAGGCTTACTATTGTCTCTGCTTGAAAGTAAGGACTGAACTGAAACAGGATTTACAGAAAGCAATGTTAAAATGGGATGCTTTTCATTTTGTCATTTTGTCTCCTGTTGTGTAAAGATCCTGATGTATAAAGAAAGTTTTCCAGGAGAAAAAAAATCTGTTGTTTGGCTATCAGCAAGCCAAGTTCTTATCTGGTCTTTTCTTTAAGAACGTTTTTCAACATAAAGCAGGAAGGGACATAGTAGGAGAAAAATCGTTTTGGTCAAACCATATATTTGATAAACTTATACTATAGACCTAGATTCATTAACTGACTGTCAATAGTCACTTTTGATAAAAGCATTCAGGAAAAGCAACTCCTACATATAAAAATGTATGTATTTGTATATTACCCCTTATACAAATTATTCTGTGGATATTTACATGAGTTTTGTAATCAAGAGAGTTCTCAAATTGGAAAAGTTAGAATGGTAGAGCCAAAAGAAGAGCTAAATTCTCTAAAGCTACCAAAAAAAAAAAAGTAAACCTCCATGACCTCCAAGTGGCCCAGATCCTGACGATTACTTAAGTTTGGCAGTTTTCTCAATGGATTTAGCTGTGGTCATCAGCATCCATCATGTCGGCAGTCTAAATGGACATGCCAGCAATGTCACAGTCTGGTTCATGTACTATCTATAGACAGAGTCTGAATACCTTTCCTCATTTAACGAACTAATCAGATACACAACATCTGCCACATTTGGACCTCAGCCCCTTTGCAAAGTTGTCAAAAAGTTAACAAAGAAAATGCAAAAAGAAACTGGAAAAGAGAATAAACCCTCTGTTAGACAGCAATTCAATGCAGTTCTGAAATAATCACAACTATTGTCTTTGGGCCAGTTTTACTTACATTTTAGCATTGATACTTCTAGCTGTTTTCTGGTGCTTAATTGTAATTCTACATTAAACTTGTATGGCATATCATTTTTGAGAACTACATAAAGACATAAATACTAGAGTAAAAGGATTATTTTTCTCAATTAGTACCTGGTGCTAAGGAAGTCAATGTCCAATTAAATATTCTCTAATTGCCATAATCAAGAGAAAGCATACTGAATATTTACCTCTATAAATCACTGGACTGGACTAGACATAGGGAATGCAGAGTATTACAAGACATGTACATACAGTCTGTACAAATAATCTGATAAGTATCTGTACACATAGTAAGTGCCAAGTTGGCAGCACAAACAATAAATGCTACCAGAATTCTGAAGACAGAGATGTTTGGGTTGGACCAATACTTCTGGGAGGACATAGGACATATTTAAAGAACATACGTTACTTAGATAAGTTGATTATAGGGAGGAGTTATAACAGATCAGAGCAACAAAGAAAACAAAGACTATGCATGGCATGTTTTGACCAATATGACTCAAGAGAAGCATTAACATAAAGAAGTTGTCTATACCCCTGATCCTGGTCAACTTTCTGTCTCATTAGAGCTTGATAGCATGATATGTCAGTTGAGAGCACAAGCCTTAGAGTTAAGTTCTGATTCTTCAATACTAGAGTCACTGAACCTCTCTCTGCCTCCATTTTCTAAAACAAAAGCACACACACACACACACACACACACACACAACTGACAACAACAATAAACAAATAGTAGCATCTATCTCCTAGGGTTACTGTGAGAAGTAAATGATATGCACATAGATAATATACATATGCTAACCAGAATGAACTTAATTCAATTTATATTTTCCTGTAAATATTTGCTGTCGACCACAAATGGTGGAGATAAAGACCTGTCAAATATACCTTACCAAAGAAAAACAACTCAAAATACCTAATTCACCTAACAGTGATTCAATAGTTTTGAATTATGTTTGCTTCCAAGAGGTAGCTTTACACCTTTGGAGAAGGTGAAATGCCATTTTCAATTGAGATTTGAGTTTTGCAATCTCAGTCTCCTCTATCTCTTGACCATGATTTTTTTTTTTTTGGTGGGGGTGGGGTTTAAATTCATAAAATTCCATTTTGTAACACAGACTCTCAGGGCTAAAAGAGACCTTAAGTATTATTTCTATACTAACCATCTTTATTTGAACAGTTTTACCCACTCATTTCCATCTTGACAGATATGGCAGTGCCAGTGCACCTGTGGAAAGTAAACATCAGTAGCCTGAGCTCTCTCAGGTCTGAGAGTCATTAAAATTCCTCTTCTTCTGCAGTTGAATTTCATTTGAACTGAACCTAACTTTTTAAAACTAAGAACCATGCCAGAATCACTCTGCATGGCTGACAATATATGTATATTTAATTTGACTTGTCTGGTGAGAGCATGGACTATGTGATGCTATGGGAATAGCAAACTATATAAAGTTTCATAAATATACTGTTTTTCTGAGCCTCCGTTTCATCTCTGCTAAAGTGATCTACTCCTCCACCCTGTCCCAGTTACTCACCTGACAATTCTTTATTCCTTTTTTTAAAAAATTTTATTTATTTATTTGAGAGAGAGAGAAGGAGCAGGGGGAGGGGCAGAGAGAGAGGGAGAAGCAGACTCCCTGCTGAGTGGGGAGCTTGCCGTGGGGCTCAATGTGGGGCTCAATCCTGGGACTCTGGGATCATGACCTAAGCTCAAGGCAGATGCTTAACCAACTGAGCCACCCAGACACCCCGATAACTCTCTATTCTTTAAAACTCCATCTGATTCTCATAAGCCAACTTAGTTGATGCTCCTTTTGAACTTTCATTGCACTTTCTATATTTTAGGTGTATTACTGTTGTTTATAGACTTAGTAGAACACATATAGAACTGATTAAATGTCTGTATCCACCTTAAGAAGTGATATCTTGGGAGTGCCAAGTCATCTTCATATCCTAACAGCTAGTATAAAGCATAGCACATAGTAAGTATTTAATGTAAGTTTGATGAATGAATGAATGAATGAATGAATAGAATCAATGTCACTTTACATCTCAGAGGTTGTCACTTTTTTCTCTGCCATTGCCCTCTTTCCTAATTCAGGGATCTGACAATTTCATTAAAGTAAGGAATGAAATTGGAGACAGTAGGTAGATGGCTCAACAGTCCAATGTCACAACTGAAGATAGTGCTCAAACTGCATACCCTACTGTCACTGAGTTAGCAAGAGCATCTCCATATATGTACCTCATATTAAATGTGGGGTGAAGAGATCCCCTGGCACTTTACATGGCAGTTTTTAGCAATAAAGCTGTTTATCATTGATATGATCATTATTCCTATTTGAGAACTTCATTGGAATAGGAACCAAACATCCACATTCTCTTTTGCCTGAATACCTGTCACAGCAGTATCTGCAGAGAAAGAAGACAAACCAAACACTGTTGTTTTCTTCCCCATTAAATGTATTTTCACTGTGATATTATCTTATTCAGGATCAGAATTTGCTCTGTGTGATGAAGAACATGCTGTTATGTTCCCGCGAAGCCTAGGAAGGGTTTCCTACTGCAGTGACTGCTTCGGTAATCACTAGCTGCTGATAGTGAATATAACCAGAATGAGCTTTACAGAAGCACAATAGAAGGGACATTGATGTGGCAAGCTAGAAAGATAATTTTAATTGCTATGAGGTTTCATACTCATTGTCAGAAAACTAAAGTTTCCCAGTTGATTGAAGAGCAGATCCTTCCCTTTAAATAATAATTGTTCTCTACTCTTGGAAGTTATTCAAAGCTTCACTTCTATTACCTTTTGTAACCTCACAGCTCCCTTTTAAGGTTGGAAAGGTAGGTAGCATTTTTCCTTGGGAGAACATGTTTCTCTACCCCCAAGGGACTGATGTTGAATCTTGGTAGAGAGGTTCTGGGATGTGTCTTTTATTTCAAAATTTTAAATGGCCCCCAAAAGTCTTAATAGGGAATTAGAAATCCAGAGGACTGCCTTTAAAAAGTGCCACTGTGCCTTAAAATGCTGTCGAGTCCAGGCCCAGGGTAAAGTAGTCTGGAGGAGGTAAGGTCAAGCTAGGAATGTATTTAAGAGAAGAAGCCTGAGGAAGACAAGAAGGCCTCAGAGGGGTCACATAGGACTAGCAGTAAATAGTAGATCCAAGGTCTTGAAGGTAAGGACAAGGAAAATGGAAGTAGCACGTGGGGAGGACCTATCAAGTACCAAAGCCTGTGCTAGGCAATTTACATACCTGTGAATCACGTCTTAGTATACCCATTTTACAGTGAACAAACTTAGAACCAGGGAGGTGAAATAACTTACCAAAGCTTGCACAGCTAATGTGTGATTGATCCAAGACTCAAACTCAGAACTGTATGAAAGTAAGAGGATCTTGTAATGAGGTAGTAAAAATTCCATGGACTCTAGGAATGTGACAGCAAAAGTGTTTAATAACGGTTATTTATATTGCTGAATATAGGACTGCTGAACAGCACATGGCTTGAATAAGCCTTTAGCCCTGTATGAAATGTAGTTTGTTTGTTGATGTTCTTTTAGATTTTAGTGAAGCCTTATTATTTGCCCAATCTGTTTATAGTATAATATAGTATAGTATAGGGCGTTATAGTGAATAAGAAGAAAGAAATGAAATACTGCTAAAGGAAATAAAAGAGTTGGTAGGGGCGCCTGGGTGGTTCAGTTGGTTAAGCATCTGTCTTGAGCTCAGGTAATGATCCCAGGGTCCTGGGATCAAGCCCTGAGTGGGGCTCCCCGCGCAACAGGGAGTCTGCTTCTCCCTCTCCCTCTGCCCCTCTCCCTCTGCCCCTCCCCTCACTCGTGCATTCTCTCTCTCCCTCTCAAATAAATAAATAACATCTTTAAAAAAAAAAGAGTTGGTGAGTCCCTATAAACGGAACTAGAATTTCTTTTTTATGGGGAAACCATCTCTTTTTTACACTTACGAGGTTGTGGCACTGGGGATTCTACCAGTGTGTGAGATCAGGTATTAGAGGGCCATTAGCTGATAAATAAAGAACCTAAGACACAGAGAAATGAAGCAATTTGCCTGAGATGGCACCTTTAGTTTAAAGTCATTGCTGAGGTTAAGTACAGAGTCTCTCGACTCCCAATCCTGTGCTTATTTCCGGAGGATTTCTTCCCTCCCTCCACCGATTTGTAGAAGTATTAAAAATCTTTCATTCATAGATGGGGACCTAGCTTTGCCTCTGAGCCTGTTTAACATAAAGTTGATTGGTATATTATTTTTCATTAAAGTTTTTGAAAAGGGCAGTTTCTGACCTCCTGCTCCTGCCAGCAGAATGTCTTATGATGTGTTATAGCAATGACATTCCACTGATTGGTCCACAGGCTCTCACTAGACCTCTTTGGAGAAGAAGCAAGAATGTTAAGAAGCCCTCAAGGAAAATATGACAGAAATAATGTATTCTTTCAAAAGAACAGATATCAGTATTTGCTGTTCATTGGCATTTTTATATGATGTGTTTGTTTGGCAAACAAGAGAGGAAAGAGACGACACAAATATGAAAGGTCATTTTAAAACATTAATGAATATTTTTACAAGGATTACATTCAGAATTTGGATACTTTTTAATACACAGTAAAGGCCAGGTTATTGCCCTCAAGGAGCTCAGCATCTAGGAGGAGAGAAAATTGGTTCAAAGAGTAATATTTACTTAAATGAGGATGTCAGGGCTAGGAGGAAATTTCTTTTCCAGATATCTCTGACTTATTCCTGTCTGACTTCTCTTGGGGTTTGTTGTTTGGCAATGTTATAACAGCAGAAGACATTCCAGTTCCATTTTTTAGCACTTCTAGTTATTAAATACATTCTATTGATGTGACATCTATTTAAAATTTTAATCTACATCTGACCTCTTTCCTCTGGATGTACATGAAATACATTTTATTTCCTATTTATATATACATATATAAATATATACAATATTCTATAATTATTCTAGAATAATATTCTAGAATAAATGTTCTACTTATGTATATGAATACACCAGCCATATACTCTTCTTTTTTTTAAATGTTTTTTTATTAAATTATATCCTGTGTCACCATACAGTACATCCCTGGTTTTGGATGTAAAGTTCAATGATTCATTAGTTGCGTATAACACCCAGCGCACCATGCAATACGTGTCCTCCTTAATACCCATCACCAGCCTACTTCTTTCTTGGGACATTCTCCATTTTCTGTGATCCCATTCTCTTCCAAATTCTCTTCTGTCATTGTCTTTTCCGGTTTTTCTTCTACCACCTCCTGAACATTGTTCTTTTCCTGAGTTTTGTCCTTAGTCCAATTCTCTTTTCATGCTACCCATGCAATCATAGTTTCAGCTATCACTCAATCCCAGATCTCCTTCTCCCCCTGGGTACCCTACCGTGTATCCAGCTACCTTTTGGACATCCTTACTTGAATGTCCTTCCGTCTGCTTCTGCTCAATTCCCACTCTTTTGCCCAAGCCCCAAACCTGAGAGTCATTCTAGGCTTTTCTGTCTCATTCAGCTCTCGTTGTCACTCCCAGGCCTACCAGATTTAACCTCTTTTAAATCTTAATGTCTGTCCCTTCCTCTCTATTAACTCCTTGATTTAGGCTAGTGATTCATAAGCAAAGGATTTTGCATTTCCCTGAGGCTAATGATTTTGAACACTTTTTCATGTGTCTGTTAGCCATTTGTCTGTCATCATTGGAAAAGTGTCTGTTCATATCTTCTGCCCATTTTATGATTTGTTTATTTGTTTCTCACATATCGAGTTTGAGAAGTTCTTTGCAGAACTTGGATAACAGTCTTTTATCTGTAGTGTAATTTGCAAATATATTCTCCCATTCCGTGGGCTGCCTCTTAGTTTTTTTGACTGTTTCCTTGGCTGTGCAGAAGCTTTTTATCTTGATGAAGTCTCACAAGTTCATTTTATCTTTTGTTTGTCTTGCCTTTGGAGATGTGTCATGAAAAAGGTTGCT
>NW_024423319.1:35183894-35206771 GCF_017311325.1 Ursus maritimus | reverse complement strand
GCTGCTTTGGCCGATGTCGTAGAGGTTGCTGCCATGTTTCTCCTTCTAGATTCTGAGGTAGTTCCTGTCTCCTCCATTCGCGCTCCATCATTTGGAGTTTATCGTTGTGTATGGTGTGAGAGAGGGTCAAGGTTCATAATCTCTTTGTGCATGAAGCTTCAATTCTTCCCAGCAATCTAGTATTGGAAAGACTTCGTTTTTCCACGGATGTGTTTTCCTGCTTTTATCAAATATTACGTTGCCCAATAGCCGAGGGTTCATTTCTGGATTCTCTATTCTGTTTCCAGTATTGGTCTATGTGTCTGTTTTTGTGCCTAGTACCATGCTGCTTTTGTGATCACAGCTTTGTAGTACAGCTTTAGATCAGACATGTGATGCTCCAGCTTTGTTTTCCTTTTAACAGCTTCCTTGGTGATTAGGGCCTTTCAGGGTTCATCAAATTTAAGGACTATTTGTTCCAGTTCCCTTTAGAAAAATGTCATCAGTTTTGGATCGGGAGAGCATTGAAAGTGTAGGATTGCTTTTGGGTAGCATGGACATTTTAATGCTATTTAATTCTTCAGATTCCATGAGCATGGAATATTTTTACATCTTCTTAAGCTCTTCTGCGATGTCTCTTCTCAAGAGTGGATTTATAGCTTCTAGAATATAGGTCCTTTACATCTCTGGTTAAGTTAATTTAAGGTAACTGTAGTGGTTTTTGGTGCTATAGTAAAATGGGGGATGGATTCCTAATTTCTCTTTCGGTCGTCGTTATTCGTGTATAGAAATGCAACTGATTTCCTGAGCATTGATTTTGTATCCACCACATTACTGAATTGTTCTATAACTTCTAATAGTTTGGCGGTGGCTTCTTTGGGTTTTCTCCATTAGAGTATCATGTCATTCTGTGAAGAGAGACAGTTTGATTCACTCTTTTGCTGATTTGGATACTCTTTTATCCTTTTTGTTGTCTGATTGCTGTTGTAACGTGACTCTAGTATTAGTGTTGAAGGCTAATAGTGGCGAGATTGGGCATCCTTTGTCATGTTCCTGATCTTAAGGAAAGGCTTCCAGCTTTTCCCCATTGAGAGTATTTTGCTCATAGGACTTCTACAAGATGGTTTTATATGAGGATTGAGGAATGTATCCTCTATCCTAACACTCTGAAGGGTTTTGGCCAGAAAGGATGCTGCTATTTTTGTCAAATGCTTTTTCTACATCTAATGAGAGGATTCAGTATGATTTTTGAGTTTTTCTTTCTGGATAAAATCTAAGACACCGTCGGATGCGGAACGTGAATCCATAAACGCTTCATCCCAGGGATAAATCGCAGCTGGTCAGTGATGGATAAACCTTTTAATGTATGTTGATCTCTATTAGCCAGGATCTTGTTCGAGGATTTTGTCATCCATATTCATTAGGGAAATCGGTCTGGAATTCTCCTTTTTGATGGAGTCCTTGCCTGGTTTGGGGATCATAAGATAACTGGTCCTATAGAATGAGTTTGAGTAGCTTTCCTCTGTTCTACTTTTTGGAAACAGCTTTAGGAGAATAGGTATTATTTCTTAACTTTGGAGATGTTTGGTAGAATTTCCAGGAAAACCGCTGGGCCTGGAGTTTTGTTTTGGAAGAAGGTTTTTATCACAGTTTCAATCTCTTCATCAATTAATTGGCTATTTAAAAATCAATTTCTTCCTGTTTCAGTCTTGGTAGTTTATAGGTTTCCCAGGAACGCCTCCCATCTCTTCCAGATTGCTTAATTTATTGGCATAAAGCTGTTGATAAAAGTTTCTAATAATCCTTCCAATTCATTGTGCTGTAGTTGTATGACTTCTCTTTTTCATTCATATTTTATTAATTTGGTCTCTTTCTCATTCTTTTGGATAAGCCTCTAGTGGTCTGTCAATTTTATTTATTCGTCTAAGAACCATCTTCCTAGTTCGTTGATCTGCCTCTACTGTACTCCTGGTTTCAATTACATTGATTTGCTCTAATCTTGGTCAATCGCTTTCTTTGCGTGGATTAGGCCTGTCCCTCTGTTGCTGTTCAGCTTCTTGAGTGTGAGAATATAAAAACTTCATTTGATATTTTCTATTCTTTTCAGTGAGGCTTTGATGGCTATGTATTTCCTCTTTAGGACTGCCTTTGCAGTATCCTAGGCTGGCCTTTGGACCATTGTGTTCTTCATTCTGGTTGGTCTCCTATAAATTGTTAAATTGATTTCTTGATTTCCTGGTTTATCACGAGTCATTTGCTGAACAGGATAGTTCTTAGTCTCCAAGTGTTTGAATTTCTTTCCAAATTTTTCCTTGTGGTTAAGTTCCAATTTCCAAAGCGCTTGTGGTCTACAGAGAATATGCGGGAATAATTTCGGTCTTTTGGTATCGTTGAGATCCATGCTTGTGACCCAGAACATTGTCTATTCTATAGAATGCTCCATGGGCATTAGAACAGAAATGATATTCATGGTCTTCTGTGCTAGTGTTCTATATATATCTATGACGTCAACTCTGGCTCGAAGTATGTCATACAAAAGCTCTTGCTCTTGTTGTGTTCTGCGCATGAAGGTGCTCTGTCTATTTCTGATAGTGGAGTATTGAGGTCCCCTACTGTTATCGATTTTTATCATATATGTCTCTTTATCCTGTTTAAGGCATGACTTGTGTATCTTGGCTACCGGCCCTGTTGGCATATATATTTATAATTGTCATATCCACTGTTGGATACATCCCTCTGAAGTAATATAGTGCCCTTCTGTGTCTCTAATTATAGTCTTTAGATTAAAATCCAATCTGTCTGATATGAGGAATTGCTACCCCAGCTTTCTTTGAGGTCCATTGGCATGAAAGATGGTATTCCATCCCTTACTTTTCATTCTGAATGTATCTTTAGGTTCAAAATGAGTCTCTTGTAGACACACAAATGGATGGGTCTGTATCTTTATCAATCTGCAACCCTGTGGCACTTTATGAGGAGCATTTAGGCCATTTCCATTGAGACGATTGTTAGAGATATGATTTTAATGATGCCATGTTGCCAGTAAAGTCTTGTATTTCTATAGATTGTGACTTTCGTTCTGCATCACTCTTTGGGGCCTTTTTACTCTTAAGGAAACCCCTTCAATATCTCCTAGGGACTGGTTTCGTGGTTCAGAAATTGAGTCAATGACTGGCGATTCTGGAAGGTCTTTATCTCTCCTCAATTCTGAATGACAGCCTTGCTGGATACAGATACTGGCTGCATGTTTTTCTCTGAAAGAGCTTTAAAAATGCCCCGAACCGCTCTCAATTAGGTCTGTCTTAGACAGGTCTGACGAATAATCCTGATACCTTTGCCTTGGTACATGAGAAATTTCTTTGCCTGAGCTGGTCCAATACTATTCCTTGGATCTAGTATTTCAGGAATTGCCACTATGACGTGATGTGGCTAGGTTTTGTTGTGGTTGAGCTTGGGAGGTGTCCTCTCTGCCTCTTGACACAGATGTTTTTTCCCTTGCTAGATTAGGGAAGTTTTTCAACCTACAATTTGTTCAAATATCTCTTCTAGACCTCTCTGTTTTCCACCCTCGGGGATGCCGATGATTCTGACATTGGAATGTTTCATTGAGTCAGTAATCTCCCGTAACCCATTCTTGGAGTGTGGATTTTTCGAGTCAGATTCCTATTTTAGCTTTTCTTCTACTAACCCATCCTCCAATTCTGATAGGTTCTGCCTCATCTTACCCTGGCGCCAGAGCATCTAGTTTTGACTTGCATTTGATTCATAGTATTTTTAATTTCTGCCAGATTCGCTCTCATTTCCGCCTGTGAGATTCCTATAATCAGTGCGTAACATTTTCAGTAATATATTTTTTTCAAGTCTACACATCATTCTTGACCATTGTTACTTTCTGAATTCCATTCTTGATAATTTGGTTATATCCTATCCATTAGTTCTGTGGCAGAGAGGCCACAAAGACTCATTGTCTTTTCTTTGCTGAGGGAGTTTCTCCTTCTCATCATTCTAAGGAGAGAGGTTGCGAGGATGCTCAAAGCCCATATGACGGACCCAGGCCGTGCGCCCCTTGTTTTATAGGGATCTTAGGGATGTGGCCTTCGCATCCATTTTCAGCCTGCCTTCTGGGGGAGGGGCCAAGCTCTGCCGATACCATCAGCAACCCTGTTTGGATAGAGTCTCTATGTGTCCCCTGCAGTAGGAGATGGGATGGCACACTCGTGATCCAGTCTTTCCAGGCTTCTTGGTTCTCTGGCAGGCTTTCCCTGGTGGTTTGCTTGCTCTCTGAGATGTGGGAGAACAGTGCAGCGAATCTCAGCCTCTGTCTCAGAACAGAGAGTGAATGTGAAACGCTCTCCACTATGTCACATGGCCACTTTAACTCTGTGTTCTGCTGCTTGTGCTGCTCCCCTGCAGGCAGTGTCCCGGAGTGCACCCGCTCTAGCCCTGGCACCCAGCCTCACGCAGGGCTTCTTTAGTCCCTTGTGTTTTAACAATACTGCCAGCCACCAGCCACCAGCCGCGCTCCCCACACTCCAGAGCTCCCCAGTCTCAGTCTGGTTCCAGGAGACACACGGAGCTCTGTTTCAGTCTGGTCTAACGTCGTTCCTGGCTCACGGTCTCCAGTCTGTCTTTCATGGGTGCTGGTCCAAAGCGCTCTCTCTCGCTCCCGTGCAGGTGACTACGCTTCCCAGCACCCAAACACAGCAGCTTCCCTCCCCTTCTGTTTATCTTCCGATATCTGTCACGCGTTTCATGGACTCCGCTTCATACCTCAATACTCAGCACTGGAGATGTCATTTTGTGGCAGATCCAGATGTATCTTCCCTGTGCCTGCGACTGATTCCATGGAGATGTTCAGGATGTTCTGGTACCTATCCAGCACTCGACTCAGGACCAGCTGAAAAAGGGTTCCATTACTCTCTGCTATCTTACTCCTCCCCTCAGCCATACTACTTCACCTAAGCTTCTCTTTCCTAATTAATCCCTCTCAGTTCCTCAGTTCTTTTCAAGTGGCATAGTTCTTGATCATTCACCAATTTTGGTCCATCCTTCTCTCTCTGCTAGATATATACTTGATAATATGCGAAGAGTTTTTTCTTAAATATGTAATTCAGAGCTTAAGACCCTGCTTCTGAACCATCCTGACTAGTTAGAGTAAAGGGAATCTCATACCTCCATGGTTCTCCCACTATCTTTCTATGGATAAAATCTTACAAAACAGTAGTTTTTTTTCTTTTTCTTTTTAATTTGCCCACTTCCCATTTATTTTATCTGAGTTTAGATCATTTCCATGTACACTTTTTCCCCCACATAGACTGGTAAAACAACATGCCCTTGTAGATTACATTATTTACAGCTAAATGCTATAGTGTTTCAGTATAATGGTGACTCAATTGTTATTTGGCCCTGCTTCCCTGATTCTGTCCCTCTGTTGCTGTTCCAGCTTCTTGAGGTGAGAATATAAAAACTTCATTTTAGATTTTTCTATTCTTTTCAGTGAGGCTTGGATGGCTATGTATTTCCCCCTTAGGACTGCCTTTGCAGTATCCCATAGGTTTTGGACCATTGTGTTTTCATTCTCGTTGGTCTCCATAAATTGTTTAAATTGATTTTTGATTTCCTGGTTTATCGAGTCATTGCTGAACAGGATAGTTCTTAGTCTCCAAGTGTTTGAATTTCTTTCAAATTTTTCCTTGTGGTTAAGTTCCAATTTCAAAGCGTTGTGGTCTGAGAATATGCAGGGAATAATTTCAGTCTTTTGGTATCGTTTGAGACCTGTTTTGTGACCCAGAACATTGTCTATTCTTAAGAATGCTCCATGGGCATTAGAACAGAATGAATATTCTTTGGTTCTGGGGTGTAGTGTTCTATATATATCTATGACGTTCAACTCGTCGAGTATGACTCGAAAAACCACACTCAAGAATGTAGGTTACGGGAGATTACTTGACTCAATGAAACATTCCAATGTCAGAATCACTCGGCATCCCCTGGTAACAGTGGGGTGGAGAAAAACAGAGGTCTAGAAGAGATATTTGAACAAATTGTAGGTGAAAAACTTCCCTTTAATCTAGCAAGGAAAAACAATCAAGGTCAAGAGGCAGAGAGGACACCTCCCAAGTCAGTCCACAACAAAACCTATGCCCACATCACGCCATAGTGCCAACAAATACTAGATCCAAGGATAGGTAGTATTGAAAGACAGCTAGGCAAAGAAACATCATGTACCAAGGCAAAGGTATCAGGCTTCTATTGCCGACCTGTCTAACAGACTGCAATAGAGAGGGTTCGGGGCATTTTAAAGCTCTTTCAGAGAAAAACATGCAGCCAGTATCCTTTGTATCCAGCAAGGCTGTCATTCAGAATTATCGGAGAGATAAAGACCTTCCAGAATCGCCAGTCATTGACCAATTTTCTTGCAACCACAAACCAGCTCCTATAGGAGATATTAGCGTGGGTTTCTTAAGAGTGGAAAAAGTGCCCCAAAGAGTGATGCAACAGAAAGTCACAATCTATAGAAATAAAGACTTTACTGGCAACATGGCATCATTAAAATCATATCTCTCTAAAATCAGTCTCAATGGAAATGGCCTAAATGCTCCTACATAAAGTGCCACAAGGGTTGCAGATTGGATAAAAAGATGACCCCATCCATTTGCTGCTGTCTACAAGAGACTCATTTTTGAATCCAAAGATACATTCAGAATGAAAGTAAAGGATGGAATACCATCTTTCATGCCAATGGACTCAAAAGAAAGCTGGGGTAAGAAATTTCCTATATCAGACAGATTGGATTTCAATCTAAAGACTATAGTTAGAGACACAGAAGGGCACTATATTACTCAGAAGGATGTATCCAACAAGTGGATATGACAATTAGGTAAATATATATGCCCCAACAGGGCAGTAGCAAGATACACAAGTCTAAATCCTTAAACAGGATAAAGAGACATATAGATAAAAATACGATAACAGTAGGGGACCCCAATAACTCCACGTATCAGAAATAGACAGAGCACCCATGCAGAAACCATAACACAGAAACAAGAGCTTTGTATGCACAGTACTCGACTTAGTTGAACGCTCATAGTATATATAAGGTAGGAACACTACACCCCAGAAACCAGAACATATCCATTCTGTCTCTAATGCCCATGGAGCATTTAAGAATAGACAATGGCTCTAAGGCTCACAAACAGGTCTCAAACATACCAAAAGACGAAATTATTCCCGTATTCTCAGACCACAACGCTTGAAATTGGAACTTAACCACAAGGAAAAATATTGAAAGAAAATATCCAAAACTGGAGACTAAGAACTATCCGTTCAGCAATGACTCGATAAACCAGGAAATTCAAAAATCGGATTTAAACAATTTATGGAGACCTAAACTTGAATTTGAAAACACAATGGTCCAAAACCTATGGATATGCGGAAGGCAGTCCTAAGGGGAAAGAAATAATAGCCATCCAAGCTCATCAATGAAAAGAATAGGGAAAATTCAAATGAAGTTTTAAGGTATTCTCGGACCTCAAGAAGCTGGAACAGCAACAGAGGGACAGGCCTAACCACAAAGAAAGTAGTTGACCAAGATTAGAGAAATCGAAATGATGAATTAGAAACCAGGAGTACAGTAGAGCAGATCAACATGAACTAGAAGATGTTCTAGAACGAATAAATAAAATTGACAGACACAGATAGCAAGCGCTTCTATCCAAAAGAATAGGAGAAAGGTAACTCAAATTAATAAAATTATGAATGAAAAATGAGAGGTCAATCAACTAACACCAATGAAATTGGAAGGATTATTAGAAACTTTTATCAACAGCTTTATGCCAATAAATTAAGCAATCTGGAAGAGAGTGGAGGGCCCTGGAAACCTATAAACTACAAGACTGAAACAGGAAGAAATTGATTTTTTAAACATGAGCAATTACTATGAAGAGATTGAAACTGTGATAAAAACTTCTTCCAAAAACAAAACTCCAGGCCCAGACAGCTTCCTGGGGAATTCTTACCAAACATCTCAAATTGAAGAAATAATAATTCCTTTCTCCAAAGCTGTTTCAAAAGTAGAAACAGAAGGAAAGCTACTCAAACTCATTCTATGAGGCCAATAGTTATTTTGATCCCCTAAACCAGGCAAAGACTCCATCAAAAAGGAGAATTCCAACCATTTCCCTAATGAATATGGAATGAAAATCCTCTAACAAGATCCTGGCATAGAATCCAACACTACATTAAAAGGTTTATCCATCATGACCAACATGCATTTATCCCTGGGATGAAGCGTGGTTCAACATTCGAAATCGACGTGCTTCTTAGATTTTATCCAGAAAGAAAAACTCAAAAATCATATGATCCTCTCATTAGATGTAGAAAAGCATTTGACAAAATAACAGCATCCTTTTCCGATGCAAAACTTCAGAGTGTGGGATAGAGTGATACATTCCTCAACTCCATATAAAACCATCTATGGAGAAGCTACTAGCAACATTTTCTCAATGGGTAAAGCTGGAAGCCTTTCCTTTAAGATCAGGAACATGACAAAGGATCCCATCTCATCTATTATTCAACATAATACTAGAAGTCCTTGCAACAGCAATCAGACAACAAAAAGGGTGAAAAGGTATCCAAATCAGCAAAAAAGGTAGTCAAACTGTCTCTCTTCACAGATGACATGATACTCTACTATGAAAACCCCAAAAGAAGCTTACTCCCAAACTATTAGAAGTTATAGAACAATTCAGTAATGTGGTGGGAATATCAAAATCAATGCTCAGGAAATCAGTTGATTTTATACACGGTAGTTTAATTCCAGACCAAGAAAGAGAATTAGGAATCCATCCCATTTTACTTAGCACCAAAAACCACAAATGTACCTTGAATTAACTTAACCAGAGATGTAAAGGACCATATTCTAGAAACTATAAATCACCTTTGAAAGACATCGAGAGAAGACACAAAGATGTAAAAATATTCCATGCTCATGGATCTGAAGAATTAAATATTGTAGCAAAGTCTATGCTCCCAGAGCAATTCTACACTTTCAATGCTCTCCCGATCCAAACACTGATGACATTTTTCAAAGAACTGGAACAAATAGTCCTAATTTGTATGGAACCGCAAAGGCCCCGAATCACCAAGGAACTGCTGAAAAGGAAAAACAAAAGCTGGAAGCACAATAAATGCTGATCCCTAAGCTGTACTACAAAGCTGTGATCACAAAGACAGCATGGTACTTAGCACAAAAACAGACACATAGACCAATGGAAAACAGAATAGAGAATCCAGAAATGACCCTCGGCTATCTGGGCAACTGAATATTGTGATAAAGCAGGAAATACATCCGGTGGAAAAAGATGTCTTTCAATAAATGGTGCTGGGAAAATTGGACGGAAGCTACATGCACAAGAAATTATGAACTCTTTGACCACTTCCTGCTCACACATACACAACGATAACTACCAAATGGATGGACGCAATTGAGATCAGAATACACTCAAAACTCTAGAGGAGAACAATAGGCAGCACCCTACGGGATTCGTGCCAAAGCAACCTTTTCATGACACACTCTCCAAAGGCAGAGACAAATAAAAAGATAAATGAACTTGTGAGACTTCATCAAGATAAAAGCTTCTGCACAGCGTAAGGAAAACAGTCAAAAACTCAAGAGGCAGCCCACTGAATGGGAGAATATATTTAAATTACACTACAGATAAAAGACTGTATCCAAGTTCTGCAAAGAACTTCCTCACAAACTCCGGAGTATGCGAGAAACAAATGTAAACAAATCATCAAAATGGGCAGATAGAACAGACACTTTTCCAATGATGACATAGACAAATGGCTGAAAGACACATGAAAAGTGTTCAAAATCATTAGCCATCAGGGAAATTCAAATCAAAACCACACTAAGATACCACCTTTTACGCCAGTTGAGTGGCAAAATTGACAAGGCAAGAAACAAACAATTGTTGGAGGATGTGGAGGAAAGGATCCCTCTCTACTTGTTGGTGGAATGCATGTTGGTACAGCCACTCTGGAAACAGTGTGGAAGTCCCTTAAAAGTTAAGAATTGAGCTACCTATGACCTCAGCCATTGCACTACTGGGTATTTACTCCTTCCAAGATATACAGACGAATAGTGAAGAGAAGGGCCATATGCAACTTAATGTTCACAAGCAGTAGCGCTTGTCCACACAATAAATCGTGGAAGGAGCCGAGATGCCTTCAACAGATGACTGGATTAAGTTGTGGTCCTATGATATACAATGGAATATTACCTAGCTATCAAAAGAATCGATTCTCAACATTTGCTGCAACATGGATGGCACATTGAGTAGGAGATAATGCTAAGTGAAATAAGTCAAGCAGAGAAAGACAGACAATATCATATGATTTCTCTACTTGAAAACAATAATAATAGGTAAGATCTGGTAGGGAGAAGAAAGGACAAAGAAAGGGGGTGTAACTCGAAATGTGGAATAAGGCATGAGAGACTCATGGACTCCGGTAACAACAAACTGAGGGCTTCAGAGGGTAGGGGGTGGGGAATGGGATAGGCTGGTGATGTAAAGGGAGGACGTATATGCGATTGTTTGGTGCGCTGGGTGTTATACTTGAACTAATGAATCATTGAACTTTACATCCAAACCAGGGATGTACTGTACGCGTACATTACAGGATATAATTTTAATAAAAACATTTAAAAAAAGAAGAGTCATATGGCTGGTGTATTCATATACATACAGAGAACATTTATTGTAAATATTATTCTAGAATAATTATAGAATATTGTAGTATATATTTATATATGTATATATAAATAGGAAATAAAATGATGTTCTATGTACATCCAGAGGAGAGTGTCAGATGTAGATTAAAATTTTAAATAGATGTCACACTGAATAGAATGTAGCTTAATAACTTAGGAAGTGCTAAAATGGAACTGGAATGTCTTCTGCTGTTATACAATTGCCAAACAACAAACCCAAGATGATAGCTCAGAAGGAATAAGTCAGAGATACTCTGGAAAAGCAAATTTCCTCCTAGCCCTGACATCCTCATTTAAGTAAATATTACTCTTGAACCAATTTTTCCCTCCTAGATGCTGAGCCCTGAGGGCAAACAACCTGGCCTTTACTGTGTATTAAAGTGATCCAAATTCTGAATGTAACTTTGTAAAAAAAGTTCATTAATGTTTTAAATGACCTTTCATATTTGTGTGCTCGTCTTTCTCTCTTGTTTTACAAACAAACACATCATATAAAAATGCTAACTAACAGCAAATACTGATATTGTTCTTTTGAAAGAATAGCATTATTTCTGTGCATATGATTTTTCCTTGAGGGCTTCTTAACATTCTTGCTTTCTCCAAAGAGGCTAGTGGAGAGCCTGTGGACTAATCAGTGGAATGTCATTGCTATAACACATCATAGACAGCTTCTGCTTGGCAGGAGAGCGAGGTCAGAAACTGCCCTTTCAAAAACTTTAATGAAAATATACCAATCAACTTATGTTAAACAGGCTCAGAGGCAAAGCTAGGTCCCCATCTATGAATGGGAAAGATTTTTAATACTTTCACAAAATCGTGGAGGGAGTGGAATAAGAAACTCCGGAAATAAGCACAGGATTGGAGTCGCAGAGATCTTCACTTAACCTCAGCAATGACTTTAAACTAAAGGTGCCCAAGTTCATCTCGTTCAGGGCATCCACTTTAATGGCCTTATCCATTCACAGTAGAATCATCAACCTCAATAAAACGTTCATAAACGAAATCTTCACAGATAGGCCTCCACTTTTTTTAGATTTATTATTATCCTTGAAGATGACCTGATTCACACAGTGGGGTGAGAGGATGAGGCGCACGACGGAGACTGGACTCTGTTTCGTAAGGGGAGCCGATGGCTTGATCCTAGCATGACCTGAAACGAGCCAAGAAGATGCTTATAACCAAGCTACCGTATCCAGGCCCTACCTCAACTCTTGTATTTCTTTTACAGATGTTATTTACCTCTTCTTATCTGAATAGACGCAGTAGATATATCACGTATATTAGAGGCTAAGAGGGAGAGTGGGCAAGGAGTAGAAAGGACTCCCTTACTAAATCTGAGCCCACCAAAGAACTGATCCAACAAACACTGATCATTTCCGAGCGCTACAAGGTATTCCCAGTTTCCAGCGTCTGTTCAGCAGTCCTTGCCCATCCACGCCAATCACCTAGGCAAAATCCGATTGAACCTTTAAGTTCTCGCCCAGTCCCATGGATTTTACCTTCATTCAAAGATTCTCTTACTTTCATATACAGTCTCCTGATTTGAGCCTTGGATCAACAGCTACATTAGCTTAGCAAGCTTTGTCAAGTTATTTCACCTCCCTGGTTCTAAGCTTGTTCACTGTAAATGTAAGAAAGCATCTAAGACGTACACAGGTATAAATTGCCTAGCACAGGCCTGGGCACTTGATAGGTCCTCCCAGGCGTTATCACATTTTCCTTTGCTCCTTACCTTTCCTCAAGACCTTGGATCTACTATTTACAATGTAGTCCTATGTGACCCTCTGAGGCCTTCTTGCTTCCCCCCAGGCTTCTTTCAAATACATTCCTATTGACCAATCTCCTCCAGACATTACTTTATCCCTGGGCCTGAACTCGACAGCTTTAAGGCACAGTGGCACAACACGGCAGTCTCTGGATTCTAATTCCTATTAAGACTTTTGGGGGCTCATTTAAATGTCTTTGAATAAAAGACACATCCCAGAACCTTCTCTACCAAGATTCAACATCAGTCCCTTGGGGGTAGAGAAACATGTTCCCAAGGAAATGCTACCTACCTTTCCAACCTTAAAAGGAGCGTGATGGTGCTTAAAAAGGTAATAGAAGTGTAAGCTTATTGAATAACTTCCAAGTAGAGAACAATTATTATTTAAAGGGAAGGATCTGCTCTTCAATCAACTGGGAAACTTTAGTTTTCTGACAATGAGTATGAAACCTCGTATAGCAATTAAAATTATCTTTCTAGCTTGCCAACTTAATGGTTCCTTCTATTGTGCTTCTGTAAAGCTCTATTCTTGGTATATATCACTATCATGCAGCTAGTGGGATTCAGCGTCACGCAGTAGAAACCCTTCCTAGGCTTCATAGGAACATAACAGCATGTCTTTCATCACACAGAGCAAATTTGATCCTGAATAAGATAATATCACAGTGAAAATACATTAACTGGGAAGAAACACAACAGTGTTTGGTTTGTCTTCTTCTTCTCTGCAGATACTGCGTGACAGGTATTCAGGCAAAAGAGAAATGTGGATGTTTGGTTCCTGATTCCAATGAAGTTCCTCAAATAGGAATAATGATCATATCAATGATAAACAGCTTTATTGCAAAACCGCCATGTAAAGTGCCAGGATCTCTTCACCCCACATTTACTATGAGGTACATATATGGTGATGCTCTTGCTAACTCAGTGACAGTAGGGTATGCAGTTTGAGCACTATCTTCAGTTGTGACATTGGGACTGTTGAGCCATCTACCTACTGTCTCCAATTTCATTCCTTACTTTAATGAAATTGTCCACAGATCCCTGAATTAGGAAAGAGGGCAATGGCAGAGAAAAAGTGACAACCTCTGAAGATTGTAAAGTGACATTGATTCTCATCATTCATTCATTCATTCATTCATTCATCAAACTTACATTAAATACTTACTATGTGCTATGCTTTATACTAGTCTTTAGATATAGAAGATGACTTGGTGAATCTCCCAAGATATTCACTCTTAAGGTGGATACAGACATTTACATCAGTTCTATATGTGTTCTACTAAGTCTATAAACAACAGTAATATCACCTAAAAATATAGAAAGTGCAATGAAAGTTCAAAAGGAGCACATCAACTAAGTTGGCTTATGAGAATCAGATGGAGTTTTAAAGAATAGAGAGTTATCGGGGTGTCTGGGTGCAGTTGGTTACATCTGCCTTGAGCAGGTCATGATCCCAGAGTCCCAGGATTGAGCCCTACATTGAGCCCTCACTTTAGTAAGCTTCCTCACCCAGCAGGAGTCTGCTTCTCCCCTCTCTCTGCCTCCCTCCCCCTGCTCCTTCTTCTCTCTCTCAAATAAATAAACAAAATTTTTTAAAAAAGGAATAAAGAATTGTTGTGGTGAGTAACTGGGACAGGGTGGAGGAGTAGATCACTTTAGCAGAGATGAAACGGAGGCTCAGAAAAACAGTATATTTATGAAACTTTATATAGTTTGCTATTCCCATAGCATCACATAGTCCATGCTCTCACCAGACAAGCTCAAATTAAATATACATATATTGTCAGCCATGCAGAGGATTCTGGCATGGTTCTTAGTTTTAAAAAGTTAGGTTCAAATTCAAATGAAATTCAACTGCAGTAGCAAAGAGGAATTTTAATGACTCTCAGACCTGAGAGAGCCTCTGGAAGCCACTGATGTTTACTTTCTACAGGTGCACTGGCACTGCCACATCTGTCAAGATGGAAATGTGAGTGGGTAAAACTGTTCAAATAAAGATGGTTAGTATAGAAATAATACTTAAGGCCCTTCCTTTTAGCCCTGAGAGTCTGTGTTACAAAATGAATTTTATGAATTTAAACCCCAAATTCCCACCAAAAAAAAAAAAAATCATGGTCAAGAGATACAGAGGAGACTGAGATTGCAAACTCAAATCTCAATTGAAAATGGCATTTCACCTTCTCCCAAAGGTGTAAAGCTACTCTCTGAAGCAAACATAATTCAAAACTATTGAATCACTTGTTAGGTGAATTAGGTATTTTGAGTTGTTTTTCTTGGTAAGGTATATTTGACAGGTCTTTATCTCCACCATTTGTGGTCGACAGCAACATTTACAGGAAAATATAAATTGAATTAAGTTCATTCTGGTTAGCATATGTATACATTATCTATGCATATCATTTACTTCTCACAGTAACCTAGGAGATAGATGCTACTATTTGTTTATTGTTGGGTTGCCGTGTGTGTGTGTGTGTGTGTGTGTGTGCTTTTGTTTTAGAAATGGAGGCAGAGAGGTTCAGTGACTCTAGTATTGAAGAATCAGAACTTAACTCTAAGGCTTCAGAGTAGCTCTCAACTGACATATCATGCTATCAAAGCTTCCAATGAGACAGAAAGTTGAATTCAGGATCAGGGGTATGGACAACTTCTTTATGTTAATGCTTCTCTTGAGTCATATTGGTCAAAACATGCCATGTATAGTCTTTGTTTTCTTTGTTGCTCTGATCTGTTATGAACCTCCCTATAATCAACTTATCAAGTAACGATGTTCTTTGGGCCATGTCCATGTCCTCCCAGAAGTATTGGTCCAACCCAAACATTCTGTCTTCAGAATTCTGGTGGTATTATTGTTTGTGCCAAATTTGGCACTTACTATGTGTACAGATACTTATCAGATTATTGTACAGACTGTATGTACACATGTCTTGTAATACTCTGCATTCCCTATGTCTAGTCCAGTCCAGTGATTTATAGAGGTCACTCAGTATGCTTTCTCTTGGATTACATGGCAATTAGAGAATATTTAATTGACATTGACTTCCTTAGCACCAGGTACTAATTGAGAAAAATAACTTTTTACTCTAGTATTTATGTCTTTATGTAGTTCTCAAAAATGATATGCCATAATAAGTTTAATGTAGAATTACAATTAAGCACCAGAAACAGCTAGGAAGTATCAATGCTAAAATGTAAGTAAACTGGCCCAAAGACAATAGTTGTGATTATTTCAGAACTGTATTGAATTGCTGTCTAACAATAGGTTTATTCTCTTTTTCCAGTTTCTTTTTGCATTTTCTTTGTTAACTTTGACAACTTTGCAAAGGGGCTGAGGTCCAAATGTGGCAGATGTTGTGTATCTGATTAGTTCGTTAAATGAGGAAGGTATTCAGACTCTGTCTATAGATAGCACAAGAAACCAGACTGTGACATTGCTGGCATGTCCATTTAGACTGGCCGACATGATGGATGCTGATGACCACAGTTAAATCCATTGAGAAAACCAAGCAAACTTCCTTAAGTAATCGCTGTAGGATCTGGGCCACTGGAGGTCAGCGGAGGTTTACTTTTTTTTTTTTTGGTAGCTTTAGAGAATTTAGCCTTTTCTTGGCTCTACCATTCTAACTTTTCCAATTTGAGAACTCTTTGATTACAAACTCATGTAAATATCCACAGAATATGGTATAAGGGGTAATATACAAATACATACATTTTTATACATGTAGGAGTTGCTTTTCCTGAATGCTTTTATCAAAAGTGACTATTGACAAATAGTTAATGAATCTAGGCTCATAGTATAAGTTTATCAAATATATGGTTTGACCAAAACGATTTTTCTCCTACTATGTCCCTTCCTGCTTTATGTTGAAAACGTTCTTAAAGAAAAGACCAGATAAGAACTTGGCTTGCTGATAGCCAAACAACAGATTTTTTTTTCTCCTGGAAAACTTTCTTTATACATCAGGATCTTTACACAACAGGAGACAAAATGACAAAATGAAAAGCATCCCATTTTAACATTGCTTTCTGTAAATCCTGTTTCAGTTCAGTCCTTACTTTCAAGCAGAGACAATAGTGTTTCATATGGAACAGAAGTAGCTAAACTTTTTACTTCCAAGGATATCCCAGTCAGCTTGGGAGTGACAAGGCTAATTAACCTTTGTGCTTGACATGATTATAGGCTGTTTTGACAAGGACATCTAACCTAAACTTATATGAACTTCCCATACTTTAACTTGTTTGCTCCTTCTCAAACCCAGATCTACACTCTTGCTTCCTCTTTCCTGCAGCCACCTGGTCCAACATTCTCTGCTTATTTGCTTTCCCTGGCTTAGTCTTCGAAAGTGTCTTGCTGCTGCAATAGTACCCCATCCCTATTGCAATAGCCCCCATTTGATGTCTTTCCTTACAAATGTGCAGACCTCTCTGTGTGTGTGTGTGTGTGTGTGTGTGTGTGTGTGTGTGTGTGTGTGTGAGTCTGTGTAGGGGAAGTTTTGAGTTTGGGGAGTGCATGTGGAACTTAGACAAGAGAAACTCACCATATTCTAGAATTTCAACAACATTTATATAAACTAGGCCTCAGTTTCTCAACTCTAAATGATTTCTTCCTGTTCTTATCAGGACATATTCAGGTGTGACGCCACAAGAAGTCATATTTTGCTATGAGTCACTTGAAAGTATGGTGCTGTGTTACATAATTAGAAGCCCTTAATACTATCTCCATTAATATCAATGATATCTTTTTTTAATCCAGTGATTTTCCAAGCAGGGTCCCTTGGAGGTTCTTAGTCTGGCAGCAGAATTCATTTGGAAACTTATGAGAAATGCAAATACTTGGTTCCTATTTTAGACCCAACAATCAAAAACTCTGAGACTAAGGCCCAGTAATCGTATTTTAATAAGCTTTTCAGGTACTGGCATGCCCAAATTTGAGAACTTAATAATCAAAATATATTACTGAATTTGAAAAAGAATATATTTTAAGCGAGAGCTTTGAAGACATTTGTATAAGGCACCAGTTGCATTTATCCACACCTAAAAATACGCTCTGGAAATCCCTGAAAGTTATTCATTTTGAAGCATTCATTATAGATATTCTTTTCTGTGGACAATGTGGATTTAACTCATTTCTTATTTCCTTGCTTTTGAAGAGATGTGAATGAACACAAGAGGCACGCTTAGAAACAGGAGCTCAAAATTCCTCTCTCATCCTACTCTCATCATGATAAAAATTCACTATTGATGAATGACTCCTGTACTCTGTGAGATATCAAGCCCTGTTAGTCAAATCACCTTATGCCATTTAAATGCTGGATTTTGTTTTTGTGCCGTGGTGCAGACCCATTACCAAAGAGGCCCAGCTGTTACTTTTTTGCTTCGGGACATTCTCTGCAAAATTCAATGGGTTTGCTTCAATTCGGAAAATGGAAGGCATTAGGTTTGTAATAATACCTTCATATACCTCTCCAGGGCTCTTTGCACACCATCAAGCCAGAGAGGAGAGTAGTAGTAATTGGTTAGATTCATCTTAAAGGGCAAATTTATTCTTATGATCTTTGCGGGCAAGGTCCACTGGAACAGATGGGCCAACAGGCACAATGTTAGAATTCTATGGATACCTAATATTTCGGTGTCACTGTTGAAAACACATTCAATAACTATCTTTTCCATATTTGTGTTCACAAAAACCTTTAAGACTGGTGATCTAGAGTTTGAGCAAATAATATCCATTTCTTTTGACTCAATATTTACGCCCCAGAGTAAAGGCAGTGGGGAGACTTATGGCAATTGACAATGGAGAACAAATCCCTCATCTTTCTTCTTAAAGAGACAGTACTTTGGCACATTTAATTCCTTTCAACACTTTCTAAGCATTCTGACTTTTATTTTTAGCAAAATGAGATTCTTCTCACTCCTCCTCAACTGCTCCAAGTCTACAGAATAGCTAGACTCCACTCCTATCAAGGCCATGGCCTGACATGGTGTTAAAAAATGAGAAAGAATGTGGAGGAAATGTTTGTACATTAGGAGTAGATGGGGAATAATTACCTCCATGGGATAAAAGTACAATGAAGTCAAAAATATTAAAAAGAAAGATAAGAGCTCAAAGCCCTCTCGGCCCTTTTAATGTCTTTTATGTACTAAGATTTCTTAGTTTTGAAACAATTTTGTTACTTCTTAGAAGTTGTACCCCAACATTAAGGGGGTAGTTCCCCAACTTTTGTGGTTGTGGTAGGAGCACTTTCTTTTTCCTGAAAGCTTTAAGACTCACCAAGAGATTTAGTGTGTGTGTATAGACAGAACTGGTGGGCAGGTGTGAGGGTGCAAACACCAACACCTACAGGCTAACAATAAAATCATTGACATCATGGGATGGATAAAGTGTTACTGGCATGCTCCTTTTGAAAGCTGACAAAACTAGAACATGAGTTAGAAGCAACATAAAGATACAGAGAATATTTAATATAAGCTATTTTTCTCTGAGATATACGGTTAGCAATTTCAACAAGCATGGCAGAAAGCCAATTGTTAAAGGCAAATAGACTTCTACAGAATTCAAACCTTTCAATAATGAAGTCCATTAAGAAAGGGAGTTCATAACCTAATTGCTTTGCCAAATCCACTGGCATGCCACAGGACACATGATGTTTGAGCAAATGTGAAATCAACCAACAATCTTCCTGCCTTCTCCTCCAGGTAGCTATTGGGATTTTCTTTTCAACTTGCAATAGAGTCTGACATTTGCCAATGTCAAATAGTAGCTTAACAAGAAAACATTAATTACATTTAAATGACTGGAAGTTCAAGGCCAATTTCTCACAGTGTTAGTAAAAGTATTTAATGATGAATAATATACCTAAAGACAAAATTTTATCCAAGAAGTTTTACTTCATTCTCACTCTATTACTTTTTGATAAGAAATAATAAGCACAGTTCATACAAGGATAAAAACCTGGCTCTACTATTTGATTCCCTTCCCTTTGCTCAAGACACAGTAAGTGTCTCTCTTCTCTGAACTCATACAGTATGCATCTCTTACAATTTTTGATCATCATTCCATCCTAGTGGTAAAGAGCTGTTGACTATTGCTTACTAGTCATGGTCAAGTTGTTTAAACTCTCTGAGCCTCAGTTTCTTCTGTGTTTGGAAAAAGTGACTAAGAGAGAAGAGTTTAGAGTCAGATCAACATAATTCAAATTTTGGCTCTGCCTTTTAAGGTGGAGGAAAAGGAACCCTTTGTACATTGTTGGTGGAAAGTAAAATTGGTACAGCCACTGTGGGAGACAGTATGGAGTTTCCTCAAGAAATTAAAATAGAAATACCATATGAACCGATAGTCTACTACTGAGTATTTACCAAAGAAAAATGAAAACACCAATTTGGAAAAAGATCTATGCACCCCTATATTTATTGCAACATTATTTATAATAGCCAAGATATGGAAGCAGCCTTCATGACCAGCAATAGGTAAACGGATAAGGAAGTTATGTGGTGTACATACACACACACACGCACACACGCACACACACATGCACGCACACGCACACACAGAGTGCAAATATTACACAGCTATATAAAAGGATGAGATCATGCCATTTAGACAACATGGATGGACCTAGAGGGTATTAGGTTAAGTGAATAAGTCAGAGGAATCACATGACTTTCTATATGAGCATCAGGTTGTAATAACACCTACTATATAAAGATATGAGGGGATTTTAAGATTAAATTGAGATAGTAAAATGACACACTTAGTACTTAGCATAAAATAAATGCTCATTTAATGTTACTGCTTCATGATGATGATTGACAAAAGTAAAGATGATGATTATAAAAGATGATGAAGAGGATGATTATGAGGATATGATAATACCTGTCCTACTTACTTCACTAGAAAGTGGAAAGCACTATGCAAAAATAAAGGAGGGTCAGTAATGATTTGCCAAGCAATATAGATTGACACTCCATGATGGCAGGGTCAATGTCTGATTCATCTATTTTTTCTTTTTTTTTTTTTTAAGATTTTATTTATTTATTTGAGGGGCGCCTGGGTGGCTCCAGTCGCTGAGCCGCCTGCCTTCTGCTCAGGGCGTGATCCCGGCATCTCTGGGATCGAGCCCCACATCAGGCTCCTCCGCTGGGAGCTCAGCTTTTTCTTCCTCTCCCACTCCCCCTCAAGCCAGTTCCCTCTCTCATGGCTGTCTCTTATTCTGTTTCAATGAATAAATAAAAATCTTTGAAAAAAGATTTTATTTATTTATTTGAGGTGGGAGGGACAGAGGGAGAGAGAGACTCTCAGGCAGACTCCTCTGAGCATGGAGCCAGATGCAGGGCTTGATCTCATGACCCTGAGATCATGACCTGAGCTGAAACCAAAGTTAGATGTTTAACAGACTGAGCTGCCCAGGCACCCCTGATTTATCCATTTTTACATGTTTTTAAAATTCACCATGTATGCCTCTTAACAGCGCTAAGGATAATATCTTTATCATCCACCCAAAATATAAGGACCTTTAGAATGCCCTGCTTAGAATGCTGTAACTCTGGGGTGTCTGGGTGACTTAATCCATTGAGGTCCAGCTCTTGGTTTCAGCTCTGGTCATGATCTCAGCATTGTGGTTATGCCCTGCATCTGGCTCCATGCTCAGTGGGGAGTCTGTTTGAGATTCTCTCTCTTTCCCTCTCCCCTGCTCTTCTCCCCCCCCACACCACATGCTCTCTTTCCTTTAAAAATAAATAAATCTTTTTTTTAAAAAAAAAGAAAAGATTTAGCCAAGTAATGACACTCTCCCATATTATGGGATTAACATTGTTCAGGATTTTAGTTCCACAGTCTTTTAAAATCCCTGGATTTGGTCTTATGTCATCGTTACCAGCATAATCGTTGTTATTACTTTGGTACAATTAATGTACTTACTTCGGGATGATAAACATGGACAAACGTCTTGCCTTCCTTTTCTTCTCACAGCTCTCTGCTCCTCCGGATACATTTTTTTCTTCTTCCTTTGTGCTTTCTTCCCCTCAAGGGTCTGTTAATAGGAAACACTCTCAGTCTTTAATTAAAAATGTCTTTTATTTTGCCTCACATGTGTCTCCTACCTTTAAATAGATTAGGAGGTGTTGGGTATGGGATTACTTTGGGCTTAGCCTGGTTGAGTTCTCTGAGTTTCTGAAATCTCTGTTTATGAAAGCACTTCACCAAACTTGGAGAAGTTTTCAACCATTATTTCTTTCAAGTTTTTTCAGCACTATACTTTGCCCCTCTCCTTTTAGAAATCTGATGGCACAAATATTTAGTTTCTTTTTGTTATTGTCCCATAGGTCCAGGATTTTGTTCATTTTCAATCACCTTTTCTTTTTGTTCAGACTAGATACTTTTTATTGCCTCCAAAGTTCAAGTTCACTTTCCTCCGATATCTGTTTTGCCAATGAATGTACCCAGTCTCGTATTTCTTGGTTCTTTGTAAGTTTCTTTTGATATATTTGTTTCTTTGCAGGAAAATTTTTATTTCTGTATTTATTTCAAGAGTATTCATTGTTGCTTTTTTGTGCATTTTGTATAATAACTGCTTTCAGCCTTTTGCATGCTTGAGTAATTTTGGGATTGTATCATGGACATTATGAATATTAGGTTATAAGGACTCTGGGTGTCACTTAAGTCCTATGGAGAATGTTGGATATTATTGTGTTAGCAGCAATTGATCTGTTTAACTTCAGGCTGCAAGTTCTGACTAGCCTCTGTGTGTGGGGGCTGTGATTTCAATGTCAAGTTTTGAATTCATAGCCTTTGCTCTTCTGAGTTTGTGCCACCCACTGGCCAGCCTGGGATCTGAACCGTTGTCTCTTCTGTAGTTCAGTTTTCAAAGTCTAGTATGTGGTTTACAGTCAGGTCTATGCGTGGAGTGAGCACAGGAGTTCATAAACAACTTTATAGGGGCACTGTCCCTAGCTCCTCCCCTCTCTGTGACTTCCTGGTTTTACAGTTCTTTGGGGTTCCCTTTTTCCAGTTGTCTCGCAAAAAGGGCTGGTGAAGTTACTTCCAATGTCAGGCACTCTGTGACTATGCTCACATCTGGGCCAGTGGCATGAGGGCAGAGGAACAAAGCAAAGGGGGTTTGTCCATCCTCTTTGGGCCCTAAGCTCCTTCCAAACGGAGAGTCAGTTTCCTCCCTGAGAGTTTTGGCTCCTAGACCCTATGGGGCTTGTTTTAGAACTGTGATATAGGAGAATAGAGGGAAGAAAAAAAGAAATGAGGGATTTCCCCCTATTCTCTTGAGCATTTTGATTTGCCTTTTCTGGCTCTTTTGAGCATTAAAGCAAGTTTCTCTTGGAGCTGTCTGTCTGTCCATGGTGCTTGCT
>NW_024423319.1:35141370-35183884 GCF_017311325.1 Ursus maritimus | reverse complement strand
TGTTGGATACATCCTTTACGAATAATATAGTGCCCTTCTGTGTCTCTAACTATAGTCTTTAGATTAAAATCCAATCTGTCTGATATGAGAATTGCTACCCCAGCTTTCTTTTGAGGTCCATTGGCATGAAAGATGGTATTCCATCCCTTTACTTTCATTCTGAATGTATCTTTAGGTTCAAAATGAGTCTCTTGTAGACAGCAAATGGATGGGTCATGTCTTTTTATCCAATCTGCAACCCTGTGGCACTTTATGGGAGCATTTAGGCCATTTCCATTGAGACTGATTATTGAGAGATATGATTTTAATGATGCCATGTTGCCAGTAAAGTCTTTGTTTCTATAGATTGTGACTTTCTGTTCTGCATCACTCTTGGGGCCTTTTTACTCTTATAGAAACCCCCTTAATATCTCCTATAGGGCTGGTTTCGTGGTTACGAAATTGGTCAATGACTGGCGATTCTGGAAGGTCTTTATCTCTCCATCAATTCTGAATGACAGCCTTGCTGGATAAAGGATACTTGGCTGCATGTTTTTCTCTGAAAGAGCTTTAAAAATGCCCCCGAACCCTTTCTCTCATTCCAGGTCTGTGTAGACAGGTCTGACGTAATCCTGATACCTTTGCCTTGGTACATGAGAAATTTCTTTGCCCTGGCTGCTTTCAATACTCTATCCTTGGATCTAGTATTTGTGAATTGCACTATGACGTGATGTGGCATAGGTTTGTTGTGGTTGAGCTTGGGAGGTGTCCTCTCTGCCTCTTGGACACAGATGTTTTTTTCCCTTGCTAGATTAGGGAAGTTTTCACCTACAATTTGTTCAAATATCTCTTCTAGACCTCTGTTTTCTCCACCCCCTCGGGGATGCCGATGATTCTGACATTGGAATGTTTCATTGAGTCAGTAATCTCCCGTAACCTACATTCTTGAGTGTGGATTTTTTCGAGTCCAGATTCTATTTTAGCTTTCTCTTCTACTAACCCATCCTCCAATTCCCTGATAGGTTCTGCCTCATTCACCCTGGCCGTCAGAGCATCTAGTTTTGACTTGCATTTGATTCATAGTATTTTTAATTTCTGCCAGATTCGCTCTCATTTCCGCCCTTAGAGATTCTATAATCTCGTTAACATTTTCGTTAATATTTTTTTTCAAGTCTACACATCATCTTGACCATTGTTACTCTGAATTCCATTTCTGATAATTTGGTTATATCCATATCCATTAGTTCTGTGGCAGAGGCCACAGACTCATTGTCTTTTCTTTGCTGAGGGGGATTTCTCCTTCTCATCATTCTGAGGAGGAGAGGTTGCGAGGTTGTCCAAAGCCCAAATTATTGACCAGGACCCAGGCCGTGCGCCCTTGTTTTATAGGGATCTTAGGGATGTGGCCTTCTTGATTTTTCAGCCTGCCTTCTGGGGGAGGGGCCAGCTCTGCCGATACTCAGCAACCCTGTTTGGATAGAGTCTCTGTGTCCCCTGCGAGGGGAGATGGGGATGGGCACACTGTGATCCAGTCTTTCCAGGCTTTTGTTCTCTGGCGGCTTTCCCTGGTGGTTTGCTGTGCCTCTTCTGAGAGTCAGAGAAGCAGTAGCCGAATCTCAGCCTCTGTCTCAGAACAGAGGGATCGTGGAACGTTCTCCACTGATGTTCTGGCCACTTTAACTCTGTTTCTGTTGGTGCTGCTCAACCCTGCAGTGTCCCGGGATGTGCGCCCCTCACCCGGCATCCCAGCCCTCACTTCCAGGGCCCACGTGGCTCTGTCCCTTGTGTTTTAACACTGCCAGCCACCAGCCACCAGCCGCGCCCCCACACTCCAGAGCTCCCAGTCTCAGTCTGGTTCCAGTGAGCACACCGGAGCTCTGTTTCAGTCTGGTCACGTGCATTCCCTGGCTCACGGTCTCAGTCTGCTCTTTCATGGGTGCTGGTCCGCAAGTCTGCTCGCTCCCCCGTGCAGGTGGCTACCGCTTCCCAGCACCCAAACACAGCAGCTTCCTCCCTCTTCTGTTTATCTTCCGATATCTGTGCACGGTTTCATGGCTCCCCGCTTCATACCTCAATACTCAGCACTGGAGATGTTCATTTGTACAGATCCAGATGTATCTTCCTGTGTCTCATGCTGATTCCATGGATGTTCAGGATGTTCTGGTACCTATCCAACTCGACTCAGGGGACCAGCTGAAAAAGGGGTTCCTTACTCCTCTGCTATCTTAACTCCTCCCCCTCAGCCATATACTCTTCTAAGCTTCTCTTTCCTAAGTTAATCCCTCTCAGTTCCTCAGTTCTTTTTCAAGTGCATGATTTCTTGATCATTCACCAATTTTGGTCATCTTTCTCTGAATATGCCTGTAATATGCGAAGAGTTTTCTTAAAATATGTAATTCAGAGCTTAAGACCCTGCTTCTGAACCATCCTGACTAGTTAGAGTAAAGGAATCTCAATACCTCCATGGTTCTCCACACTATCTTTCTATGGATAAAATCTTACAAAACAGTAGTTTTTTTCTTTTTCTTTTTTAATTTGCACACCACTTCCCATTGTTATTTTATCTGAGTTTAGAGTCATTTCCATGTACACTTTTTTCCCCCCACATAGACTGGTAAAACAACATGCCTTGTAGATTACATTATTTACAGCTAAATGCTAGTGTTTCAGTATAATGGTGACTCAATTATTCTGTCTCTGCTTCCCTGATCCTGCAGCTCTTGACTAGCTTTCTTTCTGTTCTCACATTTAGACTTATCCAGATGAAGATATTAGTTTAGCCAATCATTGTACAACATTAGCGAATTTTTACTGGTTTGTATTTTGATTTGAGCTTCGCCATAGATTGCTGTCCAGTTTTTAGATTGTTGCCATTGCTTTAGACATCTGTATTGGGTCCAACCAGCCGTTGCTTAGTGTTACAAGCCCATGGGGCAACATATTATACAGGGAAATGCTCAAAAAGGAGCTGTAGGCCAGGCAGTTTTTATACTTTGAAATATTTTTGTCTAATAAGCACTTTATTACCTATAAAACTTGAAATTCTTTTGGATTTTAATTGGTTTCTGTTTTGCTTTTCATTCATTCAGAACCATCATTTTGTTATTTTAGTCAAGGGTCATTTGATGGCAAGGAAAAGAAACACAACCAAGATAATCTAAGCTAGTTTAATAAAAAGGGGAAATTTATGGGAATGATATAGTGTTATCTCACAGAGAATCAACAGTAGGAAGTGAATCTAGGACACATGACTTTCTAAAACTGAAAAGCTACCAGAAACCATCTCTCCCCTCTCACTCTCTTTCTGGGGCCACATAGTCTCGATTATGATTTTCTCTGTGCAGCTGTTTTTTATTTTCCCTCTGTTTCTCTTCAGACTGGCTCCATTTATACATGGGCCCTAATAGCAGTCTCAAAATAATATATTTAGCACTCTTCCAAATTCAGCATCTGTAGCTAAATGATCCAGCTCCTACAGATTGCTCTGATTTATCCAGCCCAGCCATTGGATTGGTTTCCCTTGAGTTAGGTCCAATCATCTGTGATAAGAGAAGTGTGAGAGCACATAATGCAAACGTGCTGCTAGGAGCCATCCCTGTGAGGAGAGTAGTCTCAGAGAAGAGGAGAATAGGCTGCACAGGAATTCCAACATGCACCAAATACACTTTTCCATTTCAGTTACAGAGTATTTTCCTTGATAAGACCCTTCATTATAGCAGAGGTACATATAGCAAGTACGCACATGAAAAGATGATCAATATCGTTAGTGGTTAGAGAAATGCAAATTAAAACCATAAACTCACATCTACTGGAATGAGGGAAAAGGTAGTGGCAAGGATATTGAGCAGTTACAACTCAGTGCAAACTAATAAAGTCATTTTGGAACACAGTTTTGTATTTTCTGATAAAGCTAACCATATGCTTGTGATATGAGTCAACAATTCTCCTCTTATTTACCCAATAGAAATGAAGACATGTCCTCACTAAAACTTGTACATGAATATATATAATAGCTTAATTCATGATCACTCACAAAAAAACTAGAAATAACCCCAACTATGCATTAACTGGTAACTGGCTGAGCAATGTGTTGTACATTTGTAGGAAGGAATACTGCTCAGCAATAAAAAGAAAGACCTACTAAAATAAGCAATTACATGGATCAATTGCAAAAGCATTATGCTAAGTGAAGAGAGCCAGACTCAAAAAGGCTATACATTATATGATTACATTTTTAGCATGTTCTAAGTAAAAGCAGAACTATAGGGACAGGGAACAGATCAGTAGCCGCTAGGGGCTTGTGATGGAGGAGGGAACTCGACAAACATGTACAAAAAGAGTCTTAAAGTGATGAAAATAATCTATATGTTGATTGTGGTTATGGTTATTTAGCTTTACCCATCTTTCACAATTCGTTCACATTTCATAATAGAATTGAATTCAATTTTGTACACCTAAAAATGTTGAATTTTACTTTATGGAAATCATGCCTTGATATATCCAACTTAAGGAAAAAGTTTACTTTCCTCAACAGGGAAGGCAGAAGTAAAACAAAAATACAATGACAATAGTCAGGATTGGTGTAGTTTAATAGAATGTCAGTTAATCTAATACTATTTATGAAAAGGGGATTGAAATCAGGCTTCACAGTTTCAGCTGTGATCTCTCTGTTGGTCTTGAAGATGTAGACTTTCACCACAAACTATATCTTTGTTCATTCAACAAACACCTATTAAGCATATACTAGAAATAGCCTGAGTACTCAGTTGTACACTAAATTGAAGTCGGACAAAGTCTGTAGCTTGTCTCTTTTCTGTTCCTTCTAATGCTGACCTTGTACCTACCTACCCTTTCATCTACTATCAACAACCCACTCTTCTTTTACATATCTTTTCTCCTATGAACAGGCTGTAGAAAGAATGCTACTTTAAGGTTATAGCAAAAGCACAGAATAAATATGAGGGCTAGAGAGATGGTGAATGAAGGTCTTGTCTTGTACTTACTTTACCTAATAAGTAAGGGTAATTGAGGTTTTTTTGACACATGTTTTCATGTCTAATACCACCCTGAACGCACCTGGTCTCATCTAAAAATAACATATTAACCCTTAATGAAAAAGAATTTTTTTACTATCTGTGGGATTCAGTACAGCATTGCTCTAAGTTCTGTAACCAAGCGCTACTAATACATTTGCTGGTTGTAATGTTTGCTTTATTTTTAATGCCTATTAATATGGGAAGTAGGGTGCATTGAGAAGTACTTAACTTTTTTAAATGTTTGCTTCTCCTCTCTCTGATTTACAGTTTCACAATTTACAATAAATGGAAACATTCGCTTGTAGCTTATTCCTTATTTTGGAAAACAATCTATATGTACAGGAGGTATTTTTAAAATCCATTAAAATGTTATTAGGTGATCATTTTTATATTTATGAACTAAAATGACATTTGTTTATTTTCTATTCCCTGCATCGACCTTTAGCATTGTTGAGCTTGTTGGTATTGAGTTTATTTACTTTCGAAACTCCATTATAGAGAAGGCTTTGGCAACATTTTAAGAAACAAGAAAATGGAATAGCAAACCTAATGCAATTTACAGGTACTGTGCTATTAGCAGTAACCTACTTATTTGTCTTTTGATATAGTTTTTCCTAGGAGAGCAAGTATCTGGAGATTTGAAAACAAACAGGACTGCGTAACAGCTAAGGACAGAATTTTGGCTAAGCAGAATCTAACTAGTAGAATCATGAGTTAGAATCTATTTATAATTCAAATAAACAAGTTGATATTAAGCTATCAGGTTATACCTTTATTAGCATTATTATGAAGAGTTATTGATAAATACTGTTTTTTTTAAAATAGTGCATTTTCACAAGTGGGGTAGAATTTCAAAGCTCTTCCATTTCATAAGAAAAGAGCATACTCATGTTTGCAGAAGTGGAGTATCAAGCCTGTTAACCCTTCCAGAATAGGTGTTTCCTAAATACATTTTTATGATGGAGATTAATAAAGTGCAACAACTAAATAATGACCTTGAAAAGTGAAAAATAAATCTAAGTTAATTTGTGAACTTACAAGTTACTCTATGCATTTTGCAGATACTCCTAATTCTCATAAACAAGGTTATCAGGGGACCCCTGGGTGGCTCAGTTGGTTAAGCATATGCCTTCAGCTCAGGTCATGATCCCAGCATCCTAGGACCCAGCCTCATGTTGGGCTCCCTGCTCAATCGGGTGTTTGCCTCTCCCTCTGCCCCTCCCCCCTCATGCTTGCATGTGCATGACCATGCTCTCTCTCTCTCTGAAATAAATAAATAAATCTTAAAAAAAACAAGGTTATCAGTAACTTGAGCATTCCCATAGGAACAGCCAGTAGCTGAGTGTGAAACACAGAATGAGTGCTCAGTTTATTCATTCATTTATTCATTCATTCATTCATTCATTATTTTCAAAAATATTTATTGAGCACTCACTATGAGCTAGATGCTAGAGACAAAGCATTGAAGAAGAGAAATAGTTTTGTTCAGCCCTTTATTTTCATGGAACTGACATTTAGCAAATACACATTTGGTGATTAAATGAGTATTTTTCACCTCAATTATTATAAAGTGAATACCTATATAACCACCATCCAAATCAAATAAAGTATTATTAGAACTCTTAATCTCTTTTCAATCACAGCCTCTTCTATCTTCACCAACCACAATAGCCACAAAGTCAACTCTTTTAGAAATCACCATTTTGCCTTTCTTTTCTTTTATATTTCGATCACCGAGTGTTGTATTGTTAAGCATTACAGTTTAGTTTCACCTACTTTTGAAATTTATATAAATTGAATCGTTCAGGATTTATGATTTTGTGTCCAACTTCTTGCACTCAATATTATGTTTGTTGTATGTGTATATATATAGATCATTCTCAATGCTATTTAGTATGATTCAGTATTTTTAAATGAATATGTCTTTCCAAGCTTAAATTTTTTCAACCTAAATTTAACTAATGCATATTTCTAATTTTTTTCCACAATAGATATGTTTTACTTATTCTCAAACTTCACATAAATAGAATCATATAGCATTCACTGTTTTGTTTCTGGCTTTTTTTTCTCTCAAAATTTTGCTGTTGCGATTTATCCATGATGTCGTATGCATTAGCAGTTCATACTTTTAAAAAATTTCTCAAAATACTTAATAGTATCACACAGGTTCTGAGGCTCTGTTCATTTTTTTCAATCTTTATCTCTGTTCTACAGATTGGTTAATTTTCATTTATATGTCTTTGGTTTGAACAATAGACTTATTTGTTTTATAATTGAATAATTTGATAATCCATGATCAGATTTGTGTTAAAAAGAAATCATTGTGGATGTAGTGTAAATGCTGCCTTGACTGTTGCTAACTTCATTTCAGAGGGAGTGGGAAAAAAGTAGGATGGATTCTGAAAAAAGTAGGTGATAAAATGACACAATTTGACAACTGATTGGAGGTCGGTAATCAAGGATAAAACCCAGGTTTCTTTGTGGGTTGTTTTTTTGTTTGCGTTAGTCCTTGCCCTCTATGAAGCAATTTGACAAACAAAGAAATGATGTTTAGCTTTGATCTAGATTTTTTTAGAGGTCTGGCCTGGAGGTAGAGATGTCCAGATCATCAAGGTCATCAATGGTAATTGGAGTCAGGGAATTGTATGAAATTACCTGAGGAGTGTGTGTTGTGGGAAGAGGGCCAAAGGGGATTCCTAACTTAAAAGACTGAGCAAAAGGAGAAGCTCACACAAAGATTTAAAAGACATTGGTAGAGAAGTAGGAATTAAATCAGAAAAATAGTGCATTAGACATTATCATTAGTGTTAAAAATGGAAGTGAGGGTCAAACAAGGTAATGATAATGGTGGCTATGGTTTTAGAAATCACAGTGACAAGATGGGAATCTCAGCAGATTGTTACCTGATTAAACCAGGTTAGAGTTCAAATAGTGATGAATGTGAGCTAATGTGCAAACAAGGAACTTTCAATTCTTAACTTAACTTTGATCATAAAGAGGAAAAAATGGTAGGGGAAGAGAACTGAGGTTAAGATTTTTATACTTAAAATAGTAAAGAGATAATTAAATTATGAAAATTCAGTAATGCCTTCCAAATTAGATATAAATATGTATACTAATATAAAATCCATTGTATTCTTATATATTAGTGGTAAATAAAATGTCGATTTGCCATAGCTTCAAAATATAAAATATTTAGGAATTAATCTAACAAAGGATGGCCAAGATTTCTACCCTACAAAGTATGAAACATTGCTAAAGAACTTTTCAAAGGACTAAATAAACAGAGAGATATGATATGTTTATGAATAGGAAAACATTTTAAGATGGTTTTTTTAATGCATTGGCAAGCTGATTCTAATATTTATATAGAAGTGCAGAGGACTTATAAAAACCTCAGAAATTTGAAAACGCAAAAGGAAAAAAAGTTGAAGGACTTATACTACATGATTACAAGATTACCATAAATTATATTAATCCAGTTTGGTATTGTTGAAATGTTGGAAATGTGGATCAATGGTACAGAATAGTAAGTTCAACGATAAACCCACACGTGTACATTATCAACCAATTTGACAAAGATGGTAAGGCAATTCAAAGGTGAAAGGAAAATCTTTTCAACGAGTGGTACCAATTCAACTGGATATCTATATGGAAATAAATGAACACTTAAATCTAAATGGATTATGTAAAACATAAAACTGTCTAGAAGAAGACAGAAAATCTTTGTGACCTTCATATAGGTTGTTTCTCTGACAGAACACACACACAAGAAAAACATAAAGGGGAAAAAAAGATAAAATTATTTTTAAATATTGCTATACAAAAGACAACCTTAAGAAAAGTAAAAAGCAAACCACAGACTAGAAGAAAAATCTTGAAACACATATAATAAAAAAGAACTTCTATCCAGAATTGATAAAGAAGTCTTACAACTCAATAGCAAAAAGACAACCCAATAAAAAATGGACAAAAGATATGAATAGTCATTTCACAAAAGAAGATACATGAATGGCTAAATAAGCATGTTAAAAATGTTCAACATCATTAGTTATCAGAGAAACAAGTTAAATCCACAGTGTGTGATACCAAAACAAAACAATACCCATTAGAATGGCTAGAATTTTAAAAAAACCAAAAACATACAAGCTGTTGTTAAGGTAAAAAGTAACTCAGACTCTCCCATGATGTTGGTGGGAACATAAAGTAGTACAAACATTTTTGAAAAGTTTGGCACTTACGTAGTTAAATATACACTAGCCATTCCACTTCAAGTATTTATCCAAAGTGTATGCATAAGAACATATGTCCAAATGTTCATAATTGTTTGTATTCATAAAACCCCAAACTAGAAACTATCTAAATGTTCATCAAAACATGGATAGATTATAGTATAGCCATACAACAGTACAAAATGGAACAATTACTTATACAATCAACAACTTGGATGATCTCAAAATCCTGATGTTTTTAAGGAAGTCACATACTCCCCCCAAAAGTATGCACTGTATGATCCTATTTGTATAAACTTCCAGGAAATACCAACAAAATCTACAATGAAAGAAAGACCAGTGGTTTCCTGGGGACTGGGGTAGAGGGAGTTGATAATGCAAGAAGGGACGGATTTTAAAAAGGCAAGAGGAAATTGGGGGGCGATAATTAAAATGCTCATTATCTTGATTGTGGTGATGATTTCACAGGTATATACAGATATCAAAACTTATATAATATATGTGGTTTATTGATGCCAAATTTATTTCAAATTGTAGAAAATTGTAGGTTTCCCTATACAAACATTAGAAAATAGTGGCAGTTTCAAAAAGAGGAAAACAAAATCTTTATATGTAACTCCTGATCACAAAAAGTGGTTTCTGCAATACATTCCTGGTCCAAAGATGACTTTCTTTTTATTTATTTATTTATTTATTTATTTATTTATTATATTTTTTATTATATTATGTTAGTAACCACAAAGTACATCCCTGGTTTTTGATGTAAAGTTTGATAATTCATTAGTTCCGTATAACACCCATTGCACCATGCAATACGTGCCCTCCTTACTACCCATCACCAGCCTATCCCATTCCCCACCCCCCTACCCTCTGAAGCCCTCAGTTTGTTTCTCAGAGTCCATAGTCTCTCATGCTTCATTCCCCCTTCTGATTACCCCCCCTTTCTTTATCCCTTTCTTCTCCTACCGATCTTCCTAGTTCTTATATTGCATAGATGAGAGAAACCATATGATAATTGTCTTTCTCTGCTCGAATTATTTCACTTAGCATTATCTCCTCCAGTGCTGTCCATGTTGAAGCAAATGTTGAGAAATCGTTCTTTTTGATAGCTGAGTAATATTCCATTGTATATATGGACCACATCTTCTTAATCCAGACATCTGTTGAAGGGCATCTCGGCTCCTTCCACGATTTAGCTATTGTGGACAATGCTGCTATGAACATTGGGGTGCATATGGCCCTTCTCTTCACTATGTCTGTATCATTGGGGTAAATACCACAGTACATGGCTGGATCATAGGGTAGCTCAATTCTTAACTTTTTAAGGGACCTCCACACTGTTTTCCAGAGTGGCTGTACCAACTTGCATTCCCACCAACAATGTAGGAGGGCTCCCTTCTCCACATCCTCTCCAGCAATTGCTGTTTCTTGCCTTGTCAATTTTTGCCATTCTAACTGGCATAAGGTGGTATCTCAGAGTGGTTTTGATTTGAATTTCCCTGATGGCTAATGATTTTGAACATTTTTTCATGTGTCTCTTAGCCATTTGTATGTCTTCATTGGAAAAGTGTCTGTTCATATCTTCTGCCCATTTTTTGATTTGTTTATTTGTTTCTCGCGTATTGAGTTTGAGAAGTTCTTTGTAGATCTTGGATACCAGTCTTTTATCTGTAGTGTCATTTGCAAATATATTCTCCCATTCGTGCGGCTGCCTCAGTTTTTTTGACTGTTTCCTTGGCTGTGCAGAAGCTTTTTATCTTGATGAAGTCCCACAAGTTCATTTTATCTTTTGTTTCTCTTGCCTTTGGAGATGTGTCATGAAAAAGGTTGCTGTGGCCCATATCGTAGAGGTTGCTGCCTATGTTCTCCTCTAGGATTTTGATGGATTCCTGTCTCACATCGAGGTCTTTCATCCATTTGGAGTTTATCTTTGTGTATGGTGTGAGAGAGTGGTCAAGTTTCATTCTTGTGCATGTAGCTGTCCAATTTTCCCAGCACCATTTATTGAAGAGACTGTCTTTTTTCCAATCGATGTTTTTCCTGCTTTATCAAAGATTAGTTGCCCAAACAGCCGAGGGTCCATTTCTGGGTTCTCTATTCTGTTCCATTGGTCTATGTGTCTGTTTTTGTGCCAGTACCATGCTGTCTTTGTGATCACAGCTTTGTAGTACAGCTCGAAATCCAGCATTGTGATGCCCCCAGCAATCTACACTTCCAATGCTATCCTGATCAAAATACCAATGACATTTTTCAAAGAACTGAAACAAACAGCCCTTAAATTTGTGTGGAACAAGAAAAGGCCCCGAATCACCAAGGAATTGTTGAAAAGGAAAAAGAAAGCTGGGGGCATACATATTTATAATTGTCACATCCACTTGTTCGATACATCCTTTAAGAATAATATAGTGCCCTTTGGTGTCTCTAACTATAGTCTTTAGTTTAAAATCCAATCTGTCTGATATGAGAATTGCTACCCCAGCCTTCTTTTGAGGTCCATTGGCATGAAAGATGGTATTCCATCCCTTTGCTTTCAGTCTGGATGTATCTTTAGGTTAAAAATGAGTCTCTTGTAGACAGCAAATGGATGGGTCATGTCTTTTTATCCAATCTGCAACCCTGTGGCACTTTATGGGAGCATTTAGGCAATTTACATTGAGAGTGATTATTGAGAGATATGATTTTAATGATGCCATGTTGCCAGTACAGTCTTTGTTTTGATCGATTGTGACTTTCTATTCTGTATCAGTCTTGGGGCCTTTTTACTCTTATAGAAACCCCCTTAATATTTCCTGTAGGACTGGTTTCATGGTTACGAAATTGGTGAGTGACTGGCGATTCTGGAAGGTCCTTATCTCTCCATCAATTCTGAATGACAGCCTTGCTGGATAAAGGATCCTTGGCTGCATGTTTTTCTCTGAAAGAACTTTAAAAATTCCCCCCGAACCCTTTCTCTCATTCCAGGTCTGTGTAGGCAGGTCTGTCGTAACCCTGATACCTTTTCCTTGGTACGTGAGCAATTTCTTTGCCCTGGCTGCTTTCAATACTGTATCCTTGGATCTAATATTTGCGAATTGCACTATGACGTGACGTGGCGTAGGTTTGTCGTGGTTGAGCTTAGGAGGGGTTCTTGCTGCCTCTTGGACACGGATGTTTTTTTCCCTTGCTAGATTAGGGAAGTTTTCACCTACAATTTGTTCAAATATCTCTTCTAGACCTCTGTTTTCTCCACCCCCTCGGGGATGCCGATGATTCTGACATTGGAATGTTTCATTGAGTCAGTAATCTCCCATAACCTACATTCTTGAGATTGGATTTTTTTGAGCCCGGATTCTATTTTAGCTTTCTCTTCTACTAACCCATCCTCCAATTCACCGATACGTTCTGCCTCATTCACCCTGGCCGTCAGAGCATCTAGTTTTGACTTGCATTTGATTCATAGTATTTTTAATTTCTGCCAGATATGCTCTCATTTCTGCCCTTAGATATTCTATATTCTCGTTAACATTTTCGTTAATACTTTTTTCAAGTCTGCACATCATCTTGACCATTGTTACTCTGAATTCCATTTCTGATAATTTGGTTATATCCATATCCATTAGTTCTGTGGCAGAGGCGACAGACTCATTGTCTTTTCTTTGCTGGGGGGTATTTCTCCTTCTCATCATTCTGATGAGGAGAGGTTGCGGGGTTGTCTGGAGCCCAAATTATTGACCAGGACCCATGCAGTGTGCATTTGTTTTATAGGGATCTTAGGGATGTGGGCTTCTTAATTTTTCAGCCTGCCTTCTGGGGGAGGGGCCTGCCATGCCAATACTCATGCAACCCTGTTTGGGTAGAGTCTCCATGTCCCCTGTGAGGGGGAGTGGGGATGGGCAAACTGTGAGCCAGTATTTCCAGGCTTTTTTCCTCTGGCAGCTTTCCCTGGCGGTTTGCTGTGCCTCTTCTGAGAGTCAGAGCAGCAGTAGATGAATCCCAGCCTCTGTATCAGAACAGAGGGTTTGTAATCCGCTCTCCACTGGGCTTTTCTGGCCACTTTAACTCTGTTTCTGTTGGTGCTGCTAAACCCTACAGCATCCCGGGATGTGAGCCCCACACCCGGCATCTCAGCCCTCACTTCCAGGGCTGGCACATCTCTGTCCTTTGTGTTTCTAACACCGTCAGCCGCCCCCACACATTCTGGAGCTCCGTTTCAGTGTGGTTCGCGCACTCTGGAGCTCTGGTTTTCAGACTGGTTGCGTGCGAACCTGGCTCACGGTCTCAGTCTGCTCTCTTGCGGGTGCCGGTCTGCAAGTCACCCTGCTCCCCAGTGCAGGTGGCTACCATTTCATGTTGCCTGAACGCGGCAGCTCCCTCCCCCTTCCGTTTATCTTCCGATATCTGTGCACGTATTCACAGCTCCCCGCTTTGTTCCTCAATACTCAGCGCTGGAGATGTTCATTTGTAGAGATCCAGATGTATCTTCCTGCATCTCAGGCTGATTCTGTGGGTGTTCAGGATGGTCTGGTACCTATCCAGGTCGACTCAGGGTACCTGCTGAAAAAGGGGACCCCTACTCCTCTGCCATCTTAACTCCCCCTCCTCCAAAGATGACTTTCATTTTGATTTTCTGAATCCCTTCCTGGCCAATATTGTCTCACTATAATGAAGCACCTAATACTGGAACATAATGTCTTCAAAGGCTTGTTCTCTGATATCATGGAGATCTAGGTTTGAGTCCTCTATCTGTCATTTACGGGTTATAAGATATTAAGCAAGTTACTTAATCATCATAAACTGAGTTTTCACATCTGAAAAATGGGAGATGATAATAGTACCTCCCCCACAGGACTGTATGAGGAGAAAATTTTAAAAGAAAGAATATTTATGTAAGCTAAATTGCAGTTTGTCTATATATAATAAGTACTCCTTAAATGCTAATTAAAAAGAACTGATAGCATCCATGTGGTTGATATTTCCATTCTATGTGTTTATGGCACATTTCCTTCAAGGCAAATGAGGCTCACTGTTTAGTAGTTATAGCTTTAAATAGGCAACAGTTTTTGTGGTTTTTTTGAGGGGAAGAGGTCTCATTTTGAACTCAGCTGGGTTTTTTTTTTCTTTTTCTCCATAAAGTGTCAAGAAGGTCTTGTTTGGGGGCACCTGACTGGCTCAGTTGGTAGAGCACATGTCTCTTAAACTAGAGGTCATGAGTTCAAGCCCCACATTGGGTGTAGAGATAGTTAAAAATAAAATCTTTAAAAAAAAGAGAAGGTCATTGTCTGATAGTAAACTTCTCCTATTAAAACTCTTTTTTGAAATCACATTTTGAAACATTCAAAAGTGGCTTTTTCATGATTTCTTGAAAAACTGATTGCCGCTGATTGATAGAGATCATTCTTTTGCTATGAAGACAAACTACAGGTGTTTTCTTTAGTAGTAATGCAAACAAGATGAAAAATATCACTATAACCTTATAGCATTTTGGTAATATTTTATATCTATTTCTTAAAATTTGTAATAAACATATGGAGGCTACAGTTCTTGGTTTTGTTGGGTGACATTAACTATAGCTTATAGCCCAAGCATTACCTTTGATTTTTACTTACTCTTCAGTCCTTAAGTTTGACACTTATTGTGAAAAACAGTATTTACTTCAGTGAGCCAAGTTTTCATGCTTCATTTTAATTCTCACCTTTAATGTGCAATTTTATTTTGAATCCCATTACATTGAGGTCATGTAATATATTATCCAATATTTCACTTAAGTGACCCAAAATTCAACATATATTCCTGTTATAGCCATGAAAGCAAAATAAAAAGAAATGACTGAATGAGACCTACAAAACTTCATGCTACTGAAGATTAAGTAAAGTTTAATGGACAAAATTGGCTGTCTTCCTCTAATCTAGTTGAGATCAATCAAACAAAAGTTGTGTTTGACTTCTATATAATTCCAATTAGCCTCATAATCACATTTTGGAGTCAGAGTGAATACATGAGCAAGGTAGGTCATCATATTAAAAACTTCTATTCTATATAATTCATTTTTAAATATTAAAGACATACTTATTCTGCAGGAAAATATCCATTTTCTACTTGTATTTTTAAGATCATATTTGCTGAGATTTAGATTTGTTAGGGGATAGGAAAAAAAGAGCTGAAAGCCCACATTTCAGTTTTTCTACACATTTATACAGGAGCAACAAATATGTATTGTTTCCTTTATGTGGGCATTTCCCAGACCCACTCCAGGATCTCTGGACTCTCTCACTTGAGACCTTACTTATGGAAGATGGATCTTTGCTCTTACTTTCTCGGGCTCTGGCAAGCTCTAGAAAATAGTAAAGAAATGAATTTTACATGCTAGAAACTCTTTCACGCATTTAGCCTGCACGCAATCACTCTACCAATTCTGCTGAGATTTCACAGATTTAAATAAAAGCCAGTGTTACTTCCCTGATATGTGGAGGTGGGGAAACCAGCCACTGTAGAAATGGGAAAACACATCTTTTTCCTAAGCAAAGAGAATTTGTCAAGAGAGTCACTAGTCAGTACCAAGATATTTGATCCGAATTTGCAATAACCTCTGTTGTCATCCAGATACCCAGTAGTGACTCAAATTTATAATAATAAACACTTATATTTGTCTAGATAGGGTTTACTGTTTATAAAGCTGTTTCACATTCCTTATTTCCTCTGGTGTTCAACAATAAAACCTATGAGCATTAGGTGTACAGAAGAAAGCTAAACTATCCAGGCAATTAGGCAAGAAAATAAAATAATAGGCATAAAAGTGGAGAAGAGGAAATAAAACTATATTTGCAAATGCCACTATCTTGTATATAGAAAATCCTAAGGAATCCACTAAAATACTGTTAGAATTAATAAACAAGTCCAGCAATGTTATAAGATACAAGATCAATATACAAAGTATAATTGTATTTCTATATACTTGCAATGAAGAATCCAAAAACAAATTTAAGAAAATTCTATTTATAATAGCATCAAAAAATACAAAACACTTAAGGATGAATTTAACAAAAGAAGTGTAAAACTAAATCTCTAAAAACTACAAAATATTACTGAAAGAAATTTAAAAAGAAATAAATTCCATTTTCATTGATTGGAATACTTTACACTGTTAAGATAGTAATACTCTCCAATTCATAGATTTAATGTAATACTCATAAAAATCCTTGCTGGCATCTTTTTTTGCAGAAATTAATAAGTTTATCCTAAAATTCATATGGAATTTCAAGATATCTAGAACAGCCAAGCCGATATTGGAAAAGTAGAACAAAGTTGGAGGACTCACTTCCTAATTTCAAAATTTGCCGTGAAACTACAGTTGATAAAAAGAATGTGATGTTTGCATAAATATAGGCATATAGATCAATGGAATAGAATTGAGAGTCCAGAAACTCCTGCATTTATGGTCAATTGTTATTTGACAATGGTGCCAAAATATTTATTGGGGAAAGAATAGCTTTTTTAACAATCATTGCTGGGACAACGGGATATTCACACTCAAAAGAATGAAATTGAACTCCCTCCTCATACTATACTCAAAATTAACTCAAAACCAATCATTGATCTAAATGTTAGAGATAAATTTTTTAAAAAAAATTCTTAGAGGAAAACATGGAAGTAACTCTTTATGTCTTTTGGTTAGGCAAAGCACAAGTGACATTTTAGATGTGACACTAAAAATGTAAGTACCAAAGGAAAAATTTGACACATTGGACTTCATTGAAGTTAAAAACTTTTGTGATTCAAAGTATACCATAAAGAAAGTGAAAAGGCCACCTGTGGAATGGAAGAAACATATTTGCAAATCATATATCTGATAAGGGGCATGTGTCAAACATATAAAAAGAACACTTATAACTCAATATTAAAAAGAAAAATAGCACAATTTTTAAAAAGCACAAGGGATCTGAATAGAAGTTTCTCAAAAAAAGATATACAAATGGCCGCTAAGCACATGAAAAGATGCTCAGTGTTACTAGTCATTAGTGAAATGCAAACTAAAATCATAACGAGATATCACTTAACATCCACTAACATGGCTATAATAATGAGAAAGGAAGGAAGGAAAGAAGGAAGGGAGGGGCGAAGGGTGGGAAGGAAGAAAATAACAAGTTTTAGTTGGGATGTAGAGCAATTGGAACATTCACATTGCTGGCGAAAATGCAAAATGGTGCAGCTGCTATGGAAAACAGTTTGGTGCTTCCTCAAAGTCTTAGACACAGAATTACCATACGACCCAGCAATTTCACTCCTAGATATATACCCAAAAGAACAAAAACAATATTCAAACAAATATCTTTACAGTGATATTCTGAGTAGCCTTGTTCATAGCAGCCAAAGTCTGGAAACAACCCAAATATCTATCAACTAATAAATGGATTTTTTAAAATGTGGTTTATCCATATAAAAGAATATTATTTAACCATGAAAAAGAATGAAGTTCTGATGCATGCTACAACATAGACCAACCTTGAAAACAAGCTAACTTAAAGAAGCTAGCCACAAAAGGCCACGTATTATATGATCAAATTTATATGACATGTCCAAACCAGACAAATCTATAGAGACAGAAACTAGATTAGTAGTTTCCAGGGACTGGAGAGGGGAATGCAGGGGGGTGACTGCTTAATAGATACAGAGTTTGTTTTGGGGGTTATAAAAGTATTCTAAAATTGATTTTAGTGATGGTTAATGATAGTGAATAGTAAATCTGCAAATATGGTAGTGGTCTTGGGAACCCCTGACACAGCAGTAACTATGGTGGAGGTCACTAGAATGACCCTGATCCACTGAAATATGCCTACAGTGCTATTTGGGAAAAAGAAAGAGAGAGGGGTGGGGGATGGCAAAACCTTGGTGCCTGGGTGGTTATGGAGCTAAACTGCTGTCTTTGATGAGAGGTAAAGTTACCTGTGGATTTCAAAATGATAGAGAGTTGTCTTCCTGGATCCCCTAGATGCTTTAGGCCTTGCTAGCTAAAATGAGGTGATGCCTTTGGTTTGTGTTTTTCTCCAGGTATGAGAAGAAAGACCCCAGAAATTCCCCAGAAATGGGCTCTGGGTGGGGAAAAGTAAGAAAAAGTAGTTTGTAGCTGTTCTTTTTGCCAGGTGGCAGGGGACATAATTGAAAAAATCCTTAAGTTGGGCTTTGAGTGGACCAAAAATATTAAAGATCTGCATTGCTCCCTCTTCCAAGTAGGATGAAAAAGTTTACATCAGTTCACAGGGCTGGAGCAAAGCTTTAGCTACCACATCTGAAGGCTTTGCTGCTACCTAAGAAAAGCCACTGGCTTTTGGAATCCTGAATTCTCAGATCTTAATTTCCTGGATCTGACTCTGAACTGAAACCTTTTACAGTCTACTATGGCCTATTTTCATCTCAGCAAGATATGTGCTGAAATGAAAGCAGGCATGGGCTCAATGAACAGAACCCAGTCTCTTGGACCTTTATGGATTTAGGGTACCCCTCTCTGAGCCCATAAATGATGACAACATCATGGATGCTGGCTGGACTGGCTGGGTCATTTGCAAATGCCCATGGAAAGGGCTTGTTCTCCGATGGGACCATATGAAATTGAGCTGCCCATAGGCTTTATGTTCCTGACACGGGCTAACTACATTTCTAAGTTGTGATTCCTGAGAAAGCTGCAAGTCACGGGAGGGCACATTACCAGCACTGTGACCCTTGCACCTACTCCTGACAGACTGGACTTTCATTCCCAGCTCAGGGAGACCTCATGTTGTTGACTTGTGTTCTTTGGCCTTCTGGATTAGTTGCAGTGTGCAACAACAGACTGATAGCCTGATGCCACTTCCTTCACCTTTTCCCTCGTAAATATACCTTAGCAAGACAGTTTAATTATTAAAGGTTGCTGTCCCCCAAAATAGATTGATTTTTTTCTTGGCTGCTCACTGGATAAATGATTAGGAGAAAAACAGATTGGGGGCTGGTGGGAGTTAGGTAATCTTATTTTGAAAAACAAAATTAAAAATTCAAGATTTTATCAGGACCATCTCCTGAACATGAGGTGTCTTTCTAGTTAAAGTATATGAACATGTTTTTCTATAAACATGATTATGTCTTTCTTGCATACAACCCTTCCCAATGAAAGGTCTGTATGAGATTTATGGGATAACTTTAAAAAATCATACAGTTAGGGGGTGCCTGAGTGGCTTAGTCAGTTAAGCATCTGCTTTCTGCTCAGGTCATGATCTCAGAGTCCTGGGAATGTGCCCTGCATCAAGCCTGCTTCTCCTTCTCCCTCTGCTCATGCTTTCTCTCGTGCTCTCTCTCTCTCATGCTTTCTCTCAATTAAATAAATAAAATCCTTAAAAAATTTAAAAATCATAAAGTTATGAATACTGAATGGATCACACTGATTTTATAACAGAAGAAAAACAAAACCCAGCACCTGGGAAGGCATTGGGGAGGGAGAAGGACACTAATGATATTTGTTTTTCAAAACTCCTCCTAAAAACTCTCCCCTCTTCCCAAAGAAAACCACTCCATGCTGCCTTCTCAAAGCGCTGCAAGTGCTTGGAATTCAAACTGATGTGACAGAGCCTACTGTCACACGAAGCTGTGGACAGTGCCGACTATGAGACCGACTGAAAGGGCTCCTGCAATTTCCACGCAGAACACCTCCATGTGTAGGCCATGCTTATGAGGCAGATAAACCGTTGTCACAGACAAGCAAAACTGTTGGGAACTGATGGCCTTTTAGGAAGTTCCTCTGAAACCAATGACTGAACTGATTTTTTTGGGGACTTAATGAAGAACTCTAGCATGGAAAACCCCACATGGGGTCACAGTAGGGCTCTGTTTACCTGTTACTGCCTGATTAAAGTATGTCCTGCTTGGGGTACCCAACCAATGCAATCTTGTTGTTCCCAGAAGGACCATATATATTCTCTGGGGTTGTATTTATGTGTGCATCCTGGCTATCATCATGCTGCCTTGGCCCTGGAAGAATTTCATTAAAACTTTTATGCATTAAAACAGCTTCAATTTACCTGCAACATTTGTGCTATAACTGATGGATACCTCAGACCAAGTAAAAAAATAATGATAATATGGAAACTTAAGGAGAGAACTACCAGCTTTCTAAGATAGACCTTTATGGTTAATGGGATTTGTTTTAACTGCCTTAATCTAGGCTACTGGAGGGTATCACTGAGGTACCTATGTGTACTGACCACAATTAAAACCTTTGGCAGTGTACCTATGTGACTGACCACAATTAAAACCTTTGCTACTGAGTCTGTAATGAGCTTCTCTAGTAGAAAACACTTCACATGGATTATCTCAACTGTTTTGCTAGGGGAATTAGTTCCGTCTATGCAGCATCATGGGGACAAGATTCTTGGGAGCTTGTGCTTGATTTCCTTTGGATTTCATCCCATATGTCTTTTTCCTTTGTTAGATTTCCTTTGTGTCCACTCACTGCAGTAAACTGTAACCATAGATATAATGACTTGAGAACTGTGAGTCTTTCTAGACAATCACTGGACCTGGCGGTAGTTCTGGAGACCACCCAAACAAGAGACAAATAAAGTAATTCTCCCCATTTTCATGGATGACAAAATAGAGGCTCAGCTCTACTTCCATCATCAACAGACTCAAGGTTTGGAGTTGCTACAGGAGCTCACATCTGACTCTATAAATCCCGTGTAATTCTCACTGTACCCCAAATACTTTATTAATTCTAAAGATGTCAAGAATTCCATATAAGGTTATATGTATATCTTTCATTGCTCTATTGCTACTATTTAAATGCTAAATTTTCCTTTTTCTATCTTTGTCCTTCAGGAGATAAGACCACCAGTAGGACCTTCAGAGGTAGGCTTATTATTAGTAGGTAGGAAGGAAACTAACATCCCCTGACTACTGTATACCAATAGTTGCATTGCTACTCACAATAAATATCTCCATGGTAGATACTGTGATTTCTATTTTGTAGTTTGAGAAACTGAGAATAAGAAAAAATAAGTAAACTGCCTAAGGTCGTATTCCTGATAAGTACTGGAGCTGAAACCTGCATCTAAGTCTGTGTGACCCTCATGATTGTGCTCTTAACAACTATACTGAGTCACTACTTTTCAAGCAACAGCAATGGTTTTGAAACACCGTAATGTAAACAACAGTGAAACACTAATTTTGGCCTAACTAATTTGCAGTGTTATAATCCCAGGAGCCATCAATCTTGGCCATAAAACAATGAAAGACTCAGACTCATCAACTGCTAGAAGAGAACTCCTTTGCTACACTGGAGGACAATTTGTCAATATGATGATCATGCTTTTAATCAAGTATAAGACAAATGTTAGTCTGTTTGATGTTATCTCGTAGTTTCCTTAAGCTACCTTTACTCTTTCATTCCTTTTTTGTTGTTGTTGTTTTGATTGGATGAGTTCTTCTGCTCTGAGTTTACTTAGTCTTTCTTCTGCTTCATCTAGTCTGCTATTGAGCTCTTCTACTGTTTTTTGTTTTTTGTTTTTTTTTAGTTTAGTTATGGTATACCTCAGCTCTCCTTCTATTTGGTATATTCTTATATTTTCTGTCTCACTGTTGAAATTCTTACTATGTTCACCCATTCTTCTCCCACACTTGGCAAGCATCTTTATGACCATTATTTTGAAATCTTTATGTGGTTAATCACTTAAGTTTGTTTTACTAAGTTCTTTTTCTGAGGTTTTATCTTGTTCTTTAGTTTGGAATATATTCCTCTGTTTCTTCATTTTCCTTGATTCTCTGTATTGGTTTTTATGCATTGGATAAAACAGCCGCCTCTCCCATACTTGAAGAAGTGGTCTTGTATAGGAGATGGATCTTATTGTTCAACCCTGCCATAACTAGGCCAAAGCCCCAGGACATGCAAATAGGCCTCTTTCACAGAAGACTGAGGTTGTGTTTCAATCCACATCTGCATTGTGCCCTGCGGATGCTAGTCTGCCAAGAACCATCTCTCCAATTTTTATAGTCACATAGGACACAGGAATGCAAGCCCCTCTGACCTCCAGAGCCAGATGATCAAAGCACATAACCTGGATCACAAGATGTAAACAGCCACAAAAACTGGATCACTAGATGTAAAAATGTGTTCACCAGATGTGTGTAGAAGCTCCCCTCTGAGAGATACTGGTGCTTTGGAATGAGGCAGAGAGAGAGTACAAAATATCACCCACTGGCTGGATCAAAGTAGAGGTGGTGTGCAAAGGTGAAACCTGCCCAAAAAAAGGGGAAAAAAGAAAGAAAAGGAAAGGAAAGAAAACAAAAAGGAAAGACAGCAAAAAAGAAAAGAAAAAAAATGGAACAAGAAAAAAGGTGGCACCTCTCAGCTTTAGCAAGGCCAGGAAAAGTGTGGAAAATAGTGTCTGCTGGAGCACAAGATGCTGGAACACAAAGATGGCACCTACTGGAAAAGAAAAAAAAAAGGAGAAAAAGATGGCATCTGCCAGCTTTAGCAAGGAAGAGAGAGAGCAGGAAGATGGCACCCACAAGCCTCTGTCCCCAGATAGTATCCCAGCAGGCCCCTGCCCCTCAGACCAAAGCTTTAAAATTAGCAAGTAAGTTTGTTTCACATAACTCCAGGGACTTTTCTAAGTGCTTCTGTTCTACATCTTGGGGTGAATCTATACAAGAGCCCTTTAAGAACCACAGTTCACCACAGCCCAGTAGGTCTTGTTGGCCTTCAAAACCCTATTGGTCTTCAAAGCCAGATGTTTTGAGGGCTCATCTCTGAGATGCTGGTATTCAAAGTTGGGTGCCTAGTGTAGGGTACAAACCCTTTGCTCCTCAAGGAGAAGCTTAGGGTTTTGAGGTCCCTCCTGATTGTGGGTCACCATGCCAGGGTGAGGTTTGTGATGGCATTGTGTCTCAGCCTTTCCTATCCCCTTTGATGTGGATTTTTTTCTCCTTCTGCTCAATGTGTATGAGTTGTTCATCTTGTTTCATTCTTCAGAGGAGATTGCTTTCTGTAGATTCAGTGTGTTGGTGGGAGGACATGAGTTCAGACTCCTCATACCTCACCTACTCCTCCCCCTTTTTTCTTAAAGATGCATAAATTTATTTTTCCCAAGATTTTATTTAAATTCCAGTTAGTTAACATACAGTATAATATTAGTTTCAGGTGTGTAGGATTTAGTGATTCATCACTTATACCCAGTGCTCATCACAAGTGCCCTCCTTAATCCCCATCACCCATTTAACTCATCCCCCTGCCCATCTCCCCTCTAGTAAACCTCAGTTTGTTCTCTGTAGTTAAGAGTCTGTTTTCTGGTTTGTCTCTCTCTCCCCACCGCATGTTTATCTGTTTGGTTTCTTAAACTCTACAAATCAGTGAAATCATATGGTATTCGTCTTTCTCTGACTGACTTATTTCACTTAACATAATACTCTCTGGCTCTATCCATGTCATTATAAATGAAGATGCATACATTTATTTCAGCTTTGAAAATGTTTAACAACTTATTGATGTCAGGCAAATAAATTCTTAATATATTAACTCTAGAAACCTGAAAGTCCTAGGAATTAAATTTTAAAGGACTTAGAAAGAATATCTTGTAAGAGGTTTTAATATTACATTCTTCATTAAACTGAGATTTTTGGTATTATTTCACCCTGGCCCATTGCCTTGATAAATTAGCAGTAGCACATGAAATCATGGATAGATGAGAGATTAATATTCACATTTTTGCAAATATAACAAATAACACGTATTTCCTATTTGATGGACCAACAATTTCTTCTGCAATTCTTTGGTGCATTATAATAAGCCTTTGGACTCCCCATTTTCCCCCACTCAAAGGGGACCCATTCCTGCCTTTGTCCTAGCACCTCTGAGAACTTATCAAGACTTAAAACACTAGCCAAATTATCACTGCAGACTCCTTGTGTGGATGCAGATAAAAATGTCTCAGAAAGGTCATTTATACTGTTTTCTTCTTTCGCATATCAAATCTTTACTTGGCTGGTGAAAGGCAGGTAGAAATGGGTTAAAAATCTTAGAACTCATGATAATTTTGCCTGGAAATCAATTAAGATTGTTGCCATTAAGCATGACAGAAGAGCTAAGCATGACAGAAGAGCCCAGACCAGTAGTCTTTTCCAAAATGATGACAGTAAGGGTATGAAGAAGAAACAAAAGCCATTCTAGAGTATGAAACTTAAAGCCAGGTGCAGTACACCCTGCGAGCCTAGCACACAAGGCTACTAGGTGCTGGCAGTCCTGGGTGACACTGAACTCCCACTCCAGGTATGTGTTGGTCCCCATCTGTGGTCTCTCAAAGCATCTCTGTGAAGGTCAAGAGTGCCACCACACAGCCCCAGCTGAAACCTTGGCGGGTGCTATGTATCTCCTACATCATTTGTTCCACCATCTTGATGTGGTTCCTGAAACAGCCATGGTAGGAGGACAATAAGGGCCGGTTGAGCCCTTGTAGGCTGCCACAGAGCATGGGGAAGTGGCCTCAGGCATGAACCACAGCTATGGGCATGGACCATTGCCTCACATGGTGGCCACAGGCATGGATGGTTCTATGTGATGGTACCAGGCCCTTGGACATAATACTCCAGGTAGTTGGTCAGTAGCCATGCCATGTGCTCCATCAGTGCATCCACCCTGGCCCCACTATTCTTGTTTATTTAATTTTTCATATGAACTTTAGATTCAACTTTCTAGTTCCAAGTTGGGAAAAAATAACTGTTGGTATTTTTTTGTAATTATAATAGATTTATAAATTGGCTTAGTATAAACTAAGTTGAATTGAACCATTTCTATGGCATGTTTCAGTCTTATTCATGTTTACTTTTGTATCTTTTAGGAGTGTTTAAAGTGAATTTTCTTCAAGAATATTTAGTCCATTTCATTTTCTTAGGTAATTTATCTTCTTTGTAATTGTAAATTAGTTTATTCTTTCATTTTTTGCATTCTAACTAGTTTCTATTTGTATATATGAAAGTTTTTTAAAAATTTATTCACTTTGTTCTATTGTTTATGGGTGTTATCTATTACATTATCTTTGGTTTTCCAGGTATACAAACAAAAACATTAATAATGGTGATACTTTCACCTTTTTGTTTCTGAATTTAATATGTCTGATTCTCTTTACTGGTTGGATTTAATTGTGTTGGGTAACGACTTCAGTACAGTCAGAGTTCAGTAGGGATGGTGGACATCCTGTTCTTAGTCTTCAGTGGGAATTGTCTTTAGTGTGTCTTCATTAAGAATGAAACTTGCCTTTTCAACCGCAGCTGCATGAAATTACAGTACGGAAGTAACCATCAGTTCCTATTTTACTGAGTGTTTTATTTTAAATTTTTAAATTCAGGAATGGTGTTGAATTTTGTCAAATGCCTTTTTTCCTTCTATGGAAGTGATTATATAATCTTTTCTCTCTTTCAGTTTGTTGGCATGATGAATTACTTTATGAGATTTTCTATGTTTATTTTACTGTTTTTACTCTTGACTTTTGGATGGAACCATCTCTTCATTGTTTTTCTTATTATTGTAAGCATTTGAAGCTCTGAATTTTCTCCAATATCTGTTTTAGCAATATTTCATAGATTATTAAATATGGTGTTTTTGTTTTCACAATTTTCTCGAGATTCTACAACTTCTGTTTGTATTTCTCCTTTGACCTAAGAATTATATGAGAGAGAGGTATGTGCACCAATTTATAGGTAGAAGAGGAGTCTTTTGTTTTTTGACTTTGTTTTTAATTTCTAATTTTATGGTATGTTAATAAAGTATTTGTATCATTTGTATTGTTTAAGAATTTATTTATGTAGTCTTTGTGAAAAAAAAATATAGGGCCAGTTTTCCTGGAGCATCTGTGGACAATTGAAAAGAAGATATACTTAATATTATTGAACTTCTGAGTTCAGTATATAGCAATCAAAATTACCTCAATTATGCTCTTTGGGTATCTTATATTTTTACTTATGTCTACTTGCTGTCTTAGACTTAATTTGATGAATTGAAGTCTTCTAATATTAGAGTATTTCTGTTACACTTGTAATCGTCTTCCTTGTACAATGTATACTTATTGATGATTTTTGAGATCTTGTAACTTGAGGACTCCTTACATTCCCATTCTTTCCTGCAATGCCCGTGCTGTCTTCTTATGGAGCTTCCTCTATGGCTTTGCTGGTTTCAGCTACTTTATGTGGAATTACATGTTGTTTGGAATTTTCAGATTTCTTCTGTTTCCTAGATTCACTGGAAATATAGTTTACAAATGTTTTTCCTGATTTTCATTTTTGCCTTGTCTTGTTTCAAGGAGATATGGGAGAGAGATTGAGAGCCAAGATATCATGTTTTACTATAAGAATCCTATATTTGATCATTACCATTTAGCTAAATAGAAAACTAAGGCACAGAGAAATTAATAATTTGCGCAACACTACATGACTAGTATGTGCCTCTGGGGATTAGGACCTTGGCTTGTGTCCAGGCTATTTATTCATTTTCACCATATAGCTTCCCACACAGACCACACCTACCCCTATCCAAGTTTTAAGGTAGGCCTGAAATATACCTCCTTGTTTATTTTTAAATTTGTTTTTATGGATGTTTTAATTCCAGTATAGTTAGCATACAGTGTTATATTGTTTCAGGTATACAACATAGTGATTCAACAATTCTATACATTACTCAGTGCTCACCACAATAAGTGTACTCTTTAATCCCCATCATCTATTTCACCCATCCCCCCACCTGCCTCCCCTCTGATAACCATCAGTTTGTTCTCTATAGTTAAGGGTCTGTTTCTTGGTTTGTCTCTTTTTTCTTTGTTTTGTTCTTAAATTCCACATACAAGCAAAATCATATGGAACTTTCTTTCTCTGACTTATTTGTTAACATTATACCCTCTAGATCCATCTGTATTATTGCAAATGACAAGATTTCATTTTCTTTTTTTTATGGCTGAGGGCTATTCCATTATACACACACACACACACACACACACACACACACACACACACCCCACATCTCTGGATGGAAACTCAGGATGCTTCCATATCTTGGCTATTGTAAATAATACTGTAATGAACACAGGGCTGCATATATCTTTTCAAATGATTGTTTTCATTTTAGGGAGGTAAATACCCAGTAGTGGAATGACTAGGTCTTATGGTAATTCTATTTTTAATTTTTTGAAGAACCTCCATACTGGTTTTCACAGTGGCTACACCAGCTTGCATTTCCACCAACAGTGCACAAGTGTTCCTTTTTCTCTACATCTTCTCTTCTTCTCCCATTTGTGTGATGTCTTTTTGTTTTGTTGGTTTCCTTTGTTGTACAAAAAAATTTTATTTTGATGTCATCCCAATAGTTTAATTCTGCTTTTGTTTCCCTTGCCTCAGGAGACGTATCTAGAAAAATGTTTCTATGGCTCATGTCAAAGAAATTACTGCCTATGTTTCCTTTTAGGAATTTTAAGGTTTCAGGTCTCATATTTAGGTCCTTAATCCATTTTGAGTTTAATTTTGTGTATGGTATAAGAATGGGATCTAGTTTCATTCTTTTGCATGTAGCTGTCCAGTATTCCCACTACCATCTTTTGAAGCAACTGTCTTTTTCCCACTGTTACATTCCTGCCTCCTTTGTCATAGATTAATTGACCATATAATTGTAGGTTTCTTTCTGGGATTTCTATTCTGTTCCACTGATCTTTGTGTCTGTTTTTCTGCCAGTACCATATCATTTTGATTACTACAGCTTTGTAGTATATCTTGAAATCTGGAATTGTGATACCTTCAGCTTTGTTATTCAATTTCAAGATTGTTTTGACTGAGGTCTTTTGTGCTTCCATACAAATTTAGGATTGTTCGTTCTAGCTCTGTGAAAAATGTTGTTGATATATTGATAAGGATTTCATTAGATATGTAGATTGACTTGGGTAATATGGACATTTTAGCAATATTTGTTCTCCCAATCTATGAGGTATATTTGTGCTCGTAGATTGGGAGTACAAATATACCTCTTTGTTTTTGATGCACCATTTTGAACTCTTTAATCTACATGTCATTTTTGGACACTGGGAAGCCCTCTTTAGGCATATCATACTTCACATTTGCTCCTGGGGTTTCAACCTCACCTGATTTGGGCTAAATAAATCTTGCATTTACTTTGTGAAATGTACCTTGTACATTGAAACAATTCCTTTATTTCACATGCTTTTCCTGATAAAGTACACTACTCAGCTTCCCTAAAGTAGCTGATTATTGAGATAATTTTCTCTAGGTTAGTGCTGAGATGGTGGCCAGATGACAAAGAATGATAGAACCTAATGTGTCAGTACAGCTGTTGGTCATGGAAAATGGTAAAAAACAAAACAAACAAACAGACAAAAAAAAAACCTGCAGGAAGCTGATGGTGGGGTCCTCTCTAGAAATTTGGCCTGCAGTCAGGAAATGAACTGAACTATATTTTTAAATATCAGAATATGGCAATGTTGATAATGAAGTTAGTATCTTTTAATTAGAAGTTCAGTGGTGGGGGGGTCCCTGGGTGGCACAATCAGTTAAACATCTGACTCTTGGTTTCCACTCAGGATGTGATCTCAGGGTCATGAGATCAAGCCCCACATCGGGCTCCACACTCAGCATCAAGTCTGCTTAAGATTCCTTCTCTCCCTCTCCCTGCCCTTCCTCTCCACTCGTGCTCTCTCTCTCTCAAATAAATTTTTTTTAAAAATTAAAAAAAGTACAATGGGAACTCTCCCTTAATTTCAACTAGGGTGCCAGTTTAATAATATAACTTTAAAAATGATATATTTTTAGAAGGCAATTTTTTTTTGATACAACGGCTCATCTGATTTAGTTCCTGTGTTGACTTCTGATTTCTTAAGGAAGTTTTATGTACCTAATCAGATATAAAATTTGAAAGAGCGAAAATATCAGCATGGGGAAATAGGGTAATGTCACATAATTTTACCTAGAATTGGTGACAGTAAACTCTGAGTATCAAAGAAGCTGTTTTTTAGCTTTTATGTTATTCGTGAAAAATACAACCTTTTTCTTATTTTTTTATTTTAATGTTTTTAATTATATTATGTTAGTCACCATACAGTACATCCCTGGTTTCTGATATAAAGTTCGATGATTCATTAGTTGCGTATAACACCCAGTGCACCTTGCAATATGTGCCCTCCTTACTACCCATCACCAGTCTATCCCATTCCCCCACCCCCCTACCCTCTGAAGCCCTCAGTTTGTTTCTCAGAGTCCATAGTCTCTCATGCTTCATTCCCCCTTCTGATTACCCCCCCTTTCTTTATCCCTTTCTTCCCCTACTGATCATCCTAGTTCTTATGTTCCATAGATGAGAAATCATATGATAATTGTCTTTCTCTGCTTGACTTATTTTGCTTAGCCTTATCTCCTCCAGTGCCGTCCATGTTGCAGCAAATGTTGAGAAATCGTTCTTTCTGATAGCTGAGTAATATTCCATTGTATATATGGACCACAACTTCTTAATCCAGGCATCTGTTGAAAGGCATCTCGGCTCCTTCCACGATTTAGCTATTGTGGACAATGCCGCTATGAACATTGGGGTGCATATGGCCCTTCTCTTCACTACGTCTGTATCTTGGGGGTAAATACCCAGTAGTGCAATGGCTGGGTCATAGGGTAGCTCAATTCTTAACTTTTTAAGGGACTTCCACACTGTTTTCCACAGTGGCTGTACCAACTTGCATTCCCACCAACAATGTAGGAGGGATCCCCTTACTCCACATCCTCTCCAGCAATTGTTGTTTCTTGCCTTGTCAATTTTTGCCATTCTAACAGGCGTAAGGTGGTATCTCAGAGTGGTTTTGATTTGAATTTCCCTGATGGCTAATGATTTTGAATATTTTTTCATGTGTCTGTTAGCCATTTGTATGTCATCATTGGAAAAGTGTCTGTTCATATCTTCTGCCCATTTTTTGATTTGTTTCTCACGTATTGAGTTTGAGAAGTTCTTTGTAGATCTTGGATACCAGTCTTTTATCTGTAGCGTCATTTGCAAATATATTCTCCCATTCCGTGGGCTGCCTCTTAGTTTTTTTGACTGTTTCCTTGGCTGTGCAGAAGCTTTTTATCTTGATGAAGTCTCACAAGTTCATTTTATCTTTTGTTTCTCTTGCCTTTGGGGATGTGTCATGAAAAAGGTTGCTTTGGCCGATGTCGTAGAGGTTGCTGCCTATGTTCTCCTCTAGAATTTTGATGGATTCCTGTCTCACATTGAGGTCTTTCATCCATTTGGAGTTTATTTTTGTGTATGGTGTGAGATAGTGGTCAAGTTTCATTCTTTTGCATGTAGCTGTCCAATTTTCCCGGCACCATTTATTGAAGAGACTGTCTTTTTCCCATCAGATGTTTTTTCCTGCTTTATCAAAGATTAGTTGCCCAAAGAGCCGAGGGTCCATTTCTGGGCTCTCTATTCTGTTCCATTGGTCTATGTGTCTGTTTTTGTGCCAGTACCATGCTGTCTTGGTGATCACAGCTTTGTAGTACAGCTCGAAATCTGGCATTGTGATGCCCCCAGCTTTGTTTTTCCTTTTCAAAAGTTCCTTGGCGATTCGGGGCCTTTTCTGTTTCCATACAAATTTAAGGACTATTTGTTCCAGTTCTTTGAAAAATGTCATCGGTATTTGGATCGGGATAGCATTGAAAGTGTATATTGCTCTGGGTAGCATGGACATTTTAACTATGTTAATTCTTCCGATCCATGAGCATGGGATATCTTTCCATCTTTTTGTGTCTTCCTCAATGTCTTTCAAGAGTGATTTATAGTTTCTAGAATATAGGTCCTTTTCGTCTCTGGTTAAGTTAATTCCAAGGTAACGTATGGTTTTTGGTGCTATTGTAAATGGGATGGATTCTTTAATTTCTCTTTCTTCAGTCTCATTTTCGTGTATAGAAATGCAACTGATTTCTGAGCACTGATTTTGTATCCTGGCACATTAGTGAATTGCTCCATAACTTCTAATAGCTTGGGAGTGGATTCTTTTGGGTTTTCCATATACAGTATCATGTCATCTGCGAAGAGAGACAGTTTGACTACTTCTTTGCCGATTTGGATACCTTTTATCCCTTTTTGTTGTCTGATTGCTATTGCAAGGACTTCTAGTACTATGTTGAATAATAGTGGCGAGAGTGGGCATCCTTGTTGTGTTCCTGATCTTAAGGGAAAGGCTTCCAGCTTGTCCCCATTGAGAATGATATTTGCTGTAGGCTTTTCATAGATGGTTTATATGAAATTGAGAAATGTGCCCTCTATCCCTACACTCTGAAGGGTTTTAATCAGGAAAGGATGCTATATCTTGTCACATGCTTTTTCTGCATCTATTGAGAGAATCATATGATTTTTTAATTTTTCCTTCTGGATAAAATCTAAGACACCGATCAATTTGCGAATGTTGAACCATGCTTGCATCCCAGGGATGAATCCCACTTGGTCATGATGGATAATCCTTTTAATAATAGTGTTGGATTCTATTAGCCAGGATCTTGTTGAGGATATTGGCGTCCATGTTCATTAGGGAAATCGGTCTGGAATTCTCCTTTTTGATGGAGTCTTTGCCTGGTTTGGGGATCAAGGTAATATTGGCTTCATAGAATGAGTTTGGTAGCTTTCCTTCTGTTTCTACTTTTTGAAACAGCTTTAGGAGAATAGGTATTATTTCTTCTTTGAATGTTTGGTAGAATTCCCCAGGAAAACTGTCCGGGCCTGGAGTTTTGTTTTTTGGAAGCTTTTTTTTTTTTATCACAGTTTCAATCTCTTCATAATTAATTGGCCTGTTTAAAAAATCAATTTCTTCCTGTTTCAGTCTTGGTAGTTTATAGGTTTCCAGGAAGGATTCCATCTCTTCCAGATTGCTTAGTTTATTGGCATAAAGCTGTTGATAAAAGTTTCTAATAATCCTTCCAATTTCATTAGTGTTGGTTGTGACCTCTCCTTTTTCATTCTTAATTTTATTAATTTGGGTCCTTTCTCTATTCTTTTGGATAAGTCTTGCTAGTGGTCTGTCAATTTTATTAATTCTCTCAAAGAACCAGCTTCTAGTTCTGTTGATCTGCTCTACTGTACTCCTGGTTTCTAATTCATTGATTTCTGCTCTAATCTTGGTCAACTGCTTCCTCGTGCATGGATTAGGCCTGTCCCTCTGTTGCTGTTCCACCTTCTTGAGTTGAGAATATAAAAACTGCATTTTAGATTTTTCTATTCTTTTTAGTGAGGCTTGGATGGCTATGTATTTCCCCCTTAGGACTGCCTTTGCAGTATCCCATAGGTTTTGGACCATTGTGTTTTCATTTTCGTTGGTCTCCATAAATTGTTTAAATTGATTTTTGATTTTCTGGTTTATCAAATCATTCCTGAGCAGGATGGTTCTTAGTCTCCAAGTGTTTGAGTTTCTTCCAAATTTTTCCTTGTGGTTGAGTTCCAATTTCAAAGCGTTGTGGTCTGAGAATATGCAGGGAATTTCAGTCTTTGGTATCGGTTAAGACCTGTTTTGTGACCCAGAACATGGTCTATTCTTGAGAAAGTTCCATGGGCATTAGAATAGAATGAGTATTCTTTGGTTCTGGGGTGTAGTGCTCTCTATATATATGGCATTCAAAGCCCTTGTTTCTTTGTCGATTTTCTGCATGGGTGCTCTGTCTATTTCTGATAGTGGAGTGTTGAGGTCCCCTACTATTAATGTATTTTTATCTACATGTCTTTTTATTCTGGTTAAGTGTTGGCTTGTGTATCTTGCTGCTTCCCTGTTGGGGGCATGTATATTTATAATTGTCATGTCTACTTGTTGGATACATCCTTTAAGAATAATATAGTGCCCTTCTATATCTCTAACTATAGTCTTTAGTTTAAAATCCAATCTGTCTGATATGAGAATTGCTACCCCAGCTTTCTTTTGAGGTCCATTGGCATGAAAGATGGTATTCCATCCCTTTACTTTCATTCTGAATGTATCTTTAGGTTCAAAATGAGTCTCTTGTAGACAGCAAATGGATGGGTCATGTCTTTTTATCCAATCTGCAACCCTGTGGCACTTTATGGGAGCATTTAGGCCATTTCCATTGAGACTGATTATTGAGAGATATGATTTTACTGATGCCATGTTGCCAGTAAAGTCTTTGTTTCTATAGATTGTGACTTTCTGTTCTGCATCACTCTTGGGGCCTTTTTACTCTTATAGAAACCCCCTTAATATCTCCTGTATGGCTGGTTTCGTGGTTACGAAATTGGTCAATGACTGGCGATTCTGGAAGGTCTTTATTTCTTCATCAATTCTGAGTGACAGCCTTGCTGGATAAAGGATCCTTGGCTGCATGTTTTTCTCTGAAAGAGCTTTAAAAATGCCCCCCCCCCAACCCTTTCTCTCATTCCAGGTCTGTGTAGACATATCTGACGTAATCCTGATACCTTTGCCTTGGTACGTGAGAAATTTCTTTGCCCTGGCCACTTTCAATACTGTATCCTTGGATCTAATATTTGCGAATTGTGCTATGACGTGACGTGGTGTTGGTTTGTCGTGGTTGAGCTTGGGAGGGGTCCTCTCTGCCTCTTGGACATGAATGTTTGTTTCCCTTGCTAGATTAGGGAAGTTTTCGGGTACAGTTTGTTCAAATATCTCTTCTAGACCTCTGTTTTTCTCTACCCCCTCGGGGATGCCGATGATTCTGACATTGGAACGTTTCATTGAGTCAGTAATCTCCTGTAACCTACATTCTTGAGCGTGGATTTTTTTTAAGTCCAGATTCTATTTTAGCTTTCTCTTCTACTAACCCATCCTCCAATTCCCTGATACATTCTTCTGCCTCATTCACCCTGGCCGTCAGAGCATCTAGTTTTGACTGCATTTGGCCCATAGAATTTTTAATTTCTGCCAGATTCGCTCTCATTTCCACTCTTAGAGATTCTATATGCTCATTAATATTTTCGTTAATACGTTTTTCAAGTCTACACATCATCTTGATCATTGTTACTCTGAATTCCATTTCTGATAATTTGGTTATATCCATATCCATTAGTTCTGTGGCAGAAGCCACAGACTCATTGTCTTTTCTTTGCTGGGGGGGAATTCTCCTTCTCATCATTCTGATGAGGAGAGGTTGCGAGGTTGTCCAGAGCCCAAATTATTGACCCAGACCCAGGCCATGTGTGCTTGTTTTATAGGGATCTTAGGGATGTGGGCTTCTTGATTTTTCAGCCTGCCTTCTGGTGGAGGGGCCTGCCGCGCGGATACTCAGGCAACCCTGTTTGGGTAAAGTCTCTGTGTCCCCTGCAAGGAGGGATGGGGATGGGCACACTGTGAACCAGTCTTTCCAGGCTTTTGTTCTCTGGCGGCTTTCCCTGGTGGTTTGCTGTGCCTCTTCTGAGAGTCAGAGAAGCAGTAGCCCAACTGAGCCTCTGCCTCCGAACAGGGATCCACCATTCTTTCCACTGATGTCTGGCCACTTTAACTCTGTTTCTGTTGGTGCTGCTCAACCCTGCAGCATCCTCGGGATGTGCGCCCCACACCCAGTGTCCCAGCCCCACTCTCCAGGGCCGGCGCGTCTTGTCCTTTGTGTTTCTAACAACTACCACTAGGCTCCAGCCGCCCCACACGCCTCCCGGAGTTCCCGGTCTCAGTCTGCCGCAGTGAGCACATTGGTATTTTTCAGTCTGGTGGCGCGCTTCCCTGTCTCATGGTCTCAGTCTGCTCTCTCGCTGGTGCCGGGTCCGCAAGTCCGCCCCGCTCCCCATGCAGGTGGTACTGCGCGGCGCCAACGCGACGGCTCCCCTCCCCTTCCGCTTATCTTCTGATATCTGTGTGGTTTCATGGCTCCATTTCGCACTTTCAATACTCATCGCTGGAGATGTTCATTTGTAGAGATCCAGATGTATCCTTTCCCGTCTCAGGCTGATTCTGTGGATGTTCAGGATGGTCTGGTACCTATCCAGCTCGACTCAGGGGACCAGCTGAAAAGGGTCCCCTACTCCTCCGCTATCTTAACTCCCTTCCAAAAATACAACCTTTTTCTATAACTCAGTATGTAAGAATTAAAAAAAAAAAACTGTTTGAGGCAGCCCATATATTGAGTCCAAAGTGCTTTAGTTGGTCATGTTGTGAAGTTCGCTGTGATCTAAATTCAATTCCATAGCTAATAACTTATCAGTCTTTCTATGCCTTCCATTTTCAGTCTTTTTCTTAGTCTTAATAACCTTAGGTTTGATTACCCATTGAAATCTAGCTCCCTAGTTACGTATTCCCAGATAATTATTTGCAGAAATTGGATTACCACCTCCAACTTTAAACCTAAGAGTCACTATAAGTAAAACAACAACAACAAGAAATTGCAGTGCAAGAGTACAAAAATTGAATCTTGGTAGCAACTGTTGATCATCTTTATTAATAATGTAGAACTCACATGAGAACTTTAGAATGGATGCCCTTGTCAACACATATTGAACTACATTTTGAACAATTCTTTAACTAGGATACATATGTATTTTAAATCCCAACTCTGCACTCATTCGCATGACGTTAGACAAGTTACCTTACATCTATGTACATCAGTTTCCACATCTGTAAACTTGTGATAATTGTATTTGCCCTGGTGACTAGTGATACTTACATTTGTTTTGTGGTTGTTTTGAAGATTAAATTTGGAAAGCAGTGTAATCAGGCCTATAATAAATTATCTTTTTCGCTTCCATTACCCTACAATTTCTTCCCACCTCCTTCATCTCATATCCTATACTGACTCTGTTGGTTCCCCGTAATCTCTGTTTGATGCCCCCACCCACCACATTACCATCTCCTGCTTTTGGCCTCTCATGTGTATTCCTTCACAATCTGTTGTATTCTTAGGTCCCATTCTTATATATCACTGCAAGGGCCTTGAAGCTAGATGGAGAAATAAATTCATAAATTGTTCATGAAGAATAACAACTTGGGACATGACATCGCTCAGCTATGATTTCTATTTCAAGCAGAGACCTTGTAGGACTTCATCAAGGAAGGACTTATAATGAGTCTTTTCAAGTATTATGGCTGACTGCTAAGGGAAACTTTCTCAAGCAAAGCATTTTTAGACTAGCTTTTAATGAGGTATAATTTACATATAATAAAATTTACCAATTTTAAGTATATTGTTCCATGAGTACTGACATATATATATATAGTCATATAGCCATCACCACAATAAAGATATAGAACATTCTATCACCATAAAATGTTCCTTTGGTGCTTATTTCAATCAATCCCTTCCTCCCCTACCTGAGCCCTAGAAACTAATAATCTGCTTTCTGTCACTATAGTTTTGCCTTTTCTAGAATTTCATATAATTGATATTATATGGTATACAGTCTTTTGTGCCCAGTTTACTTCACTTAAGATCTGTGTTGTTAAATTTATTAGTAGTCTGTTTATTTTTATTACAGAGTAGCATCACATCAAATAGAGTGTATCACATTCATTCATTCAATCACAACTTGATGGACATTTACTTCTTGTTTGAGCTATTATAATTATTGCCTTTATGAACATTCATGTATTAGTCTTTTGTGCAGATATGTTTCATTTTTCTTTGGTATGTTTTTAAGAGTGGATTACTATTTTATATGTTAAGTTTATACTTAATTCACAAGAAATTGCCAAAAATGTTTTCTAAAGTGGCTGTATCATTTGTATTCCCACCAGCAATTTGTGAGAGTTCCAATTGCTCTGTATCTTCATCAGCACGTGGTATGGTCACCTTTTTAATTTTAGTAATTCTAGGAAATTCAGAGTTATATCTCACGGTGATTTTTATTTGTATGGCCCTTTTGACTAAGGATATTGAACATATTTTCATGAGTTTATTTTCTATCTGGTTATCTTCCTTAGTGAAGTGTCTTTTTAAGTCTTTGAGGTAAAGGTATTTTTAATGTTTGTTATACCTACATGCAGACTGTGTTTAACAAGTCTTGTACTAGTTCTTTGAGTCCTTCCCTCAACATTTAGGATAGTATGAATTCTCTGGAGAAATAGTGAACAAGAATGTCACTGATAAATTTGGGTAAAAACCAAACATATTAGAATATTGTATCAAGTCCTAGAGAAATGGTATCACAAAATGATAATTGTTCGAAAAAGAAGAGAAACTTCTGAATTCTATTTTAATATTAAAATTTCTATAGATATTACGTCTTATAATAGTGGCCTTTCCAAGTGTGCTCCTGGAAATAATGGCAGTGGAAACAGATGCATTAGACAATAGTTTTCTTATATGAGGGAAAGTGGAAGTCCTCCAACACCACATATCTTGCACACTGTCCTCAAATTCCACCAAATGAGTAATTTGTTATTGTTGTCCCAAGTACACTAATCAATAGAAGCATTTTTGTGGAAGAGGAGGGGGAAGATACTACTATTTTTTAATGTAAATTCAATTAGCTAACATATGGTACATCATTAGTTTCAGATGTAGTGTTCAATAATTCATCAGTTCCATATAACATCCAGTGCTCATCACATCACGTAGACACTACTATTTAATAGGCTTCCATTCAACATTTATTAGGTGGTTATTGAACATTTCCTATGCACTGAGCATTGTGCTATGTACGAGAGATGGAGTGATGAATAAGAGAGGCCAGATCCTGCCCTCCTATATCTTTACATCCTATCATTTCTTATTAGCTTATTTCTCAGGGGAGGGGATGAGGAGGAGATGGGCGAATCATGATAATACATAAAAAAACAAGCTTTAACATAAGTGGTATCATTTCAAATGAAATTATAAATTTCACTTCAAATGTGGTTTTATTTCAAAGGTAAGCACCTTATTCATGTGATTTTGAAACATTTCCCAATGCAAAGCAATACAAGGGAAAGCTTACTCAAGATTTGATTGTGATGGGGTGCCTGGGTGGCTTATTGGTTAAGTGTTTGACTCTTCATTTTGGCTTAGGTCAGATCTCAGGGTCATGGGATTAAACCCCATGTCAGGCTTCATGCTCAGTGGGAAGTCTGCTTAATATTCTCTCTCTCTCCCTCTCCCTTTGTCACTCCACCCATGCTTGTGCATGCACTCTCTAAAAGAAGAACGAGAGAAAGAAAGAAAAGAAAAAGAAAGAAAAAGAAAGAAAGAAAGAAAGAAAAGATTTGGATTGTGATGATAGCACATAGAAGCTAGTAATACATCATACAATCTATGCATTGAAGAACAATGGCAAAATGATCAGACCACAGCTTTGTATTTACTGTTCCCACTGAATGTCTCTTCTGCAACTTGTCTGTCACTGCTCTTCTCTAGAGATTTCTGTTACTAAATTGCTCTGCAGGGACAGGGCTATGACTTAGAGGAAGGAGGATTGTCAGATGCCAAGAAATACCATAACCTGGCTTGCCAAAGTTTAGAAAGCATAGGTCAACAGTGCCCTTTAACTACTTTCTACAAATAGGTTAGATATAAAATTTACCAGATTGCTTGAAATATGAAAGGCGCCCTTACAAAACATTTCCAAATATGTTTCCTTTGAGGGTGATTTTTGTTTTATATGGAAGACCCATTACCATTTCTTCTGAGGGAAGTTCCCTATAGTTGAAAGAAAGTATGGTGCTGGGTGTTAGTCCCAGCACTTTAAACCAAACATTCACATGATCTTTGGTGAGTCAATCAAGTCGCATTTTTTTCTCTAGTCTTTGGTTTCCAGATTCTTAAAATGAGGGTTGAACTAAATAGTCTTCTTTTATCACTGAATGCTCACATCCTGAATATTCACATTCATAAATGCTGTGCTTTAAACATCCTTATTTAAAACAGTCCATCATCAAAGCCCACCTTGTCAGGACCATAAGTAAATCTAAGACCAGATTCTTACCCAGAAAAAAATATATAGTTTATTTGTTATTCAGATAGACAGTAAAAATGGAAGAAAGGGAGAAAGCAGAATTGCCCATTTTCCTAAGAGCTACTGTACTAGGAATATGTGTACCACCATAAGTCTAATGTCTTATGTGTACCAACCCTCTTGCTCTAAAATGCTAATTTGAAAACTTGTATTAATTCTACCTTTCTGTTTCCCACAGAAGTCTGTGAGTCCTACAACTGCAAGAGTAGCCAGATAGAGATCTTTAGACAAAAACTGTTAAAATTCAAGAATATCAATTATTTCATTAGATTTCACTGAGGAGGGGCACCTGGATGGCTCAGTCATTAAGCATCTGCCTTCAGCTCGTGAGCTGATCCCGAGTCCGGGATCGAGCCCCATATCAGGCTCCTCCGCTGGAGCCTGCTTCTTCCTCTCCCACTCCCCCTGCTTGTGTTCCCTCTCTCGCTGGCTGCTCTCTCTCTCTGTCAAATAAATAAAAAATAAATAAATCTAAAAAAGATTTCACTGAGGAAGAAGCCAAAGAAGTCATCAGCAGACCATTCTTGACCTGGATGCACATGCATTTGTGTCTCAACATCCAATTCTGCCACTTTGGTAGCTTCAGCCTGTCATCAAAATTACTTTTCTAGTCCTGAAAATCCTCATCAAGTACTCATCCATTCTCTTTCTGATTATATTTAAAAATATTGTTCAGTAGGAAACAATAGAACAAACATCTGAAAAGAAATTTTCGTTGGGATGTCTTAACTCTCAGAGACACAAAGATAATAGTGAGTTTATTCATTCATTCATTTTTCCTTTCATTTATCTGTTTAATTATTTCACAGACATTTCTTGAGCACCTACTATATATCAGGAAATGAAATAAACACTAAGGATAAAGATCAGTAAGGACACAGAGTCCCTGTTCCAAAGAACTCAGTCCTTTCAAGAGAGAGTCACATATATAAGGCATTTTAATGTATGTGGTAATTACCATAGAGATATATATTAGTTATGATGGGAGTACAGAGAGGAAGTCTTGGTATTCAACTTTTTAAAACCATCTTCATCTTATCAACATCTTCTTTTCACTCTCTTTTGTGTAACATCCAGCTTCAGTTAGTCACTTACAAGAACAGAGGCTTTATTTTTTTGTTTCATTTTCTTTAAATTCCAGTTAGTTAACATATAGTGTAATATTAGTTTTAGAAGTAGAATTTATGATTCTCACTCACATACAACACTCAATGCTCATCACAAGTGCCCTCCCTTAGTACCCATCACCCATTTAGCCCATCCCCCCCACCTACCTCCTTCTAGCAACCCTCAGTTCTCTACAGTTAAGAATCTCTTTTATGGTTTGCTTCCTTCTTTTTTCCCACACTATGCTCATCTGTTTCATTTTAAATTCCACATATGAGTGAAATCATATGGTATTTGTCTTTCTCTGACTGACTTATTTTGCTTAGCTTAATTCATTCTAGCTCCATCCACATTGTTGCAGATGGCAAGATTCCCTTATTTTTTTATGGCTGAGTAATCTGCAGTGTGTGTGTGTGTGTGTGTGTGTGTGTGTGTGTACCACAACTTACTTATCCTTTCATCAGTTGATGGACATTTGGCTCTTTTCCATAATTTGACTATTGTTGAAATTTTTAAGAGAACACAAAAAGAATTTCACTATCCATAGGAGGAAGGTGTGAATGATAAAGTAAGTTTTAAATGTCAGATTTACCATCTATTGACATTGTATATTGTTTTCTAAATTTCCTTTGCTTTCAGTCTTAAACTGTCTAAATAGGTTAGGGATGTACTTATCACTAGATTTTAAAAATGCCCTGCTTCTCAGTCAATCTATGTCTGCTTACAACAGAATATCAGTTTCCATCTTGTTAACAAACTAAAACAGTTCATCTTAATTGGTAGTGATGCTTTGAAACTTTTCAAAACTTCTGTATATTTTTGAAATACCAATCAGTGAAAATTACCTGGCAGTAGTAGATAACAAAGGGTTGTCTTTTTGCTTGAATATAGTTTTCTTATTACTTTGTTTCATTTAATTCATCAGGATTTTTGAGTATGCACTATGTGGCAAAATACTGGTCTTAAAAATACTCTGGGAGAATAATTTCACACAGGCACTCTTCTTAAGGTGTCTAATACACAGTCACAGACAAAGAATTGTAGAACTGGAAGATTTATAAATCTTATCTGGCTCAGTAACCTTATTTTTTACATTAGCATATCTAATATGTGGTGAACATTTTGTAAATGCCAAATAGTGCTGAAATTTTTGCTTTAAACTTACTTTACTTTTCCAGCAACCCCTGTAAGGTTAAGACTACTATCTCCACTGTGGCACTCATAAATAAAGTATTTATCCATGGCCACACATGTGGTGAATAGCAGAGCCAGGATTTCAGTCCATGGAGAATGGATTCATAGCCCATGCCTCTTAATAAACTACACTATAGTCTGAAATAAGGAAAACAAGGTTTAGAGGATGGAAAAGACTTATCCAGGGCCACATGTTCTTTAGTATCAGTGACAGGATTAAAACCCAAATGTTTCCGACTCCAAGTGTTGTCCACTATCCCATGCTAGATTACCCATTCATTTTCTCAGGCAAAATAACAGAATGAAATTAATTTTTATAATTTTTTTGCTTGAGAAACTTGAGATACATAAAAATAGAACTAATGGACACATAGAAATATACTGAGCTGTGTAGTAATATGTTGTTGTTGTTGTCGTTGTTGTTTGCCATCAGCATAACTCACTGGTATCTTTTTTAAGGTAAGCATCGGTAAGTTAGGATAGCAGCACTACTGAGTTGTACAAGTATAAATGCTATCCATAACACATTTTTGACAACAAGGTCAGCAGTGCACAAGAAACACATGTTGCAGAAGATCCAACAATCAATTCAGGCATTAAAGCTCTTGATTGAAGCATGAGAGACTATGGACTCTGAGAAACAAACTGAGGGCTTCAAAGGGGAGGGGGGGGAATAGGATAGGCTGGTGATGGGTGGTGGGAGGGCATGTATTGCATGGTGCACTGGGTGTTGTAACTCAATGAATCATCGATCTTTACATCAGAAACCAAAGATGTACTATATGGTGACTAACATAATATAATAAAAATATTTTAAAAAATAAAAATAAAAAATACTTTACCAAAAAATAAATAAAATAAAAAGCTCTGATTGAGATGCAAAAGTTTACACTAATTGTATGCTTACAGATCTAAGTGCAGAATGGAAGGCCACCTTAAGGGAAATGTCTTTTGGAATTCATTTGAATGAAATCAAGGAACTTTTCAGAGCACTTCAGATTACCTGTTATCTAGATTATTCTTTAGACAATAAGGTATATGGAGATCTGTCCTAAGAGTACCAGGTGAGGTATTCCCAGATATTT
>NW_024423319.1:35100258-35141345 GCF_017311325.1 Ursus maritimus | reverse complement strand
CGCGTTCCCTGTCTCATGGTCTCAGTCTGCTCTCTCGCGGGTGCCGGTCCGCAAGTCCGCCCGCTCCCCCATGCAGGTGGCTACTGCTTCTCGGCGCCCAAACGCGACGGCTCCCTCCCCCTTCCGTTTATCTTCTGATATCTGTGTGCGGTTTCATGGCTCCCCATTTCGTACCTCAATACTCATCGCTGGAGATGTTCATTTGTAGAGATCCAGATGTATCTTCCTATGTCTCAGGCTGATTCTGTGGATGTTCAGGATGGTCTGGTACCTATCCAGCTCGACTCAGGGGACCAGCTGAAAAAGGGTCCCCTACTCCTCCGCTATCTTAACTCCCTTCCAAAAATACAACCTTTTTCTATAACTCAGTATGTAAGAATTAAAAAAAAAAACTGTTTGAGGCAGCCCATATATTGAGCCAAAAGTGCTTTAGTTGGCTTTTCATGTTGTAGAAAGTTCGTTGATCTAAATTCAATTCCATAGCTAATAACTTAGATTACAGTCTTTCTATGCCTTCCATTTTCAGTCTTTTTCTTAGTCTTAATAACCTTTTAGGTTTGATTACCCATTGAAATCTAGCTCCCTAGTTACGTATTTCCCAATTCTAGATAATATTTGCAGTAAATTGGATTTACCACCTCCAACTTTAAACCTAAGAGTCACTTAAGTTAAAAACAACAACAACAAGAAATTGCATGTGCAAGAGTACAAAAATTGAATCTTTGGTAGCAACTGTTGATCATCTTTATTAATAATGTAGAACTCACATGAGAACTTTAGAATGGATGCCCTTGTCAACACATATTGAACTACATTTTGAACAATTCTTTAACTAGGATACATATGTAATTTTAAATCCCAACTCTGCACTCATTCGCTGGTGACGTTAGACAAGTTACCTTACATCTATGTACATCAGTTTCCACATCTGTAAACTTGTGATAATTGTATTTGCCCTGGTGACTAGTGATACTTACATTTGTTTTGTGGTTATTTTGAAGATTAAATTTGGAAAGCAGTGTTAATCAGGCGTACAATAAATTATCTTTTTTCGCTTTCCATTACCCTACAATTTCTTCCCACCTCCTTCATCTCATATCCTATACTGACTCTGTTGGTTCCCGTAATCTCTGTTTTGATGCCCCCACCCACCACATTACCATCTCCTCTGCTTTTGGCCTCTCATGTGTATTCCTTCACAATCTGTTGTATCTCTTAGGTCCCATTCTTATATATCACTGCAAGGGCCTTGAAGCTAGATGGAGAAATAAATTCATAAATTGTTCATGAAGAATAACAACTTGGTACATGACATCGCTCAGCTATGATTTCCATTTCAAGCAGAGACCTTGTAGGACTTCATCAAGGGAAGGACTTATAATGAGTCTTTTCAAGTATTATGGCTGACTGCTAAGGGAAACTTTCTCAAGCAAAGCATTTTTTAGACTAGCTTTAATGAGGTATAATTTACATATAATAAAATTTACCAATTTTAAGTATATTGTTCCATGAGTACTGACATATATATATATAGTCATATAGCCATCACCACAATAAAGATATAGAACATTCTATCACCATAAAATGTTCCTTTGGTGCTTATTTCAATCAATCCCTTCCTCCCCTACCTGAGCCCTAGAAACTAATAATCTGCTTTCTGTCACTATAGTTTTGCCTTTTCTAGAATTTCATATAATTGATATTATATGGTATACAGTCTTTTGTGCCCAGTTTACTTCACTTAAGATCTGTGTTGTTAAATTTATTAGTAGTCTGTTTATTTTTATTACAGAGTAGCATCACATCAAATAGATGTATCACATTCATTCATTCAATCACAACTTGATGGACATTTACTTCTTGTTTTGAGCTATTATAATTATTGCCTTTATGAACATTCATGTATTAGTCTTTTGTGCAGATATGTTTCATTTTTCTTTGGTATGTTTTTAAGAGTGGATTACTATTTTATATGTTAAGTTTATACTTAATTCCATAAGAAATTGCCAAAATGTTTTCTAAAGTGGCTGTATCATTTGTATTCCCACCAGCAATTTGTGAGAGTTCCAATTGCTCTGTATCTTCATCAGCACGTGGTATGGTCACCTTTTTAATTTTAGTAATTCTAGGAAATTCAGAGTTATATCTCACGGTGATTTTTATTTGTATGGCCCTTTTGACTAAGGATATTGAACATATTTTCATGAGTTTATTTTCTATCTGGTTATCTTCCTTAGTGAAGTGTCTTTTTAAGTCTTTGAGGTAAAGGTATTTTTAATGTTTGTTATACCTACATGCAGACTGTGTTTAACAAGTCTTGTACTAGTTCTTTGAGTCCTTCCCTCAACATTTAGGATAGTATGAATTCTCTGGAGAAATAGTGAACAAGAATGTCACTGATAAATTTGGGTAAAACCAAACATATTAGAATATTGTATCAAGTCCTAGAGAAATGGTATCACAAAATGATAATTGTTCGAAAAAAAAGAAGAGAAACTTCTGAATTCCTATTTTAATATTAAAATTTCTATAGATATTACGTTCTTATAATAGTGGCCTTTCCAAGTAAGCGTTCCTGGAAATAATGGCAGTGGAAACAGATGCATTAGACAATAGTTTTCTTATATGAGGGAAAGTGGAAAGTCCTCAACACCACATATCTTGCACACTGTCCTCAAATTCCACCAAATGAGTAATTTGTTATTGTTGTCCCAAGTACACTAATCAATAGAAGCATTTTGTGGAAGAGGAGGGGGAAGATACTACTATTTTTTTAATGTAAATTCAATTAGCTAACATATGGTACATCATTAGTTTCAGATGTAGTGTTCAATAATTCATCAGTTCCATATAACATCCAGTGCTCATCACATCACGTAGACACTACTATTTAATAGGCTTCCATTCAACATTTATTAGGTGGTTATTGAACATTTCCTATGCACTGAGCATTGTGCTATGTACGAGAGATGGAGTGATGAATAAGAGAGGCCAGATCCCTGCCCTCTTATATCTTTACATCCTATCATTTCTTATTAGCTTATTTCTCAGGGGAGGGATGAGGAGTGAGATGGGCGAATCATGATAATACATAAAAAAACAAGCTTTAACATAAGGGTAATTTCATTTCAAATGAAATTATAAATTTCACTTCAAATGTGGTTTTATTTCAAAGGTAAGCACCTTATTCATGTATTTTGAAACATTTCCCAATTGCAAAGCAATACAAGGGAAAGCTTACTCAAGATTTGGATTGTGATGGGGTGCCTGGGTGGCTTATTGGTTAAGTGTTTGACTCTTCATTTTGGCTTAGGTCAGATCTCAGGGTCATGGGATTAAACCCCATGTCAGGCTTCATGCTCAGTGGGAAGTCTGCTTAATATTCTCTCTCTCCCTCTCCCTTTGTCACTCCACCCATGCTTGTGCATGCACTCTCTCTAAAAAGAACGAGAGAAAGAAAGAAAGAAAGAAAGAAAGAAAGAAAGAAAGAAAGAAAAGATTTGGATTGTGATGATAGCACATAGAAGCTAGTAATACATCATACAATCTATGCATTGAAGAACAATGGCAAAATGATCAGGACCACAGCTTTGTATTTACTGTTCCCACTGAATGTCTCTTCTGCAACTTGTCTGTCACTGCTCTTCTCTAGAGATTTCTGTTACTAAATTGCTCTGCAGGGACAGGGCTATGACTTAGAGGAAGGAGGATTGTCAGATGCCAAGAAATACCATAACCTGGCTTGCCAAAGTTTAGAAAGCATAGGTCAACAGTGCCTTTAACTACTTTCTACAAATAGGTTAGATATAAAATTTACCAGATTGCTTGAAATATGAAAGGCGCCCTTTACAAAACATTTCCACTATGTTTCCTTTGAGGGTGATTTTTTGTTTTATATGGAAGACCCATTACCATTTCTTCTGAGGGAAGTTCCCTATAGTTGAAAGAACAGTATGGTGCTGGGTGTTAGTCCCAGCACTTTAACCAAACATTCACATGATCTTTGGTGAGTCAATCAAGTCGATTTTTTTCTCTAGTCTTTGGTTTCCAGATTCTTAAAATGAGGGTTGAACTAAATAGCCTCTTTTATCACTGAATGCTCACATCCTGAATATTCACATTCATAAATGCTGTGCTTTAAACATCCTTATTTAAAATCAGTCCATCATCAAAGCCCACCTTGTACAGGACCATAAGTAAATCTAAGACCAGATTCTTACCCAGAAAAAATATATAGTTTATTTGTTATTCAGAGATAGACATGTAGAAAATGGAAGAAAGGGAGAAAGCAGAATTGCCCATTTTCCTAAGAGCTACTGTACTAGGAATATGTGTACCACCATAAGTCTAATGTCTTATGTGTACCAACCCTCTTGCTCTAAAAATGCTAATTTGAAAACTTGTATTAATTCTACCTTTCTGTTTCCCACAGAAGTCTGTGAGTCCTACAACTGCAAGAGTAGCCAGATAGAGATCTTTAGACAAAAACTGTTAAAATTCAAGAATATCAATTATTTCATTAGATTTCACTGAGGAGGGGCACCTGGATGGCTCAGTCATTAAGCATCTGCCTTCAGCTCAGGGCGTGATCCCGGAGTCCTGGGATCGAGCCCCATATCAGGCTCCTCCGCTGGGAGCCTGCTTCTTCCTCTCCCACTCCCCCTGCTTGTGTTCCCTCTCTCGCTGGCTGTCTCTCTCTCTCTGTCAAATAAATAAATAAATAAATAAATCTTAAAAAAAAAGATTTCACTGAGGAAGAAGCCAAAAGAAGTCATCAGCAGACCATTCTTGACCTGGATGCACATGCATTTGTGTCTCAACATCCAATTCTGCCACTTTGGTAGCTTCAGCCTGTCATCAAAATTACTTTTCTAGTCCTGAAAATCCTCATCAAGTACTCATCCATTCTCTTTCTGATTATATTTAAATAATTGTTCAGTAGGAAACAATAGAACAAACATCTGAAAAGAAATTTTTCGTTGGGATGTCTTAACTCTCAGAGACACAAAAGATAATAGTGAGTTTATTCATTCATTCATTTTTCCTTTCATTTATCTGTTTAATTATTTCACAGACATTTCTTGAGCACCTACTATATATCAGGAAATGAAATAAACACTAAGGATACAAAGATCAGTAAGGACACAGAGTCCCTGTTCCAAAGAACTCAGTCCTTTCAAGAGAGAGTCACATATATAAGGCATTTTAATGTATGTGGTAATTACCATGAGAGATATATATTAGTTATGATGGGAGTACAGAGAGAGGAAGTCTTGGTATTCAACTTTTTAAAACCATCTTCATCTTATCAACATCTTCCTTTTCACTCTCTTTTTGTGTAACATCCAGCTTCAGTTAGTCACTTACAAGAACAGAGGCTTTATTTTTTTTGTTTCAATTTTTCTTTAAATTCCAGTTAGTTAACATATAGTGTAATATTAGTTTTAGAAGTAGAATTTAGTGATTCATCACTTACATACAACACTCAATGCTCATCACAAGTGCCCTCCTTAGTACCCATCACCCATTTAGCCCATCCCCCCACCTACCTCCTTTCTAGCAACCCTCAGTTCTCTACAGTTAAGAATCTCTTTTATGGTTTGCTTCCTTCTTTTTTCCCACACTATGCTCATCTGTTTCATTTCTTAAATTCCACATATGAGTGAAATCATATGGTATTTGTCTTTCTCTGACTGACTTATTTTGCTTAGCTTAATTCATTCTAGCTCCATCCACATTGTTGCAGATGGCAAGATTCCCTTATTTTTTTATGGCTGAGTAATCCTGCAGTGTGTGTGTGTGTGTGTGTGTGTGTGTGTGTACCACAACTTACTTATCCTTTCATCAGTTGATGGACATTTGGGCTCTTTCCATAATTTGACTATTGTTGAAATTTTTAAGAGAACACAAAAGAATTTCATATCCATAGGAGGAAGGTGTGAATGATAAAGTAAGTTTTAAATGTCAGATTTACCATCTATTGACATTGTATATTGTTTTCTAAATTTCCTTTGCTTTCAGTCTTAAACTGTCTAAATAGGTTAGGGGATGTACTTATCACTAGATTTTAAAAATGCCCTGCTTCTCAGTCAATCTAATGTCTGCTTACAACAGAATATCAGTTTCCATCTTGTTAACAAACTAAAACAGTTCATCTTAATTGGTAGTGATGCTTCTAGAAACTTTTCAAAACTTCTGTATATTTTTTGAAATACCAATCAGTGAAAATTACCTGGCAGTAGTAGATAACAAAGGGTTGTCTTTTTGCTTGAATATAGTTTTCTTATTACTTTGTTTCATTTAATTCATCAGGCATTTTTGAGTATGCACTATGTGGCAAATACTGGTCTTAATAAATACTCTGGGAGAATAATTTCACACAGGCACTCTTCTTAAGGTGTTTACAATACACAGTCACAGACAAAGAATTGTAGAACTGGAAGATTTATAAATCTTATCTGGCTCAGTAACCTTATTTTTTACATTAGCATATCTAATATGTGGTGAACATTTTGTAAATGCCAAATAGTGCTGAAATTTTTTGCTTTAAACTTACTTACTCTTTCCAGCAACCCTGTAAGGTTAAGACTACTATCTCCACTGTGGCACTCATAAATAAAGTATCTTATCCATGGCCACACATGTGGTGAATAGCAGAGCCAGGATTTCAGTCCATGGAGAATGGATTCATAGCCCATGCCTCTTAATAAACTACACTATAGTCTGAAATAAGGAAAACAAGGTTTAGAGGATGGAAAAGACTTATCCAGGGCCACATGTTCTTTAGTATCAGTGACAGGATTAAAACCCAAATGTTTCCGTAATCTACCAAGTGTTGTCCACTATCCCATGCTAGATTACCCATTCATTTTCAGGCAAAATAACAGAATGAAATTAATTTTTATAATTTTTTTTGCTTGAGAAACTTGAGATACATAAAAATAGAACTAATGGACAGCATAGGAAATATACTGAGCTGTGTAGTAATATGTTGTTGTTGTTGTCGTTGTTGTTTGCCATCAGCATAACTCACTGGTATCTTTTTAAAGGGGGTAAGCATCGCTGCTTAAAGTAGCAGCACTACTGAGTTGTACAAGTATAAATGCTATCCATAACACATTTTTGACAACAAGGTCAGCAGTGCACAAGAAACACATGTTGCAGAAGATCCAACAATCAATTCAGGCATTAAAAAGCTCTGATTGAAGCATGAGAGACTATGGACTCTGAGAAACAAACTGAGGGCTTCAAAGGGGAGGGGGGTGGGGGAATAGGATAGGCTGGTGATGGGTGGTGGGGAGGGCATGTATTGCATGGTGCACTGGGTGTTATACGTAACTAATGAATCATCGATCTTTACATCAGAAACCAAAGATGTACTATATGGTGACTAACATAATATAATAAAAAATATTTTAAAAAATAAAAAATAAAAATACTTACCAAAAAAAATAAATAAAATAAAAAGCTCTGATTGAGATGCAAAAGTTTACACTAATTGTATGCTTACAGATCTAAGTGCAGAATGGAAGGCCACCTTAAGGGAAATGTCTTTTGGAATTCATTTGAATGAAATCAAGGAACTTTCAGAGCACTTCAGATTACCTGTTATCTAGATTATTCTTTAGACAATAAGGTATATGAGATCTGTCCTAAGAGTACCAGGTGAGGTATTCCCAGATATTTCTCTCATAAATAGCCAACAGTATAATATGAAATTTGACTCATTTCAGTGCATCAAAGTTTGATAAAGGCACATTCCATAAAATCATTTTAAAAAACTTGAATTTCTTGTTTATAAAACATTTAGAATGGTTCAAAGAATTTCTTAACCCCATCTCAATATCTTGTGGCAATAATCGCAATGCCTGATTAGATATTTGTACTACAGAGAATGCTGAACACAATCATTTTTAATAATGTTATCTTCAATGAGTTTAAAAATTTTAAAAATAAGAACCTTATCTGAATTCATGGACATTGAAAAGGAGAAGAGAGAGGTTTTTATTTTGGGGTACCGACTATGTGATAGGACCTATGGTAGGTGTTTTATACACATTGTTAAATTAAATATTTAAAATTAACCTATGATGTAATATTTTTATACGCATTTTATGCATGAAAAAAGTGGATGCTTGGAGAAGTGAGGCAGTAGTGCCTGCAAATCATGACACTAGCTAAATGGAAAACCTGACATTTGATTCCAGAACCATCTGACCCTGACACCATCCAATTCCAAAACTTACAATTTCCCATGACACTAAGAAAGGATGGTGGAGATTCTTCAAGATTCTCTGGAGCCTGTTTTGGGAAATGGTTGGTTATTTCTTAGGATGTCTCTCTGTTCAGCTGTAAGTATTAGTCTTGTTGAGAAAAAAAAAAAACCTGTAACTAATGAGTACTGATTATTGCAGTATTATGCCTAATTCCATATACATGTTCAAAGCATCACTCAAAATGTTCACTATACCCTGAGGGAGTAACACCCTCAGATTAATCAGATCATAGAAGGACCAACTCCAGCAAAAATGCATTTACATCATTCCTTCCTAATTTACATTTTTTCTCAATTTATTTGGTCAATGGTACCAATGGTCTTCTTAAGCTCAATATTTTAGAATATCTATGATTCTCTTTCACTCTTTCTTCCCTGAAATAATCAGTTAAGAACTATTGTTTCTGGGAGGTACTATCAGTGGTTTCTCTTAGTGTCCATTCCCACTACTGATACCCTTGTATGGGCCCAAAATAATACCTAAACCATTCCAACAGCTTCCTAACTATTGTTCTCTTAGAATATTGTAAAGGCTTCTGTTGTAGTCCTTTTTGTAATTCAATGTATTTTTGCACATGTTTCTCTTTTACTAGTCTGTGGATTAATGAAGGGTAATAAATCACATGTTACTTTACTTTTTGTCCCCTACAGTTATTGAGATATAATTGACATATAACATTGTATAAGTTTAAGGCATAGAGCCATGATGATTTGATATACTTATATATTTCAGTGATTGCTACAATAAGGTTAGTTAACACCTTTACCACCTCACATAATTAGCACTTTTTTTCCTATGGTAAGAACCTTTAAGATTTTCTCTCTTAGCAACTTTCAAGTATATAACACAGTATTGTTAATTATAGTTACCATGCAGTACATTATATCCCCAGGACTTACTTATCTAGTAACTGGACGTTTGTATCTTTTGACCTACACCTCCATATTTCCCCCCACCCAAGCCTCTGGCAACCACCATTTCTCTTAATTCAACTTTTTAAGATTCCACAGATAAGTGAGATCATACAGTATCTGTCTTTCTTTCTCTGACTTATTTCACTTAGTGTAATACCCTCTAGGTCCATCCATGTTGTCTCACATAGCAATAGCTCACCCTTTTTTGGTGACATAATATTCCAGTGTGTGTGTGTGTGCATGTGCGCGCATATACACCACATTTTCCTACTGATTTGTCTTTTTTTTTGTCTACTGATAGACAGGTTGCTTCCATATCTTGGCTATTGAAAATAATGCTGCAATAAGCATAGGAGAGTATATATCTTTTCAGACTAGTGTTTTCATTTTCTTTGGGTAAATACCCAACAGTGGAATTATTTGATCATATGTTATTTCTATTTTTAATTTTTTTGAGGAAAAAAATATTTTCCAGTGGTTGTACTGGTTTACATTCCTGTGAATAGTGTACAAAAGTTCATTTTCCTCTACATACTCATCAATGCTTATTATTTCTCATAATTTTGAATTTGGCCATTCTAACTGATATAAGGCGATACCTCATTGTAGTTTTGATTTGCATTTCCCTGATGATTAATGATGTTGAGCATCTTATTTTTCTTTGGAAAAATGTCAGTCAGGTCCTCTGCTGATTTTTTAAATTAGATTTTATTTTTGGTGTTAAATTGTATAAGTTCTTTATATATTTTGGATATTGACTTCTTATTGCATATTTCATTTGCAAATATCCTCTTCCATTCAGTAGGTTGTCTTTTTGTTTTGTTGATGGTTTCTTTTGCTGTGCAAAAGCTTTTTATTTTGGGGCACCTGGGTGGCTCAGTCATTAAGTGTCTGCCTTCAGCTCAGTTCCTGATCCCAGAGTCCTGGGATTGAGCCCCACATGGGGCTCCCTGCTCAGTGGGAAGCTGGTTTCTCCCTCTCTCTCCCTCTCCCACTCCCACTGCTTGTGTTCCCTCTCTCATTCTCTCTCTCTCTGTCAAATAAATAGATAAAATCTTTTTCAAAAGCTTTTTATTTTGATGTAGTCCCAATAGTTTAATTTTGCTTTTGTTTCCCTTGCGGTAGGAGACTTATCTAGAGAAACATTGGTATGGCTGATGTCAGAGAAATGACTGCCTGTGTTGTCTTCTAGGATTTTTATATTTTCAGGTCTCACATTTAGGTCTTTAATCCACTTTGAGTTCCTTTTTGTGTATGGTGTTAGAAAGTGGTCCAGTTTCATTCTTTTGCATGTAGCTGTCCAGTTTTCCCAGCACCATTTATTGAAAAGACTATCTTTTCCCCATTGCATGTTCTTGCTTCCTTTGCTAAAGATTAATTGACCATATAATTATGGGTTTATTTCTGAGTTTTCTGTTCTGTTCCATTGATCTACGTGTCTATTTTTGTGCCAGTACCATACTGTTTTGATTACACAGCTTTATAGTGTATCTTGAAATCTGGGATTATGATACCTCCAGCTTTGTTTTTCTTTCTCAAGATTGCTTTGGGTATTTGGGGTCTTTTGTGGTTTCTTACAAATTTTAGTATTATTTGTTCTTTTTTTGTGAAAAATGCTGTCAGTGTTTTATACTTTTCAGAATACAGATCTTTCATCACTTTGGTTAAGTTTATTCCTAGGTATTTTATTCTTTTTGGTGCAATTGTCCAAGTTTAGTTATTATATAAATCCTAGGGTAACTGATTTATTATAGGAAATAGAAAGTAGGAGGGTATGGTGCTCTGGAACACAAAGCTCTACCTGAATTCTCTATAATACTGTATTATTGAAACATAAAATATTCTATTAGTAGATACAAGTTGGAAATTTTTCACTCGGAAGTCTTAGTATGGAACTTTTTCATTTCTTCTTTTTTTCTTATTTTCTTTTCTTTTTATTCCATTTATATCCATTAAGGTTTTTCAGCTTATGGAAGACAAAACCAACTTTTCTATTCTCATTAAAGAAAAAAAATGAATTAAACTTGAACTATAAGCCAATTCATATAGAAGAGATATAGCTAGGTCATTTGCAAGAAGGTAAAAGCTAAGTATGTTCAGGGTCATTGAGATTTTTAAAGATCTATTAAGAAATATGGAAAACGTTCTTTTCAGAGTCCATTTCATGGGATTTTAAATTACTAAATGTATCACTGCTAATTTTCTATGTAAGTTAGAAACCATGAGAATTGTAGGGTATTAAGAGTCACCAGAAGCAAATATTATAGTAAAATCATGACTTTTGCTGCACAAACTTCTAAGTGACTGATTTACATTGGCACTGTACAGCTAATAAGCTAACTTTACGAAATCTAAGAAATATAGTGATGTTAAGTTTCTGTTTTTCCGGCAGATTTTTTTTTTTTTTTTTTTTTTGGTGTGACTCGTTCCTAACCTCCTGAAGTAAAGTCAGAGAAAAAGGGATAAGTAACTATATGCCTTAAGGACATTTTTTTCTTCAAATCTAGAAGATATTCACTGAAATAAATAGACTGGAAGTAAGGAAACCTGCTGGCTACTCATAGAACCATTATTTTCTTATGTTTCATGCAAACTTAGTCCATTCATTAATTGAGACTAAAAAAATTTATAACTCCACCTGCAAAACAATGATTTTTTTTTTTTCAGATCTCCTGGCTCTCAGAAAGGAAAACAAGAATGTCACTAATAACATGGTGGCAAAACATTAGAATAAAAGTGCTCAGCAACACTAAATATTACTATGCATTGGCTAGATATATTTCTTGTCTTACAAAATTTGTAAGTACTAAAACGATTCACAAAACCCTGAATTCTTAATTTTAGATCATGAGCATATCAGTCAAAGATTCTCTATACTCTGTTTGGCACAATGCCTGTGGTCTTAGCCAAGTACTTTACATCAGAGTTTTCAGAACAAATTTTCCCTTCACTCATTCCCTTTTTAATTTTTTTCTCCAAAATATATGATAAAAATGAAGAATGGCAGTAAAGAATCTAAATCAAGGATTGCCAAGGCCTGAATTTGTCATTGATAAAGGTTGTTTCTAAGATAAAGAAATGAAGATCACAGAGGTTTTTAAAGTATATTTAAGACATACTTGCAGCAAATAGAGTTGGTGACAAAGAATCTTATACTCAATTACTGATCTGTTCTAAAATATATTCAAAAAGGGATCATTTGTCTTTTATTGACTACCAATTAACCTTTCCATATGGGTACAATTGGAATTTTAAGTTTCTATCTTTTTACATTAAAAAAATTAGTCACCAGAGGACAAAGTCGTAGATTGTGAGTAATTGACTGGAAGGATTTGGATTTAGTTTTCTATGAAAGGACCATAATCACCAACTGTGTTATGAATGATATCATCTTTCATTAATCAATAAAAGTTTTTTCCATTATAAGCATATCCTCATCTGTCTTAGTCAGTTCAGGCTGCTATAACAAATTACCATAGGCTGATGGCTTAGATAACAAACATTTATTTCTCACAGCTCTGGAGGCTGGGAAGTCCAAGATCAAGGCGCTGGCAGATTGAGGGTGGTGAGAACACTTTTCATTTTGCAGATGGCTGTCTTTTTGTTATGTCCTCACATGGGAGGGAGGAAGGCAGAGGGAGAGGAAGAGGGAGTGGGAAAAACTCTCTCATATTGTTTCCTATAAGGACACTAATCCTAATCATGACCTAATTACTTTCCAAAGGACTCATCTCCAAATATCACCACATTGAAGGTTATGATATCAATGTAAGAATTGGGGGAATACAAACATTCAGTCCATAGCACTGTTCCAGCCCTGGAATAGAGTTCAAGGTAGAGGCAAAGCATTATGAACCATGGAAAAAGAGTTGAAAATAATTATAACTGACCCATCTCTTTACTAAAATTTGCTTCATCTGTACTTGATTTTTATTCCTCTTTTAATTTTTAACCTTGTATCTTCTCTCAAGGCAATTCTGAAAGCTGAGTCTCCAAAGACAAAGTGAAAGGAGGAATATACCTTATGAATAGGGTCAACTTAAGTGATAATGGTGATGAATAAAACATATGTTTTATTCTTTCATATTAAGCTTTATGTAGAGTTCCCTCAAATATAGCCATTTCTTTTGCTGCTGTAGACATTTCTTAATATGATTTGCTGCTATAGATATTTCTTCATGGGATTTTAGGTATAGGTGGTCTCATTGAGTACAGGATGATTCAATGTGACTCATCATATATTAATCACTTTAAGGCCCCAGTGAGCATGGCTAAATTAACTTTAATCATGCCCAAGATTGTGTCATAACTGTTCTACATGGGTCATTATATTAATATGATATTTGTGTGTTTTAAAATGGCATTCATTTAGGCTTTATTGAGTTTATCAAGATTTTTACCTTCTTCTCATAGTATGCGTCAAATTTAGGTGTAGGGGATGTGGCATATTTTCAGTTTCACTCCTTCCTTACATATATTTTGTCTGGCTTTTTAGTCTGTGAAGCACTGACCATAATTTATTGGTATGGTCTTGTTATTAAAAAAAAATAATCAAGAACCAATTAACTTTTCTTTCCTTGAAAATTTGTCCCTAGAGAAACAACCCTTTATTTTTCTTTTTATAGCCAAACCAGGTATTATCTTTGACAGATTTATTTTAGCTATTAGGAAATAACCTTCTGTACTACAAATATTCCTTTAACAGATACTATGCTGGCTAGTTTTCTGTGTCAACTTGGCTAAGCTATATTACCCAGTTGTTCAATCAAATGCTACCCTAGGTGTTGCTGTGTAGGTATTTTGTAGAGTGGTTAACCTCTGCAATCAGTTTACTTTAACTAAGGGAGATTATCCTCAGTAATGTGGGTGGGCCTCATCCCATCAATTAAAGGCCTCCTCTTCCAGGGCACATGACTGGACTGCATTTCCCAGCCTCCTTTGCAGTTAGGTGTGACCATATGTATGATTTATAGCCAGAAGTATGTACAGGGAAATAATATATCCTCTTTCAAGCTTGACCCTTTAAAATATTTTATTTATCATCCTTTATGCTCTTTTCTAATGTCCTGGCTGTGTATTCTTTCCAAGGGTGACCTTGGAAATCATCCATTGAAAATTGCAGAGCTGCTAACAGCCTGCACTCCTGAATAACTGTGGAGCAGAAGTTGCACTACCTTCATTACCACCATTAAAACATACTGAGTAACGAGATAGGCTAATACTTCCTCACATCCGTGAGGCTTATACTTGTCTTATTACAGATGTTAGTCTACCTCAACTGAAAATCATTGTATTTATTGCCATCTTTCTCAGTCATCTTACTAGACTGCTAAATGGAAAAAACAGTGATCAAGACTCCTGTTCCTGTCCCATTAGAAATTTGATCTGAGTTTTCCAATGGCATTTAAAATGAAGTAGGAAGCTTTGGACTGGGTTTTTCAACCCATGTATCTTTATCTCCATCTTACAAAAAAAACACATAATAATAAAGTTAGAATAACAGATACCAAGTTGTCTTCAAAGGCAGTTCATCCACTGAGGAGTTTCTGGTCAGAGAATAACTTTTTAAAAATAGTATAAACTTGGGGCACGTGGGTGGCTCATTAGGTTAAGTGTCTGACTCTTAATTTCCATTCAGGTCAGGATTTCAGGGTCATGGGATCAAGGTCAGCTTCAGCTCCCTGCTCAGTGGGGAGTCTGCTTCTCTCCTTCTCCTTCTCCCCCGCCCCACCCCCACTCACAGGCACTCTCTCTCTCTCTATCTCTTTCTCGGGGGTGCGCATGCTCTCTCAAATACATCTTTAAAAAATAAAAATAGTATGAACCTCTTTGTTCAGAAAGTACCCTCTTTGTTGAAAATATAGCAATAAGACCAATTATAATTGTTTGGCTGTATAAAAGACTGATTTTTTCATCAATTAAAAAGAATTTATTTGGGACATTTGATGTGTGGTTACGGTTGTGCCAATCAGCAATAGTGAGAAAGCAGGATCCTCTGTCTTGGCCACTGACCTGCATCCCGTCTCCAGCTGAGCAATGGCCTCTTTGAACTGCTACTCCGGGTAGTTAACCCTCTGGTGCTATATGAGCTGGAAGCACTGGCCAAAGGTCTTGCCATAGGCTCTGCATACAAAGGGCTTCTGATGTGTCTGGGTTGGTAGGTGTTGGAAGAAGAGAGAACGGCCAGGAAGGCCTTGCCCCAGTCAGGGCGCTCACAGGGTAGTCCTGCCATCACATGAGTTGATGCGTGGTTGTGGATGTGCTGATGCTGAGGACAGAGCTCCTGATGAAGGCCTTGCCCTGCTGGCTACAGGCATGGGGCTTTTCAGCAATGTGCTGCCACTGGTGCTGCACCAGGTTGGAGCTCTGGCTAAAGACCTGGCCTCACTCACTGCACTTCTAGGGCTTCTCGCCAAGGTGGATACATTGGTAGTGGATGAAACCCAACCAGTGGCAGAAGCACTTATGGCTTTCTTGCCCATATGGAAGCATGGAAACTTGAGCAGCAGCAACTTATATTGAAGTTCATAACTGGCCTGTGGGCTGATCTAAGCTGGACTCCTGTCCAAAGCTTTTCCCACACTTGTATCTATGGGGAAAGCTCCTCAGAAGGGTCTTCAGTGCCCCGCTGTTCTGGTCCACCTTATCTCTAGGCTCATGTGGGTGGGGAAATGATGGAGACTTCTTGGGCTCTGCCTCAGAATCCGGCCAGCAGGTGTCTCTGCTAATCTGGACCTCCTCCACATCTGGGAGATCCAGGGCGGACAGCTTCTCCTCCTGCAGTGGCTGAGAGAGTACCTCAGGGTTGCTTTCAGTGGAGCCCTGTTGATGACTGTGGAGATGAAGCAGGACTGATGGTGGTGGGCCCCAGGTGTCCCTGGTGACACAAGATTGACAGAGAACTGGACACAAGGGGGCTCCTGACGGCCGCCCTGGGTTGTCATCTTCCCCAAGGCCTGCTGAAGGCATGCACACCTGGAACCTGCATATTGGGTGTAATGATGGCTCTGTCCCCAGCGTTCTGCATGTGTGAAGAGGTACCCCACAAACAGACACCAATGATCACCTGGAGCCAGTGTACCCACTGTGGCTCACCACCCAGAGGACGCATCTGGGTGCCTGCTCGTGCCCCCAGATTGGGCCTGGGCCAAAGTTACAGTGGAGTGGAGGCAGAGGCGGCTAGGACAGGGTTTACAGGGACGACATGAGAGTGAGCTGGCCGAGCACCCCTGTGGCTGCCACTGCTATGGCTGCCACTACTGCTGCAGCTCTGCACCCACTCAGCACTAATCGATTTTTAAATTAAAAATATTCCAAGTTTGGGGGGGGGCACCTGGGTGGCTCAATTGGTTAAGCATCTGCCTTTGGCTCAGGTCATGATCTCAGTGTCCTGGGACGGAGCACCCCCTCACCTGGGGTTCCCTGCTTAGTGAGGAGTTTGCTTCTCCCTCTCCCTCTGCCCGTACCCCCTCTCGCATTTTGTCTCTCTCTCTCTCTCTAGCTCTAGCTCTCTCGCGCAAATAAATAAATAAAATCTTTTAAAAAAAATTTTAAATATTCAAAATTTGGAATCCTAGGACCCCTCATGCACAATGCCTTTAGAGATTTAGAGAATCTCTTGGCACAACAGTGCTTTGTAAATAGATAGGACGCCAAGGATATTTCACCTGTATTAGGTCCTTTAACTTAAAGATAGGGAAACTGAGGCCCAGAGATCTGAAGTGATTGAACTGAACTTGTACAGATAGTGATACATCTAGGACTAGAAATCAGATCTCTTGACTAGTTAAGTACTAGGCTTAGAATGGGAGGATGACTTCTGGAGATTTTGAGTGTTTGTGTGTGTTTAAACTTTAAAGAAATCAGAAAGAGAAAACCAAAGTATGGCTCTTTATAGGATTCATAGAGTAGGGACACCAACCAGATCAAACTCTTTAAAATATCTTAACAAACAGGTAGGATGGTGTTCATTACATCCTGGCTGATCTTAGATAATTTTTCTTTTTTTTAAAGATTTATTTATTTATTTGAGAGAGAGAGAGGAAGGGGAGGGGCAGAGCAAGAGGGAGATAGAGCATTTCAAGCAGACTCCCCATTGAGCTAGGAGCCTGTTGGGGTGCTGGACCTCACCACCTTGAGATCATAACCTGTGCTGAAATCAAGAGTTGGATGCTTAACCAGTTGAGCCACCCAGGCACCCCTACATAATTTTTCTTTTTTTTTTAAGATTTTATTTATTTATTTATTTATTTATTTATTTATTTGACACAGAGAACACAAGCAGGGGGAGCAGCAGGCAGAGGTAGAGGGAGAAGCAGGCCCCCTGCCGAGCAAGGAGCTTACCTCGGGGTTCAATCCCAGGGCCTGGAATGACCTGAGCCAAAGGCAGACACTTAACTAACTGAGCCACCGGGGCATCCCCTACATAATTTTTCTAATCAATATTTTGTCATGCCATAAAAATATATCTTAGTAAAAGGAAATGGAGTTTCCTTTACCTACTATCTTTAAGTAACTGAAATTGTGAACTTTTGACTGAAAAATGGCAGATTTCTTCCCTGGGAACAATACATTACTTGGAAGCTCCTGGCTTCAAGGAGTTTTTTAATAAAACTTTCTAATTTTTCTGTTTTTAGCAATCTTGCATATTTTCAAGATACAATATTTACTTCCCAATGTAGTCATGGTGACTTACTGGTTCTTTGTTAATTAATCTGGGAAGAAAATGACTGATGGGATTGCAGAGTTTAGTGGAAAGAGCTATGCACCAGGTGAGAAAAGCCCTAGATTTTAATAAATTTCTACAGCATTCATTAGTTGTTTGGTCTTGGGTAGGTTACCATGGTAGGCTGAACACCACCCATCCACCAAAGAAGCTTACTCCCAAGTCCCAGAATTTGTGATTACCTTATGTGGCAAAAGGGAATTTGCATATGTAATTAACATAAGGAGGTTATTCTGAGTGAATTATCTGAGTGGGCTCCATCTAATCATATAAGCCCTTAAAAGCAGAAAAATTTCTCAAAGTGAAGATAGGAAAGAATATGCAGAAGGAGCAGAGGGATTTGAAGTTTAAGGATTCAAGCCACCACTGCTTACTCTAAAGGTGAGAGGAATAACACGTCAGGGAATGCAAGTGGTCTCTTGAGGATAAAAGTGACCCCTGACTAATAGCCGTCAAGGAAACAGTGACGTCAGTCCTATAGCTACATTGAACACAATCCTGCCAACAACCGAAGTGAGCAGAGGACTTGCCCCTGAAGTCTTCAGATAAGAGCACTGGCCATTCAACACCTTGATTCCCGTGTGTGAAACGTGGAAGAGATAAATCAGCCACTCCTACCCAGATTTTGACTTACAGAACTGTGAGATTATCTCACGGCATTTTCAATAATGTGTTACACAGCAATAGAAAACTAAGACAATTATTTCACTTTTCCTGCTTAGGTTATCTCTTTGATAAAATGCCTTATCTTCCACATTTATTTAAGAGTAATGACACAGGTAGAATTTTCCTGAAAACAGAGTCCTGTGATATAATAGGAGAAGAAACATGAAATATATTCACATCGTCCCTTTAACAAGAAATATCTCAAATGTCTCTTTAGACCATCCTTTCTTCCCCTAACCTTGATTTGATGTTTCTCTTTTCTAGGCACAGGGGAAAAAATGATGAGGGCTCATTTGTAAGAGAGATATTGTGCTACTGATATCCTAGAATAAATTATGTCATCTGGACTATTGTCCAACTGTATCTAAGGCTCCACACTTTTTAAATTTAAGGAAAATTGTATTTTCAATTCTGTCAGTAGGATTAGCCCTTGTTTGTTTTTAACTTAACCATATTAATTTTTTTTATTTGTGATATAAATTAATTGGCTGGTCATTGGGATGGTGAAAGAAGGTCCCCAAAGACAATGTGTAGTAGAAGGAAACTGAGAAGTGAAAAGAAAAATGATTGTACTTTTCACTTCCTGGGGATCGGGATATCAAAAGAAACTTCACAGAAAATAACAGTGAGAAAACATGAAGGCTGCTCTCAGCTAGCTTAGGTAAATCAGAAAATGCAGATATCATCTTATCTCAGGGCTATCCATATCTCCTATTAATTAAGGAAATTAGGAAAAGTACTTCCCCAAATTCTTAAATATCTATAGAATAAAAACTATCTTTGCTAACCATAAGTTCAAATTCTAATGAATCTTGATTATATCTATTGCTTCTTATAACATTATTATGCAGCCTTGTGTCTCTTTATTGGATCTTCTCTTTTATTACCTGCCGTGGCTGTCACACAGATCACATAGCCTAATTCCCAACTTGAAGTAATCAGGAGCTTCATTTTGGAGTTGTGATTATCTGGATCACCTTTGGTGACCATGATAGATGTTTGGATTTACATACACAGTCTGTCTAGTTGGTTTTTATCCAATTAAATATGCTCATTTTTGTATAGTTATGATTCTACCAGTTGTAAGAAATATTCTTCTGTGCAGTGGTTGATATTGTACAAGAAAAATATTGCTTTTCTGGTATGTGAATGAATTTCATGACAAATGTAATTTTGTTATTTTTGTAATCACCCTGGTTGCTTTCAGCAACATCTGCCTTCAAAATTGCAATCCATGGAAGAGCATCTTTCCGTGAGGAAAATTTGGCTGGGGTATTCTACATCAGGCAGTTTCATTATTTTCTAGTGTTTTCCTAAAATACATTTGTGTTATCTGGGCTGTTGGTGAACTTAATAGTTTTTATTAAGTATTGCTTTAAGAGACCTGCACTGGTCTTGGACCCACTAATTGGCTCTGTGATTTTAAAGTGTTCACTCACATAGACTCTCTTTGTTTTTTTTCTCATGTAGAATATAAAGGTGAAAATGTTTCACATCTTTGTTCACCTTAAAACTGTAGTTGATTTTCTCCGGCAGTGCAAAAGTGTTTCATGCAATCTATTTCCCTGAAAGAGAGAATGAGGAAAAAAACTTGACTGCCTTGCACAGTGTTCAGCAAACTCTTCCCTCGTCCCTCAAGATCACAATGATAATGTACTAGTCATCAGTAAACATTAGGGATTGGAAGAGGAGCAAGAACAGAGCCATAACCCAATTTCATTCATAGCTGAATGTAACCATAAGACAAGCTGGGAAAGCCCCATGATTCCAGGCATTGGGCAAATTCCCAGGGATAACCAGATTTTCCTTATAGATTCTAAACTATGCAGACACAATAGGTCAATTCAAGGCCACTAGGTGAATGACCTAGTTAGTATTTTGTGTAAAGTGTAATACTCACTGATACTGAAATTTAAGGAAAGAATACGTTATATATCTAGTGAACTTCTTAAAAATGCAAATACCAGGATGACAGTGTTCTCAAAAACAAGAAATTTGTTTTCCATTGCAAGAATGCCTGGCATAAGGCATAAGGACACCTGAAGCAAAAATTTTTGGGAAGTGCTACTTAATGGGCCCAGTACTCTGCTACGTAATATTGGGATCCAGAATGAAAGACTTGGCTGGCAATTCAGCTAGAAAGGCAGGATTTGTTAAAGAATATTTCATACAAATATACCTACAAAACAGTGTGAGATGACATGTAATGCTGTGCTTGATGACTTAGCATTTTAACAGAGAAGTTACTTATAGTTTCAATAAAGAAGATACAATTTCTTAACTAAGAATCCAAAACTCTTCACAGATTGACTCTAGTTTGCTGTTCTGCTGCTATCTGCCTCTTTCTACCACAATACCCTATATTCTCTAGGCATTGTTCCCTGTTCAAGTATGTTATGGCTTTCTGAATTTGTCCCTGTTTCTCTTTGTATTAAATAGACCTCTCTGCTTGGTAAACTTCTACTTCCATTCAAGACTCATCTCTTGCATTCCCTTCCCTGTGAGCTACTTATCCATATAATGTTATTTCCTACATTGCTATTTTCCATTCTACTTTGGCACTTGTAATATTTAGAATTATTTATGTTTCTGTTTACAAGTCAGGGGCAAGTATAACACCTTAATACTCTCTATAGCACCAAGTACCCAGCAGAATGTTTGACTCATAGTTGGTGCTTAATAAACATTTGTTGTTCCATTCCAACTAAGATTTGTTTATCCATTCAATTTATACATGTGTAAGTTTGGAAAAGCAAGGTAAGAATCAATTGATGAAGGAAACTTGCATATCTACCTGAGGAGTTTGGGATTTCTTCTATAGACATGGGAAGCCACAATAGGTTTTGAGCAGAGAATGAAAGCGCTTTTGTAAGGAAATGATTCTGGATGTGGTGTAAATGGACAGAGGATGGAGATGATTTTTAAGAAGCTAAAGACACAACAGTAAGAAAGGTCTTAGCAAGACCCACAACAATTTAATAGATAATTTAAACAGAGATATATGTATACACACACACACTCACTCCATTAAGGTCCTCTTTCTGTTTCAGGATTCAATCCAGGATATCACCTTGCATTTACTTCCCATTTCCTTTAGTCTGTGATATTTTCTTAGTCTTTTTATATTTTTCATAATCTTGAACATCTGTAGGGTTATGACCAGGTATCTTGTAGAATGTCCCCTGACCTGAGTTTGTCTGGTGTTTTTCTCATGAAAACTGGAGTTATGGGTTTCTGGAAAGAATACTGCAAAAATAAAGTGTCCTTCTCATCAAAGCTATCAGAATTTACATGATATCCATATGGCATTACTGATGATGTTAACCTGCATCATTTGGTTAATGTAGTGTTTGTCAGGTATATTGATAAAGTTATAATTTTTTGGAAGTGAGTCACTAAGTCCAGCCTATCCTAAGGGAGGATTGGATTGGGGAGGATTAAGCTCTGCCTCCTTGAGAGGGGAGTATCTGTACATATTTAGAATTTTTTTGTAAGAAAGATTTTTCTCCCCATTTAATTATTCCATAATTTATTAATATCTCTATGGACTGATGTATATGTATTTATTTTATACTTTGGGTTATAATCCAATCTTGTTTTACTGATTTTGTTGCTCACAGTGGTCCATGTTTAGCCATTGGGAGCTTTTTCAGGTGTTTCCAGTGTCCCTCTGACATATCCCCATCATTGTGAATTTTTCTTGGGGAGGGGAATCACTTCTGTAATTCCTGGCAGTATGAAGTGCTCCACGCTCATTTGGTATATTTCTCACGTCAGCCCTAGTATCGGTCTTTTCTCCCAGGAGCCCTGGTGCCTTTTACTTCAGAATGGTATTTATAGACCAAAATCTGGATACTGACTATGCTTGTTGCTACTGGAATATCATTGTTTCTAGGCCTTTTCAGTGGACAGAGCAAGAAAATACACACATGTATGCTAAAACATATATATAAACATACTAAATATTTCTAAATATTTCTGTATGTACCTATTTTTATCTCTGTAAGGCAAATTATGAGTTCATGCATATGTCTCTGACTCCAGTATTATAGTTCATTCTAGTCTTGCTCTTATGCTTGTCTGTAACTTCCCACTTCAATTTTAAGAAATCTGGCTGTCACTATTCACCATACATTTATTTACTTATTTGCTCAACAGCAATATATGGAAAACAGTTTCAGAATTATTAACTTGTATCCCCATGAGAAACAAATTTATCAACTAGAGTACAATATTTATATACAATTCCTTTTGTCTTTCATTTACAATTTTTAGTCAAAACATTTTTTCCCAAAGTTAGCTCAGCCCATTTTCCCTGCCTGCTTCAGTGTGGTCATATCATACATTGGTAATAGAGATAGATTCATTTATCAAAGTCTGCATTCCATCCTGAAATACTGTGAAGTCACAATTGATTTTAATTTTTAGTTTGCATACATTAAAATTCATTCTGTGTAATTTACAGTTCCATCAGTTTCAACAAATACATGTAAACATTTATCTACCACCCAAATACAAGTACAGGCTCCTCATCCTTAATCTAAAGAATAGTTATTTTACNTTCCCCTGTGCATCTTCTTTATAATCAGTCACTTCTCCAACCCATGGCAACCACTCATCTGTTTTCCTTTTACTTATTACATTTTAATGAAGTAATTTGTCAGCTAGTTAATAGCTGCTTTTTTCTTCCTCACATGAATATAAGCTCTGTGAGTGCAAGTACCCTGTGTCTTGCTAAGCACTCTATGCCTTCTGACTAGGAGAGTGCCTTGTACATCATGAGTGTTTGATAAATATTTGTTGAACAAACAAATCAATGGAGAATTAAGGAATAAGAGTGAAATTATTTATTTTAGACCTGATAATGCTTTTTAATGCACTGAAGACTCTAATAGGCATTAGGGATTTAAGATATAGTATCTTCCTTCAAAAACAAACATACACTTTAGTCAAAGGACACAACATGTACACAAACTGATGTAATACATATTAGAATGGGATAAAGATGCCAGAAGAGTGGTAGGAATAGAGTTCAGGAAAGGAAGAAGTTACTTCTAACTGGGATGTGCTATGGTCTGAATGTTTGTGTTTCCTCCCAAATTCTTATGTTGAAACTCTAACCCTCAAGTGTGATTAGGGTCATTGGAGCATAGCTCTCATGTGTGGGATTAATGTCCTTATAAAAGAGGCCCCAGGAAGATCCCTTGCCCCTTCTTCTATATGGGGATATAGCTAGAATATGCTGTCTGAATCAGAAAGTGAGTTCTCACCAGATATCAAATTTGCAGGTGTTTTGGTCTTGTACTTCCCAGTCTCCAGCACTGTGAGAAATAAGTTTCTGTTGTTTACAAAGCCACCTAGCCTATGGTTTTGTGATAGCAGCCCAAACAGACTACAAGAGGCTGTATGCCTTCTGACTAGGAGAGGCCTTCATAGCCTGGAAAAGACTTCATAGTGAATGTAATAATGAGTTCATTTTAAAAGACTCTCCTACCAACAGAACCTGGTTCTATCATCCTCATGGAGAATGTTGAGAGGGCTTGGATTCTGACATGGGTAGAGAAGATAGTAGTGTTTTTGTATATTTTTAAGCTGCTAAAAATGTTAATGGTTCTAAGATATTTTTGTTTTAATTTGCAAGGTTGCATTGTGGTCTACATTAGCCTTGAGGAAGACTCATTTTTTTCACTCTCTATCTGTAATCAGGTCCTCAATATTCTTTATCTTTTTGGTTAATTTTATATTGCATTGATTTTCTTTCAAAATATGAAAAGTTTTCATCTTCAGGGACTAGACTCCATTGAAATATGGTAATTGCATTTGGGAAATATCATAATTGAACTATACAGAGAAAATTGTATCCAAAATATATTCAATGTCAAACACATTTTTAGATAAAGAGTAAATGTGTGCTAGAGTGTTTAACTGTGTATAAATACACATTCTCAGGAGGTAATTCTTCAGAAACAATACAGAAATTTGATGGCTGCAATATTGACTGTATGATATATTTTGAAGGGTGTTTCAAAGATAATCCCAACTCACAGTACAGCCCCCTTACCAGTCACACTTATTTGGGTGAAAACATGAAAAACCAAGGAAAAATAAAATTGTATTTCTTGGTAGGAATTGTACCTTAACTCATAATCAGTCATTAATACCAAGCCAGATTTTATTTATTAGGTTAACCTTGCTAGAGATCTAGGTCCTGAAATAATGGATCAGGACATAGGTAACTTTTGATGGAGGCAGATGGAGGAAATGTCTGGAGAAGAGAGCACTGCATACAATGTTGAGCTTGATTAGAGGTTACTGGGAGGTTGTGAAGTTGATCAAGACAATTTAGACATCTTGTGTGTGAAGAATGCTAAGAAGAAGTACTGTGAAAAGAAAATGTCACACAAAGGCATCTGTGGACATCTAACAACAAAATTCATAGGGAGCACTGGGCTAGGAGTTAAGTGACAGGGAAAAAAAATAAAAGTCTAAGATAAAGTGAATAAAACTGTAACTTTGACTGAAAGGAAGGGAATGCCAAAGTAGGAGTCAGGCAAAGAGATAAGATGACAAATCCAGGTAAGTGAATGAAGGCAGGGAGGATCTGATGAGAACTCTGTGATTCAAATTTCTGGTACTCTTAATGGCATATAAATGAAATACAGGTAGATGATTTCACAGCAAATGGCCTGAAACTCAGGTACCACTAAGGCACAACAGCAACAAAGATTCTGTTTTTAGCTTGCATTCTACCCAGTGCCAGCACTGATGCCTGATTTGAGATGGGTAAGCATTTCCAAATAGGTAGGGAAAATCACACCTGGCTAAAGGGAAGAAGGATGGACATGGGAAGCAGAGACAGCTTCTAATAATAAGTTTGAGTCCTTTTTAGTTGGCCTAGCTTTATTTTTGTATTTGCTAGAATTCAGATTCAAAAACAAAGTAATTTTTAAAAAATTATAAAAGTTCAAATATACAGCCTAGCATTTCTTTAGCCTCCAATACCACCATAATTTGCTAATTTTTGCAGCCTCTTTTAGATTCACATTCCAGACCTATCAATTTATAAAGCAGTTTTGAAATTATATCCAATTCCATATGATGGATTTATACTTGTTCAGTACTTGGGAAGAGACATGGACTTGTCATTCCGAGAATAGAAACTGAAAGAATAATGTTGACTTTGTCAAATGATGAACACTTGTATGTTAGAGCAAGAAAATAGAAATGCCAGTATTTTTCCAAAGGGTAGTTACTAAGTGTATGTATATATATATATAGTTATCTTAGTGATGATTTGAAAAGAGAATAACAGTTGCTGTTGCAAATGACAAATGGATTAAAGTGTATATTTACTCATATGACAGAGTGTGCCCTGGGAGAGAAACTTTTTCAGTAGGATGCACTTTCAAAATTAAATGCAAAATTTAATGAAAAAGGAATAAATGAAGAAAGAAGGAAACTAGTGTGTAATTAAGAATATGCCTAACAGTGGACTAGATGTTTATATTGATTGTCTAATTATGTTTACATGTGAGGAAACTGGGATTTAAAGAGGTTATTGCCCAGTTAAGGTTATAATCCAGTAAGTGACAGAGCCAGGCTTCAAATCCCGTTTGTCCGACCAGTTGATTTTTATTTCAATACCCTCTATGGACCATAGCATGTAAGTAAGGGTATTTTGATAATAAAAAATTTGGCCATGTGTAAACAATTTTTTTTTTAGTAAATTCAGGCCTAATGATCATAAAGTCAGGTAGATCTGAATTGGATTTCTGGGTCCACTGACTGTATGTCCTTTCATAAATCACTTAACATCTCTGAAACTTATCTTTCTCACATATACAAATAAGATATTAAAATCTATTTGAAGGTCGTTAGAAGAATTATATGAGATAATATGAATAAAATGCATAACAGAGTATCTGACAAATAATGGATGCTCAAGGAAAGTAGATTGCCTTTGAATAGAGCACCTTATTGTGGAATATTTCCTAACTTAGAAAAACGGCAGTGGTTAGGAAAAGGTTTTCAACTGTCCAGGAGCAAAAATTCTCTGACCTCTGTATTTAATCTTTGGTAACTTTATCTAATATCAAGGCTTCAACTAGTGCTGCCAGGGTAGACTCTCAGTCTGATTCAGCAATTCTGACCACAAGCTAGGATCTTGTATTGAATAGGATGGTATATCAAAAACTGAATTTACCTGATTACCCCCCCTTTCTTTAGGGGGAATGAAACATGAGAGACTATGGACTATGAGAAACAAACTGAGGGCCTCAGAGGGGAGGGGGGTGGGGGAATGGGATAGACCGGTGATGGGTAGTAAGGAGGGCACGTATTGCATGGTGCACTGGGTGTTATACGCAACTAATGAATCATCGAGCCTTACATCGGAAACCGGGGATGTACTGTATGGTGACTAACATAATATAATAAAAAATCATTAAAAAAACCTGAATTTACCTTTCTTCCTCTTAGTACTCCTTATCCTGATCACTTCTTATCCTTTTAATTGGGCTGCTATTATAATAACTAGTATAGTCCATTTCCCAGTAAATGTTTGTACATGTAAAGTTTTCAAATCAGGCTTTGATGCCTACCTTTAATTTTAGATCATTTGTCTAAATAGCAAGTAAAGAAAACAGAAAAAAAGGAATTATCCTTTGAGCACATATGCATCAGGCACTTTGCTGCACACTTTGCGTGATTTGTCTCATATATTCCTCTCGACAATGACAGAGTACATTGCCATCTCATAAATGAGTAAATTGAGGCTCAAAAGTGTTATATAACTTTCCCAAGTCCTATAGGATTTCATAGCAGAGTTTTCCCATTCCCACTGTCATACGACTAATTCAGAAGTCTATCTCAGGAGAGTCTGGCTGGCTCAGTTGGTGGGACATGTGACTCTTGATCTCAGGGTTGTGAGTTCAAGTGCCATGTTGGGTGTAAAGATTACTTAAAAATAAAAACTTAAAAAAAAAAAAAGTCTCTCATTTATAGTCCTGTCATTTACTGGGGATTTCGTTCTTTCCTTCCTTTCTCCCTTTCCCTTTTTCACCCTCCCCTCTTCCACTCTCTCTCTCTTCCATCCTTCCATGTATTTATTTAACTCAGGACCAGGAATGTATACCACAGGAATACTGTGGTAATCTGCTAATTGGCCTCCCTGCCTCCAGATTCTCCTCATCACTCCTGCTCACCACTGCCAGATTAATATTTCTAAACCACCAACTTCTTTAATTTCCAGTTCCAAAACATTGATAATTTCCCATTGCCCAGAGGATAAAACTAAGACTACCCATTGGCATGTGTAAAAACTTTCACAATTTGGTGCCAATCTGTCTTAGCCTCATTAACTTCCATCCTGCCCTTTAAAAAAACTTTTCAGTTAAGTTGTTCTATTACCCTCCTAGACACTTTTAAAATTGTCTCCCATGCATTTGTTTTTTTTTTTTAAAGATTTTATTTATTTATTCAACAGAGATAGAGACAGCCAGCGAGAGAGGGAACACAAGCAGGGGGAGTGGGAGAGGAAGAAGCAGGCTCATAGCAGAGGAGCCTGATGTGGGGCTCGATCCCATAACGCCGGGATCACGCCCTGAGCCGAAGGCAGACGCTTAACCGCTGTGCCACCCAGGCGCCCCTGTCTCCCATGCATTTGATTATTCTTCTACCCTATCTGCTTCCTCCTTTCTATCTATCAAAGACTATTTGATTTTAGGACCCAGAGCAAATACTTCATGTGAATTCATGCATGACCACTCCATCTATAATAGCATACATTTAATGCATTTGTTGCTTGGAACATCAAATGTGATGCTTTTTCAAATCATTATTAGAATAAATTTTTACCTACATACATAATAACCACTATCTTCCACTGCCACAGAACTATCGAAACCACCACTGTTTACTGCCTAGGTTACTATAATACCTTCCTAACAGGTTTTGTTGGTTCCAATCTCCCCCCTCCTACCCACAATGCACACAGTGGTCCTTAAAAAACACTCACAAAACAAATTGGATCATGCAGCAGCTCTGTTTTAAAATACTTGAGCATTACTACTCATGTGACCAACATGGTAGTGCCCAAGGTTTTCTACAACCACATATTTTCTGAAAGTCAAGATGACCATAGCTGTAATTGTGGCTAGATCAACATCCTGAGGTTGGTAGCTGAGTGTAGCCACTCTACAGCCTGGATAAGCTTTAGCCACCACTTTGGCCCTGCGGTCATTTTTCTTCATAACACCGAGCTTGCAGGCAATTATGAATGGTATCTTAGGAGAGCAGCTGAACACACTGGGTTGCTTCATTTGCTTAGATGATGCCATCTGGTCTTGAGACTGCACCCAGAGCTGATTCAGAAAACCAACATTCTCCATGGCTCCATGAATTAGACCCACAACTTGTTGATAGAGAGTGGTAGTTTCTAGCAATTGTGTTGGTATCAGGGCCCTCTTGAGTTCAGAGAAGTCAGTGGAAATTCATAATGCACTGGGTTAATCTATCTTTATCTGTCTGAATGACATGGTTAGCAGCATGCTGTTGGGACTCTGCATTTTAGGAAGCCATTTACAGGTAGAACCACTGGCTAACTAGTATAATGCAGCCATCTGTCAGCCAAACAAAGACAATCTCTATGCTATTATCTAGGAGGGAATAGACAGATTTCTCTAGACTACTTTTCTGGAAGGGATGTCTAAGAAACATGTGTCAGTCTTCATCATAGGAGACCTGAACAGAAGCAAGATCAGGGACCACTTTTAGAAGATGATGGTAGTGAGCATATTGAAGTTGTCCAAGATTAAGCCTTGATACCTCACTGGGGTAGATACATATCTTTCCCCAAAAGGACTGTGTATTTTGGCTTGTCCCTGGTTCTCACAAATAATCTCTAGCTGAAGAAAAAGCAGTATCAGGAGGATTTTGGCCTCATCAACCTTGACTGTTTCTGTCCCATCTGCAATATGATTGACAGTCCTTTACTGTATGTCACTTTGTGCAGTGACACCATGGCAGTCCTGTACCATTTTTTCATTTGTACTATCAGCTGATGAACACCATGTGGGTAAGGATCACAACAAAATATTTTTCTGACTTGGTGCCAGACACAACATACAGAAGCCCTACATTCTTTCTTGTCTGGACCATTACCCTGGATTGTAGCCTTGCACTGACTGACCTTGCACTGGTTATGCCTTCATCGTCTGGAGCCTCGGCCAGGGACGTTAGAAGATATTGAAATTTTTAAAAATGCATTTATTGTATCTCCCTACTTTCTTGGTAATTGACCAACACCTGATCTGAAAGTTATTGCTGCTTGTATTGCTCTCTCCTTCCTCACGTATTCATCAATAATAACAATTATAATAATAATATCAACCAGTATCTATAAGCCTTAATATAACTTGGCAGATAGGAAGTGCCTACCAAGTGGGGGCTGTTATGATCGTGGCATAGGTCCTACAACCCTGGCTATAAACTCTCTAATTGTCCATATTTACAGTAAGTTTTATCAATAAAGATGAAACTAAAGGAAATAGGTAAGATATAGTGAATGCTTCTCATGTGTCAGACTCAGACTTAAGCACTTCTCATTAATTTAATCCTCACAACCCTAGGCATGAATGTTATCCTGCTCATTTAGATGGGAAGAAACTGAGGTTCAGAAAGATGAAGTCACTTGACCAGTGTCACACAGTGAGTAAACAGACCAGGATTCTAACCTATCTTTGTCTGATCACAACATTCATGATCATTAAAAGTTTTTGTTTATTTGAAAAAGTAATCATGTACTTGAACAAAAACACAAATAATACAAAAGGGTATAACTACCATCCCAGACCATAAATCCCCATTGCCAGAGGCAATAAACACTGTCAGTTTATTATGTAGTTTTCAGAAATTTTCTGTTTATAAATACATGTATCTTAATTTTTAAAAAACCTTAGCCTCTGTACACTGTATTCTGCTCTTTGTGTTTTTTTTTTTTTTACTGAATATATCTTCGACATTTTCTCATGATTAAGAAAATCCTTCAACATCTCATTGCATTAAAAATAAAGATCAAACTCCTTAGGAAGCCAATAGGGCTCTACATGATCTTGGACTGTCTAGTTCTCCAGCCTCATGTTGCAATTTCCATTTTTCTCTTTGTGCTCCACCCATACTTTTCATCCAGTCATCTCCATTGCTCACTTAAAATTACTGCATGTACACAAACCTGAGGCTCTAAACCTTTCTCTGTGTTGTCACAAGTAGGTTTATGAATCCCACAGTCATCCTACAACCATCTCATTGCCATTGGGAGAATAAGGACAAAGGATTTTTAGAATCTACCCTCTAACATGTTACTCTAATATATTATAGTGCTGTGATAGAACCAAGTTGACAGTACTAGAGTTACACTGAAGTGGACACCTAATCTGGCTTTGAAGAATTAGGGAAGACTTTATGGAGGAAGTAACATCTGACCTGGAAAAATGATCTGGTGATTAGATGGGAAGGGAGAGAGAATAAAAAAGCTCTAGAAAGCACAGATTAACAAGCACAAAGGTCTGGAGCAAATTGGTGACAAGGGGAGGCTTCATAAACCCATAACAAGCTCTATTAGTACTGTTCTCCAGCTACAAAACACACATACAAAAAAGTTTGTTTGTTATGGAAATACAACTTCAAATCAACACTTTTAGCATCATCTTCTGACAACATTGTTCCCCCTAAAGACTTCCAGTAGCATTGTTGCCCCTAAAGCCTTTCTGACCTTTTGGAGTCTTGACCAGTAGAAGCATATTTTAGTAACTGCAAATTATTTAGTGTAAATGGAGCACATTTTGCAAGCATTTGATGAGAAGAGGAGATAAACAGTCAAGGCAAGAGATAAGGCTGGGGAAATAAGCAGGAGCCTGATCATTAAGCATTTGATGAGTTACATCACAGTCAACCGACTATCTTAAAAGTAATTGGAAGAGCTTTTTTCGGGGACAGGTTAAGATGGAGGAGGAGTAGGGGACCCCTTTTTCAGCCGGTCCCCTGAGTCGAGCTGGATAGGTACCAGACCAGCCTAAACAACCACGGAACCAGCCTGAGACGCAAGAAGATACATCTGGATCTCTACAAATGAACATCTCCAGCGCTGAGTATTGAGGTACGAAGAGGGAAGCCGTGAAACCGCGCACAGATATCAGAAGATAAACGGAAGGGGGAGGGAGCCGGCCGTGTTCAGGCGCCGGGAAGCGGCAGCCACCTGCACAGGGGAGCGGGCTGACTCACGCCGGGTGTGGGGCGCACATCCCGGGACGCTGCAGGGTTGAGCAGCACCAACAGAAACAGAGTTAAAGTGGCCAGAACATTAGTAGAGAACGGGCCGCAATCCTTCTGTTCCGTGACAGAGGCTGAAATTTGGCCGCTGCTGCTCTGACTCTCAGAAGAGGCACAGCAAACCGCCAGGGAAAGCCGCCAGAGAACAAAAGCCTGGAAATACCGGCTCAGAGAGTGCCCATCCCCATCCTCCCTCGCAGGGGACACGGAGACTCTACCCAAACAGGGTTGCCTGAGTATTGGCGCGGCAGGCCCCTCCCCCAGAACACAGAAGGCAGGCTGAAAAATCAAGAAGCCCACAACCCGGGCGCCTGGGTGGCGCAGTCATTGAGCGCCTGCCTTCGGCTTAGGGCGTGATCCCGGCGTTCCGGAAAGGAGTCCCTCATCGGGCTCCTCCGCTGGGAGCCTGCTTCTTCCTCTCCCACTCCCCTGCTTCTGTTCCCTCTCTCGCTGGTTGGCTGCCACATAAATAAATAAATAAAATCTTTAAAGAAGAAGCCCACATCCCTAAGATCCCTATAAAACAAGGGGCACGGCCTGGGACCCAGTCAATAATTTGGGCTCTGGAAACCCCGCAACCTCTCTTCATCAGAATGACAAGAAGGAGAAGCCCCCCCCAGCAAAGAAAAGACAGTGATTCTGTGGCCTCTGCCACAGAAATAATGGATATGGATGTAACCAAATTATCAGAAATGGAATTCAGAGTAACGATGGTCAAAATGATGAGTAGAATTGAAAAAACTATTAACGAAAAGGTTACTGAGAATATAGAATCCCTAAGGACAGAAATGAGAGCGAATCTGACAGAAATTAAAAATTCTATGAGCCAAATGCAGGCAAAACTAGAGGCTCTGACGGCCAGGGTCGCAGAAGCAGAGGAACGGGTTAGTGAATTGGAGGATGGGTTAATAGAGGAAAAAATGAAAATAGAAGATGGTCTTAAAAAAATCCACGCCCACGAATGTAGGTTACGGGAGATTACTGACTCAATGAAACGATCCAATGTTAGAATCATCGGCATCCCCGAGGGGGTGGAGAAAAACAGAGGTCTAGAAGAGATATTTGAACAAATTGTAGCTGAAAACTTCCCTAATCTAGCAAGGGAAACAAACATTCGTGTCCAAGAGGCAGAGAGGACCCCTCCCAAGCTCAACCACGACAAACCTACGCCACGTCACGTCATAGTGCAATTCGCAAATATTAGATGCAAGGATACAGTATTGAAAGCGGCCAGGGCAAAGAAATTTCTCACGTACCAAGGCAAAAGCATCAGAATTACGTCAGACCTGTCTACACAGACCTGGAATGAGAGAAAGGGTTGGGGGAGCATATTTAAAGCTCTTTCAGAGAAAAACATGCAGCCAAGGATCCTTTATCCAGCAAGGCTGTCATTCAGAATTGATGGAGAAATAAAGACATTTCAGAATCGCCAGTCACTAACCAATTTTGTAACCACGAAACCAGCCCTACAGGAGATATTACGGGGGGTTCTATAAAAGTAAAAAGGCCCCAAGAGTGATACAGAACAGAAAGTCACAGCCAATACAAACAAAGACTTTACTGGCAACATGGCAACATTAAAATCATATCTCTCAGTAATCAGTCTTAATGTAAATGGTTTGAACCATCCCATAAAACGCCACAGGGTTGCAGATTGGATAAAAAGAAATGACCCATCCATTTGCTGTCTACAAGAGACTCATTTCGAACCCAAAGATGCATTCAGACTGAGAGTAAGGGGATGGAGTACCATCTTTCACGCAAATGGACCTCAAAAGAAAGCTGGGGTAGCAATTCTCATATCAGATAAATTGGATTTTAAACTACAGACTATAGTTAGAGATGCAGAAGGGCACTATATTATTCTTAAGGGAAGTATTCAACAAGTGGATATGACAATTATAAATATATATGCCCCCAACAGGGGAGCAGCAAGATACACAAGCCAACTCTTAACCAGAATAAAGAGACATATAAATAAAAATACATTAATAGTAGGGGACCTCAACACTCCACTCTCAGAAATAGACAGAACACCCTGGCAAAAACTAAGCAAAGAATCAAAGGCTTTGAATGCCATACTCGACGAGTTGGACCTCATAGATATATATAGAACACTACACCCCAGAACCAAAGAATACTCATTCTATTCTAATGCCCATGGAACATTCTCAAGAATAGACCATGTTCTGGGACACAAAACAGGTCTCAACCGATACCAAAAGATTGAAATTATCCCCTGCATATTCTCAGACCACAACGCTCTGAAATTGGAACTCAACCACAAGGAAAAATTTGGAAGAAACTCAAACACTTGGAGACTAAGAACCATCCTGCTCAGGAATGACTCGATAAACCAGGAAATCAAAAATCAAATTAAACAATTTATGGAGACCAATGAGAATGAAAATACAACAGTCCAAAACCTATGGGATACTGCAAAGGCAGTCCTAAGGGGGAAATACATAGCCATCCAAGCCTCACTCAAAAGAATAGAAAAATCTAAAATGCAGTTTTTATATTCTCACCTCAAGAAGCTGGAACAGCAACAGAGGGACAGGCCTAATCCACGCACGAGGAAGCAGTTGACCAAAATTAGAGCTGAAATCAATCAAGCAGAAACCAGAAGTACAGTAGAGCAGATCAACAGGACTAGAAGCTGGTTCTTTGAGAGAATCAATAAAATTGACAGACCACTGGCAAGACTTATCCAAAAGAAAAGAGAAAGGACCCAGATTATTAAAATTATGAATGAAAAAGGAGAGGTCACGACGAACACCATTGAAATTGGAAGGATTATTAGAAATTTTTATCAACAGCTATATGCCAATAAACTAAGCAATCTGGAAGAGATGGAATCCTTCCTGGAAACCTATAAACTACCAAGATTGAAACCGGAAGAAATTGATTCCTTAAACAGGCCAATTAATTATGAAGAAATTGAGTCAGTGATAAACAACCTTCCAAATAACAAAACTCCAGGCCCGGACGGTTTTCCTGGGGAATTCTACCAAACATTCAAAGAAGAAATAATACCTATTCTCCTAAAGCTATTTCAAAAAATAGAAACAGAAGGAAAGCTACCAAACTCATTCTATGAGGCCAATATTACCTTGATCCCCAAACCAGGCAAAGACCCCCTCAAAAAGGAGAATTACAGACCGATTTCCCTAATGAATATGGACGCCAAAATCCTCAACAAGATACTTGCTAATAGAATCCAACAGTACATTAAAAGGATTATCCATCACGATCAAGTGGGATTCATACCTGGGATGCAAGCGTGGTTCAATATTCGCAAATCAATCAGCGTGATACATCATATCAACAAGAAAAGACTCAGGAACCATATGATCCTCTCAATCGATGCCGAAAAAGCATTTGACAAAATACAGCATCCTTTCCTGATTAAAACCCTTCAGAGTGTAGGAATAGAAGGTACATTTCTCAATCTCATAAAAGCCATCTATGAAAAGCCTACTGCAAATATTATTCTCAATGGGGAAAAGCTGGAAGCCTTTCCCTTAAGATCAGGAACACGACAAGGATGCCCACTCTCGCCACTATTATTCAACATAGTACTAGAAGTCCTTGCAACAGCAATCAGACGACAAAAAGGGATCAAAGGTATTCAAATTGGCAAAGAAGAAGTCAAAATGTCTCTCTTTGCAGATGACATGATACTCTATATGGAAAACCCAAAAGAAGCCACTCCCAAACTATTAGAAGTTATAGAGCAATTCAGTAACGTGGCAGGATACAAAATAAATGCTCAGAAATCAGTTGCATTTCTATACACGAATAACGAGACCGAAGAAAGAGAAATTAGGGAATCCATCCCATTTACAATAGCACCAAAAACCATACGTTACCTTGGAATTAACTTAACCAGAGACGTAAAGGACCTATATTCTAGAAACTATAAATCACTCTTGAAAGACATTGAGGAAGACATAAAAAGATGGAAAGATATTCCATGCTCATGGATCGGAAGAATTAACATAGTTAAAATGTCCATGCTACCCAGAGCAATCTACACTTTCAATGCTATCCCGATCAAAATACCAAGGACATTTTTCAAAGAACTGGAACAAACAGTCCTTAAATTTGTATGGAAACAGAAAAGGCCCCGAATCTCCAAGGAACTGTTGAAAAGGAAAAACAAAGCTGGGGGCATCACAATGCCGGATTTCGAGCTGTACTACAAAGCTGTGATCACAAAGACAGCATGGTACTGGCACAAAAACAGACACATAGACCAATGGAACAGAATAGAGAGCCCAGAAATGGACCCTCGGCTCTTTGGGCAACTAATATTTGATAAAGCAGGAAAAAACATCCGGTGGGAAAAAGACAGTCTCTTCAATAAATGGTGCTGGGAAAATTGGACAGCTACATGCAAAAGAATGAAACTTGACCACTATCTCACACCATACACAAAAATAAACTCCAAATGGATGAAAGACCTCGATGTGAGACAGGAATCCATCAAAATTCTAGAGGAGAACATAGGCAGCAACCTCTACGACATCGGCCAAAGCAACCTTTTTCATGATACATCCCCAAAGGCAAGAGAAACAAAAGATAAAATGAATTTATGGGACTTCATCAAGATTAAAAGTTTCTGCACAGCCAAGGAAACAGTCAGAAAAACTAAGAGGCAGCCCACGGAATGGGAGAATATATTTGCAAATGACACTACAGATAAAGGACTGGTATCCAAGATCTACAAAGAACTTCTCAAACTCAATACATGAGAAACAAATAAACAAATCAAAAAATGGGCAGAAGATATAAACAGACACTTTTCCAATGAAGACATACAAATGGCTAACACACACATGAAAAAATGTTCAAAATCATTAGCCATCAAGGAAATTCAAATCAAAACCACACTGAGATACCACCTTAAGCCAGTTAGAATGGCAAATATAGACAAGGCAAGAAACAGTTTTTGGAGAGGATGTGTAAAAGGGGATCCCTCCTACATTGTTGGTGGGAATGCAAGTTGGTACAGCCACACTGGAAAACAGTGTGGAGGTCCCTTAAAAAGTTAAGAATTGAGCTACCCTATGATCCAGCCATTGCACTACTGGGTGTTTACCCCAAAGATACAGACGTAGTAAAGAGAAGGGCCATATGCACCCCAATGTTCATAGCAGCAATGTCCACAATAGCTAAATCGTGGAAGGAGCCGAGATGCCCTTCAACAGATGACTGGATTAAGAAGTTGTGGTCCATATATACAATGGAATATTACTCAGCTATCAGAAAGAACGAGTTCTCAACATTTGCTACAACATGGACGGCACTGGAGGAGATAATGCTAAGTGAAATAAGTCAAGCAGAGAAAGACAACTATCATATGATTTCTCTCATCTATGGAACATAAGAACTAGGATGATCGGTAGGGAAAGAAAGGGATAAAGAAAGGGGGGGTAATCAGAGGGGGGAATGAAACATGAGAGACTATGGACTATGAGAAACAAACTGAGGGCCTCAGAGGGGAGGGGGGTGGGGGAATGGGATAGGCCGGTGATGGGTAGTAAGGAGGGCACGTATTGCATGGTGCACTGGGTGTTATACACAACTAATGAATCATCGAGCCTTGCATCGGAAACCGGGGATGTACTGTATGGTGACTAACATAATATAATAAAAAATCATTATAAAATAAATAAATAAATAAAATAAAATAAAATAATCAAAAAAAAGTAATTGGAAGAAATGAAGGTTTTTTAACAGGAATTACATGACCAGTTTTGTGATTTGTGCTTTAGGAAATCAATTTGGACTACACCCTAGAGAAAGGATTTGAAAGGGCAGAAAATGAAGTCAAGGCAATGAGGGATGAGTTGGGAGAAAGCCATTTCAGTAATCCAGATGAGAGACAATGATGGTTTAAGGTAAAGTAATGGAAGTACCATAGATGGGTTTAGACAAAGTGGTTGATTGGAAAGACTGAATAATCAAAAATGGCTGCTTACCTTGAGTTGGCAGGCACTGGAGGAGAAGCAAGTTTAAGGAAAAGAAGGTAATCTCAGCTTTGATAAATTTGATTTTTAAATATTATTTGAGCATAATAGAAAAGATCACATAAGTAGAGAGTGTGGTGAATCATCACAAAGTAAACATGTAACAATCACCTATAATTGAGAAATACAGCACTGCCGGCAATCTAAAGGCCCCCTCATGTCTTTGATCAGTCACTACCCTGACTCACTGACCCACAGTTGAATAATAATACCTGACAGATAATATAATAGCTTAGTTTTGCCCTATTTTAATTCTATAAAGGAAATCATGTATCATTTACTCTTGTTTCCAGCTTTTTTGGTTCAGTGAAATTCATCCATATTTTCTATGTGTGGTGTTAGTGGCTTCATTCTCATAAAGCAATTCATTAAACATTTCTACTGTTATTGGATAATTGCATTATTCGATGTCAGGTTATCACAAATAGGCTGCTATGAACATTCTTATACATGTCTTTTGGTGCATATACATATGACTTTTTGTTAGGTGCATAGCTGGGAGATGAATTGCTGGGTCATATGTAGACATAAGTTTAACTTTGGTAGATACTGACAGCTTTGCAGAGTGAGTGGTGCATAAGAGTTTCAAATGATCCTGATTCTTGTCAGTCAGTTTTGCCAGTCTTTTTAATTATAGCCATTCTAGTGGGGTTTTAGGTGTATCTCCTAGTTTTAATTTGCAGTCTCTAATGACTAATGGGGTAGAGCATTTTTCATAAATTTATGGACATTTGGATATACGTTTTTTGTGAAGTGCATTGAATCTATAGATCTTTCAATCTATTGATAAGGTGTATCTTTCCATTTTAAAAAATATTCTTTAATTCTTCTCAAAAATACATAAAGTTTATAGCTCTTACAGTTTTCATTATATTTATTCTTATATAAGTGATAATTTGATGCTATTATAAATAGTATCTATTTTTTTGTTTTATTTTTTTATTTTTTAAGATGGAAAATTAAAACATGTTTGAATTGTGAACATTAATTTTATATTCAACAACCTTGCTAAGGTTCACTTATTAATTCTAATAGATTACTTGTAAATATTTTGGATTTTTTATATATACAACCATACCTTCTGAAATGAATTAGTTTTCTTTCTTTCCATTTGTATACCTTTAAAAATACATTTCTCTTTTATTATTGCATTGGCTAGGACTTTCAACTCAATATTGTAAAGAAGTTGTCTCATTCCTCAAAGCAAAGGCTTTCAACATTTTGTCATTAAGTCTGGTAATTGTTCTAGGGATTTTATGGGCACTCTCTTTGAAATTAAGGAAATTTCATTCTATTCCTTTCTTTTTAAGATTTTATTTATTTATTTCACAGAGAGAGAGACAGCCAGCTAGAGAGGGAACACAGGCAGAGGGAATGGGAGAGGAAGAAGCAGGCTCCCAGCGGAGGAGCCTATGTGGGGCTCGATCCCAGAAAGCCGGGATCGTTCCCTGAGCAGAAGGCAGATGCGTAATGACTGAGTCACCCAGGCGCCCCTCATTCTATTCCTAATTTTTATTTATTTATTTATTTGTTTGTTTATTTATTTATTTATTATTTATTTTCAAATTTGTATTTGAATTCTAGTTAGTTAACTTATAGTGTAATATTGGTTTCAAGAATAGTATTTAGTGTTTCATCACTTACATATAACATCCAGGCCTCATCACAAGGGCCATCAATACCCATTACCCATCTAGCCCATTCCCCCCACCCATCTCTTCTCCATTAACCCTCAGTTTGTTCTCTATAAGAGTCTCTTATGGTTTCCTTCCCTCTCTCTTTTTTTTCTCCTTCCCCATGTTCATCTTTTCGTTTCTTAAATTCCACATATGACATATGACTAAACTATGATATTTGTCTTTCTCTGACTGATTTGTTTCACTTAGCATAATACACTCTAGCTCCAACCATGTCACTGTGAATGGCAATATTTCATTCTTTTTTGATGGCTGAGTAACATTCCATCGTCAATATATACCACTTCTTTATACATTCATCAAAGAACATTTGGGTTCTTTCCATAATTTGGCTATTGTTGATATTGCTGCTATAAATATAGTGGTGCATGTGTCCCTTTGAATCAGTATTTGTGTATCCTTTGGATAAATACCTAGTAATGCAATTGCTGGGTCATAGGGTAGTCCTACTTTTAACTTTTTAAGGAAACTCCATACTGTTTTCCCATTAATAAAAGAAAGGATAAGAACCACATGATCCTCTCGATAGATGCATACAAAGCATTTGACAAAATATAACATCTATTCCTGGTAAAAACCCTCAACAAACTAGAAATAGAGGGAACATACCTGAACATCATAAAGGCCATATATATGAAGACCCACAGCTAATATTCTTAATTTTCTTTTTTTGTTAAAAGATAATCTTAATTGAAAGGCTTTCAGCTTTTCCCCATTGAGAATGATATTCGCCGTAGGCTTTTCATAGATGGTTTATATGAATTTGAGGAATGTACCCTCTATCCCTACACTCTGAAGTGTTTTAATCAGGAAAGGATGCTGTATTTTGTCCAATGCTTTTTCTGCAACAATTGAGAGGATCATATGGTTCCTGAGACTTTTCTTGTTGATATGATCTATCACACTGATCGATTTGTGAATATTGAACCACCTTTCCATCCCAGGGATGAATCCCACTTGGTCATGATGGATAATCCCTTTAATGCACTATTGGATCCTATAAGCTAGGATCTTGTTGAGAATTTTGGCATCCATATTCATCAGGGATAACAGTCTGTAATTCTCCTTTTTGATGAGGTCTTTGCTTGGTTTGGGGATCAAGGTAATACTGGCATCATAGAATAAGTTTGGTAGTTTTCCTTCTGTTTCTATTTTTTGAAACAGCTTCAGGAGACTAGGTATTATTTCTTCTTTGAATGTTTGGTAGAATTCCCCCGGGGAATCCGCCAGGCCCTGGAGTCTTATTTTTGGGGAGGTTTTTGATCACTGCTTCAATCTCTTCATAATTAATCAGTCTGTTTAAAAATCAATTTCTTCCTGTTTCAGACTTGGTAGTTTATAGGTTACCAGGAAGGCATCCATTTCTTCCGGGTTGTTTAATTTATTGGCATAAAGCTGCTGATAAAAGTTTCTAATGATCCTTCCTATTTCATTGGTGTTGGTTGTGA
>NW_024423319.1:35099645-35099900 GCF_017311325.1 Ursus maritimus | reverse complement strand
TGTCTGATATGAGAATTGCTCCCCCAGCTTTCTTTTGAGGTCCACTGGCATGAAAAATGGTTTTCCATCCCTTCACTTTCAGTCTGGATGTATCTTTAGGTTCAAGATGAGTGTCTTGTAGACAGCAAATAGATGGGTCATGCCTTTTTATCCAAACTGCAACCCTGTGGGATTTTAGAGGAGCATTTAGGCCACTCACATTGACAGTGATATTTGAGAGATATGATTTTAATGATGTCATGTTGCCTGTGAAAT
>NW_024423319.1:35090205-35099635 GCF_017311325.1 Ursus maritimus | reverse complement strand
TCCTTTAAGAATAATATAGAGTCCTTCTGTATCTCTAACTACAGTCTTTAGCTTAAAATCTAATGTGTCTGATATGAGAGTTGCTACCCCAGCTTTCTTTTGAGGTCCATTGGCATGAAAAATGGTTTTCCATCCCTTCACTTTCAATCTGGATGTATCTTCAGGTTCAAGATGAGTCTCCTGTAGACAGCATATGGATGGGTCATGTCTTATTATCCAATCTGAAACCCTGTGGTATTTTATGGGAGCATTTAGGCCATTCACATTGAGAGTGATATTTGAGAGATATGATTTTAATGATGTCATGTTGCCTGTGAAATCTTTGTTTCTATAGATTGTAAATTTCTGTTCTGTATCACTGTTGGGGCATTTTTACTTTTATAGAACCGCCCTTAATATCTCATGTAGGGCTGACTTGGTGGTTACGAATTCCTTCAGTTTCTGCCGATCTTGGAAGGTCCTTATCTGTCCATCAATTCTGAATGACAGCCTTGCTGGATAAAGGATCCTTTGCTGCATGTTCTTCTCAGATAGAGATTTGAAAATACACTGCGAACCCTTCCTATCTTGCCAGGTCTGTGTAGACAGGTCTGACGTTATTCTGATATTTTTACCTCTGTAGGTAAGGAATCTCTTCGCCCTGGCTGCTTTCAATACTGTATCCTTGCATCTAATATTTGCGAATTGCACTATGATGTGACGTGGTGTAGGTTTGCTGTAATTGACCTTTGGAGGGGTCCTCTCTGCCTCTTGGACATGAATGCTTGTTTCCTTTGCCAGATTAGGGAAGTTTTCAGCTACAATTTGTTCAAATATCTCTTCTAGACCTCCCACTTTCTCCACCCCCTTGGGGATGCCAATGATTCTGACATGCGAACATTTCATTCAGTAAAGTCCCTTAATCTACATTCTTGAGATTGGATTTTTTTGAGCCAAGTTTCTGTTTTAACTTTCTTTTCTACCATCCCATCCTCCAATTCACTAATTCATTCTTCTGCCTCATTTACCCTGGCCATCAGAGCAGCTAGTTTAGACTGCTTTTGATTCATAGCATTTTTAAATTCTGCCAGATTCGCTCTCATTTCCACCCTTAGAGATTCTATAGTCTCGTTAATATTTTTGTTAATATTTTTTTCAAGTCTACACATCATCTTGACCATTGTTACTCTGAACTCCATTTCTGACAATTTGGTTATATCCATATCCATCAGTTCTGTGGCGGAGGCCACAGACTCATTATCTTTTCTTTGCAGGGTGGGATTTCTCCTCCTTGTCATTCTGCTGAGGAGAGTTTGCAGGGATGCCCAGAGCCCAAATTATTGACCAGGACCCAGGCAGTGTGCACTTGTCTTATAGGGACCTTAGGGATGTGGGCTTCTTGATTTTTCAGGCTGCCTTCTGGGGGAGGGGCCTGCTGCGCTGATATTCAGGCAACCCTGTTTTGGTAGAGTCTCCCTGTCCCCTGCGAGGGGGAATGGGGATGGGCACGATGTTTGCTGGTATTTCTGGGCTTTTGTTCTCTGGCGGCTTTCCCTGGTGGTTTTCTGTGACTCTTCCGAGAGTCAGAGCAGCAGTGGCCGTATCCTACCCTTTTCTCAGAACAGACAGATCGCAGTCTGCTCTCCACTGAACTCTCTTGGCCACCTAACTCTGTTTCTGTCGGTGCTGCCAAAAACCCTACACTGTCCCGGGTTGTGCACACCACAGCTGCTATCCCAGCCCTCACTTCCAGGGCCGGCACATCTCTGTCCTTTGTGCTTCTAACTCTGCCAGCTGCCCCCAGTTCCTGCGTGCGCTCCCGAACTCCCTGTTTCAGTGTAGTTCGCACATGCTCCGGAGCTCTGGTTTTCAGTTTGGTCACACGAACCCTCCTGAGCTCCCGGTTTTAGTCCGGTTCCAGTGAGCGCTCGGGAGCTCTGGTTTTCAGTCTGGTCGCATGCACATTCCCATGCTCAGGGGCTCAGTCTGCTTTCTCGTGGGTGTTGTTCCTGGAGTCCGGCCTGCTCCCCAATGCAGGTGGCTACTGCTTCCCGGCACCCGAGCGTGGTGGCTCCCTCCCCCTTCCGTTTTTCTTCCAATATCTGTGTGCGGATTCACGGCTCCCCACTTCGTACCTCAATACTCAGCACTGGAGATGTTCATTTGTAGAGATCCAGATGTATCTTCCTGTGTCTCAGGCTGATTCCGTGGGTTTTCAGGATGGTCTGGTAGATATCCAGCTCGACTCAGGGGACCAGCTGAAAAAGGGTCCCCTACTCCTCCGCCATCTTTTCTCAATCAAGATCTAATGTTCCTAATTTTCTAAGAATTTTTTTCTCCCTTATTATTAAGGAATCTTGATTTTTATCAGATACTTTTATTGTATCTATTGAGATCAAAATATGATTTTTCTCCCTTATTCTATATAGTAAATTTCAATGATTGCTTTGCAAATGTTAAACTAATCTTGCATTCCTGAAAAAATCCAACTTGATCATGTATTATATTTATTATATATTGTTGGCTTCAGTTTATGGTTTTTGCACATATGTTTATGGTAAGAATAGACTTGTAATATTGCATCTACATGTTGGCCTTGTCAGGTTTTAGTGTTAAAGTTATGTTGACTTCATGAAATGAATTGGGAAGCATTGAATATTTTTCTATTCACTGGAAGAGTTTGGGTAAGATTGAGGACATTTATGAATATGTGTGGGGAAGTTCACTGGTAAAGCTATCTTTTTTTAAATATAAATTTAATTTTCTTTCTTAATGAATTATTCAGATCTATATTTTTCTTGTGTATATTGTATAGGTTGTACTTTTCTAGGAAGTTATCAATTTTATTTAAATTTTCAAATTTATTGGCATAAAGCTGTTCATAATATCCTCTTGCTTGATATTTGTAGGTTCAATAAAATTTTTACTTCTACGTATTCACAATGTGTACCTTTTCTATTTGGCTTTTTTCTTTCTTTCTCAGTCTTGCCGGGGTTTATCAATTTTATTGGCACAAAAACAAACTGTTTGTTGATATTTTCTCTAGTATAGTTCTTTTATATTAATTTCTGTACTTTGTTACATTTCATTCTATTTGCTTTCTTTTACTTTAACTTGTTTCTCTTTTTTTTCTGACTTGAAATGGATATTGTATTATGCACATCTTGGGCCTCACTTTGCATGCCCTAGGCCTGCCCTTTTCTCCAAATGTTGTTGTGGCAGCCAGCTTCACACAGCACTTTACCTCACCTTCACCAGGGCTTATCTCATTCTGCAATGGTGGATATCTGTGAGAATCTGCCCTGCACCCATGAACAGACAGCCTAGAAATATGAGGGGGCCTATAAGTGTGGGAGTCCATGGAAAAACTCTTGATTAATTGAAGATATAAGTGAGAAGATAAGCTCCCGTCTCTTTCCACAGGCTGATAATTCTCAGGCACATTTTTCTTGGTCCCTCAGAATATTTCCCTTTATTCTTTTTCTAATATATGTATTTCAGGCTATACATTACACCATAAGAGTGGTTTTATCTACCTCTAACAAGTTTTAATATTATAGTTTATATTACAATTTATAATACAGTTTATATTTAATATTGTTATTTCATTACCATTCAATATATTTTCTTATTTTCATTGTTATTTTTTTCTTTTACCCACAGGTTATTTAAAATAAGTATTGCTAAATTTCCAAATATTTGGGAAATTGATTTCCTTGTTATCTTTTTTTGTCAATGCTTTCAAGATTATTCCCATTCTGGTCAGATTATATAATTCATGTGATTTTGTTTCTTAAAATTAGCTGACATTTATATTATTGCTGAATATGAGCAATAATATAAATGTAAGTCAATTTAGTAAGTCTTCCAAGAATTTGCATTCTGTAGTTGACATGCATTTCTATTAACGTCAGTTGGATTAATTTTGTCAACCATGTTGTTACAATTTCATACATAACCTTAAATGTTTTTGTCTGCTAAATGTATTACTCAGGATGGTATGCTGAAATCCACTACTATGAGTGTAGATTTTTAAAAATACTTTTCCCCTTTTCCTCTATCAATTTTTACTCTCTGTATTTTTAAGCTATTATGTTAGGGTATATAATTTATTATATTGTTCTACTTTATTGACATTTTATTCTAAAATATCCCTTTTATTTCTAGTAAGCTTTATCATCTTAAAATCTGCTTTGTCCAATATTAGTATTAGTTCACTAGATATCTTTAATTAATATTTGCATGAAATATATTTATCTTACTGCTTTCAAGCTTTCCAAATTTTTGTTTAAATTGTGTCTCTTGTGAAGAGTTGCTTTAAAATTTCATTCTAGGGGTGCCTGGGTGGTGCAGTCTGTTAAGTGTCTGACTCTTGGTTTTGGCTCAGGTTGTGATCTCAGGGTCATGAGATCAAGCTCACATGTCAGGCTCCACACTCACCACAGAGTCTGCTTAAAAGACTCTCTCTTCCTCTCCCTCTGCCCCTCCTGTTAGGAGTTAATTGGACACTTAGGTAGTCAGGGCCAGGGTCCCTAACAATAAAGCAAAAAAGCTGGGATAGCTAAGGCAAAACCATAGTAGCATCCTGTTTTACAGCTTACACAAGACCACAATAGCATCCTGTCTAGCAGCCTTTGCAGGAGTGATGTTTGCAAAACATCCTGAAACAAAACAATTAAAACATTGGTCACTATCACAAATTGAGGCAGGTAGTCTCCAAATGTCAGCCTCAAAGACCATCAATACATGAACAATAATCCAATAGGTAGATAGGTGCATGATCAAAGCCCTGACTGGCACACCTTAGCAGCCAATCTACAGGGGGCCCACACTCAGGATGCTCAAGATAGTTCTGCAAAAGAGTTTATAAAAATACCTAAATTTGAAGGCCGAAAGGGCAACCCTCTCAGGTCCCCTCCCTCTCTGGGAGCTTTGTACTATGGCTCAATAAACTTTGCTTTGCTGCCCACCACTCTTTGTCTCGTCTCTCTTCATTCTTCAAAGCAGAGTGAACAAGAACTGTGGGCACTAAGGGAACAAAAATCCTGTAACACTCCCACTTGTGCTCTCTCTCTCTCTCTCTCAAATAAATAAATAAATATTTAAAAAATTCATTCTAAATATTTATTTTCATTTGGAGGTTGCTTTTTTAATTTCTGATGAGGTTTGGGTTTAAATTTACCGACTTTTATTCTTTATATGTGGATCTGTTCTATCATTTATTTTTTTAGTCCTTATTTTTGAAGTAATCAAGTATTTTTATTATTCTGTTTTCCCCTCTAGTAGCTCATCAGTTATACACTCTTTCATTCTTTCTTCAGTAGTTATATAGCATGACATTATTATTGTTTTATGTAATAAATACTCATTTATGTTTACCTACATATGCATTCTCTGCATTGTTCTTTTTTCTTTCTTGCATCTCTATCCTTCCATCTGTATTAATATTTATTTTTTACTTGAGTAACTGTCTTTTGGTATTTCTTTTAGTTCAGGGCTGCTGATGATAAAGTTTCCTAGTTTTTTGTTTTTCTGAAAATACCTTGATTACAGCTTATTTTTAAGGAGTCTGGCTCCTGGCCAAAAACACTATGTGAGATTTTTTAGGCCCTACATGTGATTGTTGCATAGCCAATTACCAAGGCTTTATCTGGCAGGGGAAAGCTGCCTTTCCCACACTACGTTTGGTACATAGCCAGTCTCTGAATGGAGTTGCAAGTCAAGGGCTCAGACTCCACTGGCTGGCCGTGTTCTTATGTATATTTTGCATTCCTACCTCAGGTGCCTTTATTTAGAGGCCTCCTTATCTGGGGCCTTCCTTGGCTACCTCTGTCTAGGCCTTCTTATGGGCAGAAGGTGAAAACTTGAAGATATTTTTCTCCACTCTCATTCAGTACTTGCTACTTACTAGACCTTCTCCTACTTTCCCCTCTCCAGGCCCCCAAGTCCAGAGACTATAAAACACCAAGAGCTTTTTTTTGAGAATCCTTTGGCAGTGAAAAAAAACCCACATCTGCTAATCCACTCCATCCTCAACCAGCATGCCATTCCATGAAAGAAAATGGAACAGGGTGGGGACAGGGAGTCAGAATTCTCTCTCTTTTAACCTCTTGCTATATGATTAAATGTTGAATGTTACTTTCATTTTTGGCTTGTTGCTATAATTGACTACTCCGATACCTGACAATTCACTCTCCAATTCATCTGGGCTTGTGACAGTTTTTTGAGATATTTTTTCCTTCATGTAAAATTCTAAATTGGAGATTATTATCTATAATCAGCATTTTAAAATGTAATTACATGGCTTTCTGGCTTTCACTAATTCTGTTGAAGAATTGGCTGTTTAGGGTTTCTCCTTTTATAATAATATGCTTATTTTGTATATGGTTGTATTAAAATTTTTATTTTTATCTTTTCATATTATTACTGTATACCAAGATATGACCTCCTTTGAATTTATCCTAATTAGGGAATATAGTTTCTTGAAATCATGGCTTTTGAGAGCTTTGGACAATTCTTGATCACTACAGTTCAAATATTTCTTCCATGCCACTTTTTGTCTCCTTTGTTTCTGGCCCACCAAATTAAACGTTTATTAGACCTACTATATGACTTTCATGCTTTTTTGTAGTATCTAAACTTTTTCTCCTCTATCATTCAGTTTGTATATATATTTGGATCTACCTTCTAGTTCACATATTCCCTCTTCTACTAAATCTAATATGCCCTTAGGTACATCTATAGCTCTGTTTAACAGCTGCAGTGAGATATCATTGATGCAAAATGTACTGCATGTATTTAAACTACACAATTTATAATTTCTGATATAAACATATACCCAAGAAACTATCACTACAAGATAACAGACGTATCTCACCAAAAGTTTTCTTGTGCTTCTTTGTAATGCTTCCTTCAAACCCTGTTTCCACCCATTTCTAGATAATCACTGATATAATTTGCATCATGTTTGCATTTTCTAGAATTAATATGAATGGAATAATCAATTATGTACTTTTTGTTTTTGATTGTCTTTAAGTATAATTATTTTGAGATTCATCCATATTGGTGTGCGTATCAATTGTGTTTCTTTTTATTACTGAGTAGTTTTCCACTGATTGAATATACTATAATTTGTTTATTTACATGTATATGCACATTTGAATTACCTCTAGTTTGGGGATATTATGAGTAATGCTTCTTTGAACATTTGTGTGTAAGTCTTTCAGTGGGTTTATGTTTTTGTTTCTCTTAGCTAACTACCTAGAAGTAGCATGTTTGTGTTATATGGTAGATGTATGTTCAAGTTTTTATGATGATTCCAAACAAATTTCTAAAGTGCTTATACCATTTTACAGCCCCATTCGCAATTTAGAGTGGTCCAGTTACTAGACATCTTTGGTGAATCTTAGTATAGTCGGGATTTTTTATCCATTTTTGTGTATGTTGTGAGATAAAGGTCCAATTTCAATCTTTTGCATATGGCTATCCAGTTGTTCCAGTACCATTTATTGAGAAGCCTATTCTTTCCCCATGGGATGGTTTTGGCACCCTTGTCAAAAATCATTGGCCATAGTTACAGTGTTTTATGGGGAATTTTCAATTATATTCTATTAATCTATATTTTTATGCTTATGTCATTACTATAGTCTCTTGATCACTATTGCTTTGTAGTAAGTTTTGAATTTGGGAAGTGTAAGTCTTCCAACTTTGTTTTCAAATTGTCTTGCCTATTTTAGTTCCACTTAGTTTTCATATAAACTTTAGGAAGTAGTGTTTGTCAGGTCTCTCCATTGTAAAGTTGCTCTTTCCCTGCTTTATATACCGTACTCTTTGAAAAGAAGTCACTATGTGTTGCCCACACTTAAGGAGTGGAGAGATATGCTCCCCTTCCTCTAGAGTGGAATATTTACAAAATTCATTTGTAATTTTTCAGCACAAGAGACTTGTCTCTTCTCCATTTTCAAAAAATTTATTGAATTACTTATTTATATCAGTCTGGACTGATGTATATTTACTTTATACTTTGCAATTGTTATGAACCAAATTCTGTCCCCCCCCAAATCTATATGTTGAAACCCTAACTCCAATACCTGCATTTGGAGATAGGGCCTTTAAAAAAGTAATTAAATTAAAATGAATGCATTAGGGTGGGCTGTAAACCAATCTGTCTGATGTACCTATGAAAAGAAATTAGGACATATGGACAGACACCAGGGTATGCACATGCACAGAACAAAGGCAGTCTGTGTGGGCACACAGCAAAAAGACAGCCATCGGTAAGTCAAGGAGTAAGGCCTCAGAAGAAAATGAACCTTCTAACGCCTTGATTTTCATGTATAATTTCCAGAACCATAAGAAAATACATTTCTGTTGTTTAAGTCACCTAGTCTGTGGTTTTGTTATGGCAGCCCTAGTAAAGTAATACAGCATTAGAAACCAATGCTACTTCATTTACTTTGTTGCTCAAATTGTTCCAGCTTTGATCTTTGGTATTTCTTTCAAGTGGCTTCTATTTCACTTTGACATACCTCCTCTTCTTCATTTTTTTCCAGTAGTTCCCTATGTTCTGGCAGTATAAAGAGTTATAAGCTCAACTTGGATATATCTTGCCCCAATCCTAGAATCAGCCATTTCTCCAAGGAGTCCTTTGAATGGAAAATGGTATTAGAAACCATGATCTGATTGCTAAGCATATTCTTCCTCTCTCATATCTTGTTTGTTTTCCTATTTCTTTTTTACTGCATTCTCTTACATTAGGTTAATATTTTCTCATGTAGCATTTTAAATTCCTTAATGATTTTTTCACTGTATGTTTTTGAGTTATACATCTTAACCTACAATAATATATTTCAGATTTGTACTACCTTAATTCCAGTGAGATACAAAAATGTTACTCTTATATAACCCTATTCTCCTTTCCCTCTTTCTGTGGTATTTGTATTGTTATGCATATTACATAATATAGGATACAAATACAACAATTCATTATTAAATTACTGATATAAATTTTTATATCTTTTTTAAAATGTGAGAGAAGAAAGGAGGGACAAGATATATTTATAGCATTTGTTTTATTAGCTCCACCCCCACCCCAGTGCGAAACTCGTGATGTTGCTCCTAAAAGGATGCAACCATAGGTATTCTCAATGTCATCCTCCCTATGATGACAGTGGTTCCATTAGGTCTCTCTTTTATTGTCTCTTTCACTGACCACTCCCAGCTGTCAAGCTCCACTAATTGCTGGCAGACTGCTCTATTGTTTACAAACAATGACCTGGACATAAATTGCTCCACCAACTGATCCAATTATATTTAGACTCCTTCATAGGGATAGTTCGTGTGGTCAGTGCTTGAGATTTGTTCTGACTCCAAGAGGGTTCTCTTTCCCTGATTCTTTCTTTCTTTTTCTCTTTCTTTCTTTCTTTCTTTCTTTCTTTCTTTCTTTCTTTCT
>NW_024423319.1:35085683-35090195 GCF_017311325.1 Ursus maritimus | reverse complement strand
TCTTTCTTTCTTTCTTTCTTTCTTTCTTTCTTTCTTTCTTTCTAGTTTTTTATTATTCCCTGATTCTTTCTGGTAAATTAGCTGGCCTATGGTTTAGCTTCTATGTTTATTAAGTCTATCAGTCTCCTCTTAATTGCTTTACTCTATAACCTCCATTGTTTTTGAGTGTCTTCAGGCTTAAACTTCCTGATAATCTAGTGCAAATGACATCAATTACTTTGGGGAGAGCTTTGGAGCTTTTTGTTTTAAAGCCCGCTTTTCCCCCAAAGCCTCTGAGCCATGGCTTGTAACATGAGGACACAGAAAGTGCACATTATCATTGTGTGACACTCCTCTTTTAAGAGCTGGGGACTGGGAGCAAGGGGGCAGTAGTCTTCAGTCTTGTTGGCTTGCCTCTCTTGGTATGAAACCACTATCTATGAGCTATAGAGAAGGCAGTATGGACCCTAGTATTCTCAGCATGTTGTACCCAAGGTAGAGCCTGCATCTCATGGCAGGAGAGTCAGCAGAAAAAAAGGAGCCCCATTTCTCACCCATATTTACCCAGAACATACCTTTGGATTTTATAGGTATCTTTTAGTTATTGATATTTAATCTACTTACATTATGATCAAATAACATACTCTGCATTATTTTGAATCTTTTAAAATGTGATACTTGTTTTAGTCTCAGAATATGGTATCAGTAAATTTTTCATGTGTACTTGTCAAGAATGTTTATTTTGATGTGATTGTGTGGAGTGTTTATAAATGCAAATTAGATCAACTTGGTCAGTAAATAGTGTTGTTCAATTTTTCAGTGTCTTACTGATTTTAATTGTCCCTATCAATTATTTAGAATGAGTTGCTGGAATATCCTATTTTATTTATGAAATGTCCATTTCTTATTGCTGTTCTACACATTTTGCTTCATGTAATTGAAGCTTCACTATTAGTTGCATAAATGTTTGGCATTGTTATGTTCTCTGTATAAATTGATTGATAGATGATTATAAAGTGTCCTTCTTTATTCCAGACAACATATTTGCATTGCTGTATATTCAGACTGATACTAATCTAGCCACCGGGCTTTCTCTTCATTAGTATTACCATAGTATATACTTCTCCATCCTTTTAACTTGTGACATATCTATCCCGAGTTCCTCGTATGTCGTATGTTGTTGAGTCTTGCCTTTTTATACAATATGACGATCTATCCTTTTAACTGGAGTGCTTAGACAATTTACAATAACCGTGTAGGGAGAGGTTGGCTTTAATCTAGCTTTTTGTGTTTTTTAAATTTGACTCATCTACTTTTCTTTTTTACCCTTTTCTTCCTTCTTTTTGACAAAGTAAAATGTATTTTTATAGTTCCATTTTATCTCGTTTGTTGGCTTATTAGCTATAACCCTTTAAAAAATTTAGTGGTTGCTTTATGATTTATAGTATATATCTTTATAACATCATTATCTACTGAAATTAATAATATACTTATTGTATAAGATCCTTACAATAATTTACTTCTCTTTCACACCTTCTTGGCCTTTGGGTTACTGTCATACATTTTATTGCTAATTACCTTAAACCCTTTTCAATATTTTCAAATGTTTAATTTTTTTAAATATAATTTACAATTATACATATTTACCATTTCTGGTCCTCCTTATCCCTTTGTATAAAATCCAATTTTTTATTGAAGTATAGTTAACATACAGTGCCATATTAATTTCAGGTGTACAACATAGTGATTCAACAATTCTATACACTACTCAGTGCTCACCATGATAAGTTTGGTTAACATCTGCCACCAAACAGTATTATTGCAGTACTATTCACTATATTCCCTATGCTATACTTTCATCCCTGTGACTTACTTATTTTATAACTGGAAGTTTGTACCCCTTAATTCCCTTCACTATTTTGCTCATCTCCCGCACCCACCTCCCCTCTGGCAACCACCAGTTTGTTCTCTGTATTTATGAGTCTAAAACCAGATCTTCATTTTTACGGTTTTCCTTCTGCCTAAGAATCTCCTTTTAACATTCCTAGCAGTGACATTCTGTTGGTAATGAATTCTTTCAACTTTTCTATGTTTAAAAAAGTCTTTATTTCATTTTTATTTTTAGAAGATATTTTTTTTCTGGTATAATATTTTGGGATGATAGCAATTTTTTCTTTCTTTATTTTAAGGATTTTGCTGTACAGTCTTCTCTTTTCCATTGTCCTAGACATGGAATCGGCTATTACTATTATATTTTTTTTCCTCTGAACATAATGTGACTTTTCCTTCTGGCTACTTTTTAGATTTTCTCTTCATCACTAGTTTAAGTAGTTTGAATATCATGTTTCTTGGTGTAATCATCTTCATGTATTTTTCTGCTTGAGTTTTGTCAAACATCTTGGATCTTTGGATTTATAGTTTTAATCAATTTTGGAACATTTTTGGCCTTCATTTCTTTAGATATTTTTCTTTCTCAATTTCTGGTGACCATAATTACACATATATTATCTCCATGTTCACTGATGCTCTGTCCACTTTTATGACTGTTTTTTTTTTCCCTCTACGTGTTTTATTTGGGGTTTTTTATTGTTGTGTGTTTAAGTTTGCTATAATTTTTTTTCTAGTTTTGAATCTGCTGTTGATCTTATCCAGTGTATTTTTTATCTCAAATATTGTATTTTTATTCTCTAGAAGTTTTATTTTGGCCTTTTTTATATCTTCCATTACTCTACTTAATTTCTATCTTTTTTTTTTAAGATTTTATTTATTTATTTGACAGAGAGAGAGACAACCAGCGAGAGAGGGAACACAAGCAGGGGGAGTGGGAGAGGAAGAAGCAGGCTCCTAGCGGAGGAGCCTGATGCGGGGCTCGATCCCAGAGCACCGGGATCACGCCCTGTGCCGAAAGCAGACGCTTAACAACTGAGCCACCCAGGCGCCCCTAATTTCTATCTTTTTGAGCATATGAAAGATCATTATAACTGTTTTAATGTCATCACCTTCTAATTTTATCATCGGTTTTGATTCTGGGTCTACTGATTAGTTTTTCTCCTCATTCTGGGTCTCATTTTCCTGCTTCTTCACATGCTCGGTAATTTTTTACTGAATATTATATATTGTGGATTTTATCTTGCTGATTATTTTTGTATTCCTGTGAATATTCTTGAGTTTTCTGCAACACAGTTAGTTGTTTATTCAGGAATAATTTGATCTTTTTGAGATTTACTTTTAAGTTTTGTTAGGTAGCATCAGTGCAACCTTTATTCTAGGTCTAACTTTGTCTTTATTGAGGCAATAGCCTTCTGAATATCCTATCCAAATTGCTATGAAGGATGAGGCTTTTTTCCTCATTGTGGCTGGTGGAAACACAAACTATTTCCAGCTCCAGGAATTGCTACCTCTAATTCTTTCAGGTGTGTGTGTGTGTGTGTGTGTGTGTGTGTGTGTTTTCTGGCCTTGGGTATTTTTTATCCCATACATGTTGTGATTAGTACTTGTCTAAAGAATTGAGAAGACCCCTTTGGAGTTCTTGAGCCCTTTATCCATCTGAATTTTTCCTCCATATAATTTAGCCTGAAATCTCTCTCCATCAAGTAAACTGGAACAGTCTTAGGACTCATTTGTTTGTTTCCCATTTCCCTGGAAACACTGTCCTGTGCTACCAGATACTTAATGTCTAAAAACTATTATTTTGTATATATTTTCTGATTTTTTAATTCTATTGGTCAGGGAGATAGATATTGTTTCTAAAATTCAGTCTTGGACAGAAGAAGAAATCTAATCTTCTGAATTCTAAATTCAGTTTTTATATTTCTTAAGTCTAGAATTATTATTTGATTTTTAGTTACCAGTTCTCTGATATTTTACATTTTTTAATTCATTTTTTGAACATTTCATGAGAGTCATTCTAAATTCTCTGTCACCTTTTTAACAACTTTTATACTTTTTATATTATGAAGAATTTTAAACATATGAAAAGCAGATAGGATAGCATAATTAATTCTAATGTACTCCTTAACAATCCCTAGCAATCATTATAATGTGGTCCATCTGTCTCATCCCCTTCCTTCATACTGTTTTGAAGCAAATATCAGATGCTATCTCATTTTTTAATAAATATTTCAAAATGTATCACTTAAATATAAGGATACTTTAAGAAACAGTAATCACAGTATGATTATGATACCTAAATATTAATTAAAATTACTGTGTATCATAAAATATCCAGGCAAAATTTAAAATTCCATTTGTCATAAATATCGTATATTTTTTACCATTTATTTATTTATTTGTTTGTTTGTTTTATAGTGGGGGGAGGGGCAGAGAGACTCTTAAGTAGACTCCACACCCAGCATAGGGCCCAATGCAGCCCTGGATCTCAGAACCCTGAGATATGACCTGAGCTGAAATTGAGAGTCAGTCATTTAACCGACTGAGCCACCCAGGCACCCCCACTTTTTTTAATATTTAAAAACTAAAGTTAACATAATATCTACACATTGCCACTGACAGATATGCATTTTAAATTATTTT
>NW_024423319.1:35084519-35085673 GCF_017311325.1 Ursus maritimus | reverse complement strand
TTTTTTTTTAAGATTTTATTTATTTATTTGACAGAGAGAGAGACAACCAGCGAGAGAGGGAACACAAGCAGGGGGAGTGGGAGAGGAAGAAGCAGGCTCCTAGCGGAGGAGCCTGATGCGGGGCTCGATCCCAGAGCACCGGGATCACGCCCTGTGCCGAAAGCAGACGCTTAACAACTGAGCCACCCAGGCGCCCCTAATTTCTATCTTTTTGAGCATATGAAAGATCATTATAACTGTTTTAATGTCATCACCTTCTAATTTTATCATCGGTTTTGATTCTGGGTCTACTGATTAGTTTTTCTCCTCATTCTGGGTCTCATTTTCCTGCTTCTTCACATGCTCGGTAATTTTTTACTGAATATTATATATTGTGGATTTTATCTTGCTGATTATTTTTGTATTCCTGTGAATATTCTTGAGTTTTCTGCAACACAGTTAGTTGTTTATTCAGGAATAATTTGATCTTTTTGAGATTTACTTTTAAGTTTTGTTAGGTAGCATCAGTGCAACCTTTATTCTAGGTCTAACTTTGTCTTTATTGAGGCAATAGCCTTCTGAATATCCTATCCAAATTGCTATGAAGGATGAGGCTTTTTTCCTCATTGTGGCTGGTGGAAACACAAACTATTTCCAGCTCCAGGAATTGCTACCTCTAATTCTTTCAGGTGTGTGTGTGTGTGTGTGTGTGTGTGTGTGTGTTTTCTGGCCTTGGGTATTTTTTATCCCATACATGTTGTGATTAGTACTTGTCTAAAGAATTGAGAAGACCCCTTTGGAGTTCTTGAGCCCTTTATCCATCTGAATTTTTCCTCCATATAATTTAGCCTGAAATCTCTCTCCATCAAGTAAACTGGAACAGTCTTAGGACTCATTTGTTTGTTTCCCATTTCCCTGGAAACACTGTCCTGTGCTACCAGATACTTAATGTCTAAAAACTATTATTTTGTATATATTTTCTGATTTTTTAATTCTATTGGTCAGGGAGATAGATATTGTTTCTAAAATTCAGTCTTGGACAGAAGAAGAAATCTAATCTTCTGAATTCTAAATTCAGTTTTTATATTTCTTAAGTCTAGAATTATTATTTGATTTTTAGTTACCAGTTCTCTGATATTTTACATTTTTTAATTCATTTTTTGAACATTTCATGA
>NW_024423319.1:35047564-35084513 GCF_017311325.1 Ursus maritimus | reverse complement strand
CATGAGAGTCATTCTAAATTCTCTGTCACCTTTTTAACAACTTTTATACTTTTTATATTATGAAGAATTTTAAACATATGAAAAGCAGATAGGATAGCATAATTAATTCTAATGTACTCCTTAACAATCCCTAGCAATCATTATAATGTGGTCCATCTGTCTCATCCCCTTCCTTCATACTGTTTTGAAGCAAATATCAGATGCTATCTCATTTTTTAATAAATATTTCAAAATGTATCACTTAAATATAAGGATACTTTAAGAAACAGTAATCACAGTATGATTATGATACCTAAATATTAATTAAAATTACTGTGTATCATAAAATATCCAGGCAAAATTTAAAATTCCATTTGTCATAAATATCGTATATTTTTTACCATTTATTTATTTATTTGTTTGTTTGTTTTATAGTGGGGGGAGGGGCAGAGAGACTCTTAAGTAGACTCCACACCCAGCATAGGGCCCAATGCAGCCCTGGATCTCAGAACCCTGAGATATGACCTGAGCTGAAATTGAGAGTCAGTCATTTAACCGACTGAGCCACCCAGGCACCCCCACTTTTTTTAATATTTAAAAACTAAAGTTAACATAATATCTACACATTGCCACTGACAGATATGCATTTTAAATTATTTTTATCTGTAGGTTCACTCTCCATTTTTTTATGCAACTTATTTATAGCAAGGAAAAAGAAACAGTCATTTGTTTTGGATATTTTTCTAGACTAGCTTTTACAGATTGCTTCTGTGTAGTATAGATCAATATGTTTCCCTGTCTTTTATATTTTATGTGAGTCAGAGCTGGTAAACTTTAGTCCTTGGACCAAATTTGACCAACCATGTGCTTTTGTATGGTGTGCAAGCTAAGAATGTTCTTTTCATTTTTAATGGTTGAAAAGTATAAAAAAAAATAGAACATGCAGGAGAGACCATATCTAACCCACCAAACTTAGAATATTTACTCTCTAGCCCTTTATAAAAATTTTTTGCAGTTCCCTGCTTTTTTTTTTTTAAGATTTTGTTTATTTATTTGGCAGAGAGAGACAGCCAGCGAGAGAGGGAACACAAGCAGGGGGAGTGGAAGAGGAAGAAGCAGGTTCCCAGCAGAGTAGGGAGGCCGATGTGGGGCTCAATCCCAGGATCCTGGGGTCATGCCCTGAGCCAAAGGAAGATGCTTAACGACTGAGCCACCCAGGCACCCCTGCAGTTCCCTGCTCTTAATTAAAAGCTGGATCCAGGGGCGCCTGGGTGGCTCAGTGGTTAAGCGTCTGCCTTCGGCTCAGGTTATGATCCCAGGGTCCTGGGATCGAGCCCTGCATCGAGCCCCGCATGGAGCCTCACATCGGGCTCCCTGCTTGGCAGGAAACCTGCTTCTCCCTCTCCCACTCCCCCTGCTTATATTCCCTCTCTGGCTGTGTCTTTCTCTGTCAAATAAATAAAATCTTTAAAAAAAAAAAAGCTGGATCCAGAGATTTCGAGGTGATACGTTTATCCTTTTTTTAAAATTTTTGTAAGACTATTTCATAGGTTGTCCTGGCTTCTTCTATCACATGACATACAATATCTGGTTGACATTTAACTGACTAGGTTTGATTGAATGGCAGATATTATAAATAAAAAGATAGAGATTTAGAATCTGAACATTATCATTCTCTAGAAAAGATTTAGTGCTCATTTTATAAATTATTCAGATTAGTGGCAGATTACCTTAACCTAATCAAGGAATATACTGATTCAAAGCTATGTTTTAGTCCTTGTAAGGGCTAATCTGTTTTTATTTCACTAGTACTTCTAAGGTATATTCTTTTCAGGTCTGAAATAAAAGCTGGAAATGTTTACCAGTCTCATCCTCCTTTTGGGACCTTGAGTGTCAATAAATTTCCTCAGCCATGTGTGATTGCTCAAATTTCTGCACGTGGCTCTCCTGGGGCAAAGTTTTACCAAATGTCAGGCATTCCCTTATTACCTTTTCTCTGGGATATTGGTCCCACAAGTGCTTTCTATATCTAAAGCTTTCCAATACCTTCAAGTAGGTTTGTCTAGCTGTTCCTCATATTCTTATCAGTAGGGTTGTTACACAACAAACTACTGTACCATTGCCATCAATGGTAACTACATATTTTATTTGAGATGCTTGTACAACATCTAAAAAGGAAATGTCTGGAGGGCAATTAGATATAAGGATCTGGAAAATTCCTCTGCCTGTCTCCTAAATATTGGTGTCTTCCTAAATTTCTTTTCATCTCCACATCCTTGAGTGACCTATAAACCCCTCTGGCTTCATTTACCATTTATATGCTTATGTCTCTTCTTTCTAATATTTATTATCCAGGGCTTTCTCCTAAAATCCACCTTTAATTTCTAACTCTCTGTAAGTTACCCACTTTGATGTTCTGCACACACTTCAAAATCAAATCTCTTGATTGCTCAACCCACCAACTAACTTATTCTTTGTTCTGAGTTCAGCTTCTTCTTTCTTAAAACTATCATCTAATTCTTCACCAAGTTCTGACTGTTTGCCTCCTAAATACCTCTCAATTTGATTCATTTCCCTCCATCTTCATTGTTACCATATTGATCTTTTTTAATGTCAGAGACCATAAATTATTACTCACCATTTTACCTCTAGCACCTAGTAGAATGTCAAATACTCAAAAGCATTTAATGACAGAGTGTACATTTTACTGAACTTTGAGGACAAAACATATACAAATATATGAATTCAATTTAGCATCTTAAAATTGGGAAACATGAGCCTTTGGAATCTGAGTTCTATTTTCTCAGACATGGATAGGAGCATAGGTTCTAGAGTCAGACTATGTAGATTCAAATCCTGTATCTCTGGTTTACTATATGAAGTTGAGTAAGGTTTTTATTTGCTTGCTGTCTCAGTTTCTTCATTTGAAAAATGACCTAATCTTGATACATTCTTTCTAAGATTGCAAAGATAAAATTAAATCAAGGATGTAGAGAGTTTAAAGCATTGTCTGGGACATAGGAAGTATTCATTAAAGGTCAGCTATTAGTAGTGGTAGTAATAGAATTATGTAACCTATTTCATTTTATTCAGTGTAAAAATTTGATGAGCACACCTCCTGTGCATCCATCCATGTACTGACCATGGTCTTTTAAATTGTCAAGATTTTATATGTGCTACCAAGAATGAGAAAATGTATTCATATATTTCAGTGTAATGATGATATTTAAAACTAATCGTTTTTCGATATAACTTATTTAGAAGCTTTAAAAAATCAATTCATAGCACAGTTTTTTAATCATTAAAAATATAACACTACCTAAACTAATGTGTTATTACAAATTCATGAGTTTGGAGAAACATAAATTTACTTATGATATTCTAAAATTCTTCATTGTAGATATCTTTGTACCTGACAGTTACTTTTTAAAAAACTGTATTTTCTCTTTGATATTCCATCAATATCTATGCCTCTTATATTTGTTAGATTTTCTGACACTTTGGAAAAATTTTCTGTTCTTTATGTGAACATCATATCAACCACAAATGTATATGACCCTAAGAGGAAACTAGAAAATTAATGCTTTGAGCTCGGGTTTTTAAAGCCTCATTTTAGTTTTTCCTAATGATTATAAGAAGTTTTAAAAATTATATTACAATTATAATCTTAGGATTCATACAATTACCCAACTGTTGCCGATAACTCTGCCATCTGAACAGTACAGCTGTCTGTATTTTGTATGAACCACTTTTCTAAGGTAAAATTGTATATGGCCAATATATTTATTGCTTGTGGGCACTGTCTAATTTTTTTGAGAAATAAGATAGCAATATGAGTCACTGTAACCTAAGCTTTTAAAAACTGCACGTATCAGTCAACAGTAGGGGAAAAAACAATCTAGACATTCACTGAAGCCTGACCTAGAAATAAATGAGAGAGTTACACTGGAATATCAATGTCTAGCTTAACAGTGCAACCCTTCAATAATACATGGGAGGAGGTCTGTAAAATCTAAGCTGTTGGGGTGGCAACCCACACTTCTGATGGTTAGATGGTTTATTAATATTGTTTAAATTATTTCTCCTGTTGCTAATCCCTCTCCTTGCTTTGGTGTGAGTGTGGTGGTGATGGAAGTATACACAAGGTGGAAACCACTGAAAGAGGGTATCTGGGATGTAAGTGAAGTTGGTAATCTGAGGTAGGAGAGGTTTGAACATTAATGTGCTCTGGGTATACTGATCACCTGAAAAATAGTGACATACTTTACACAAGAAACAGGCTAGGAAGTGGTTTGACTAGGGGTGAACTTTATAAAAAAGAAAGCACAGAACTTGTCTGCTGTCCATGTTGGGGAATGACTGTGATGGGGAGATACTTGAAAGTGTGGCTTTTGTCTATCTTGTTTAATTGTGTATCCCTTGGTGACTAACATAATTTTAAAAATATTATAAAAATATAAATAAATAAAAATAAATAATAAATAAATAAATAAAAATCTAATTTAAAAAAAATTGTGTATCCTTAAGTGCTTAGCACACAGCAGTGCTAAAACCAATTTGTTGTGTAAGATATAAGACCACCCCAGATGCAGAGAAGTTTTATGTTAATATGACTGCCTAAATGCAGAGAGTCCCAGGAATTAGACATTTCAAACAGGGTGAGGAGATGGAAATTTGGAATATTAGACACGTATAGGGAAAGTAGATCTGGATGCACTGGGGAGGATACTCAGTCAGCTAAACAGAAGAAAGCACCGAGCACTTGGAAAAAGAGAGTTCAGGAAATAAGAAACATCAGAAAGATTAAAAGTTCTTCAACTCAATTGAAACTTTATCCAGACCCTGACAACAATGAACTGTCTCCGTAATGTTGAAAATCAGCAAAATCTACTTAGTCTACCAATTAAATACCTTTCTAATCTGACCCCTTTTGTCATCCATACCACTGCAAAACTAGTAAAGTTTCTCGTGATCTCTCACAAGGACATTTGCAAAAGTCCTCTGTTAATGTAGGTTCCACAGAAGCAAGGGTTTTAGAAATATTGTCCACTGCTGAATCCTTAGAACTTGGAACAGTGCCAAACATATAGCCCACTTTCAATTCCTATCTCATCTATTTATTCAAAAAGTATTTGTTGAGCAGCTACCACGTGCCAGGCTCTGAGGTAAGGGTATAGAGGAACAGTGACAACAAGTTAGGTAGTATCCATGTCTACATGAAACTTACATTTTAGCAGGGTTATAAATAGGAATATACATGAATGTGTAGCATATTTTCAAGTAGCAGATAAGTTCTATAAAAAAAAAGGAGAGCAGAGTATGAAGGCAGAATGTTACAGGGGTTGAAGATCACATTAGACAGTGTTTTCTGAGGCCAGTATGGGGAGGTAATCTCCTCAGCGACCTGAACAAAATAAAGAAGAAAGTCACATGAAGATCTGGGGAAAGATCAGTTCAGGGAAAGGGAGCAGCTAGTGTAAATGCCTTAGAGTGGAAACAAACTTGTTGTGTCTAGAGCAGAGTGAAAAAGGCAGAGTGTTAAGATTTGAGGTTCGAAGTAGCTTTGTTGAATAAATGCTTGAAAGGCAGGCACATCAGCAGCTTATTTAACTCAGTTAGCCCTCTCTGTCAAGGCCACAATGGCTGCCAGATGTTAACATAGGAGGAGATGCTGGGATTCATTAAAGGAAAATGTTTCCCACTAATTTAATCAGACCAGCAAAAAAAGGGCAACCTCTGTTCCTGCAAAGCAGTGCCAAATAAGACAGTCTCTATCTCCTCCAGACCTCTCTCTACTGACTTCAGGAAAAAAAAAAAAAGAAAGAAAAAAGAAAAGAGCCAGGGCACTGCAAGGGCCTCCTGAAGAACTGTACAGTTCAGCTGAAGTACTGAAGAAGAGGCTGCAGAACTCTGAAGGAAATTAAAGTAAAATCTTAGGGCTAAGAAAGTCACGAACAATTGTCTGTGTTTGTCACATATCTCCCTTTAGTTAACAAAAACTCCAAAGAGCACGGATCAGCCCTATGTGAGAAAAGTAGCAATTTGGAGATAATGGGAGTCATAGAGATTTCTGCTTGTCCTATAAAGTAATACTGAGCTCCACATCAAGGTACACGGTAGAGTTCGTGAGACTCCAAGGTTAAGGTAGATATTATAAATTAGCTAGAAGTTTAACTTATATTCTCTATAAACCAGTAAGCTTAGAGAAAGGAGTACAACCCGTGAGATATGATTATATTCCGAATCTTGTGAACCAAAGCAAGAACTGAATATTCAAGCAGGAAGTAATCAGTGTTCCACATTCTCTAATCGTTCAAGCAAAACTCTTATTTTCAGGGGAAATTAAGCATATATATTTGAGGAAAGAATGTAGCTTTGCACTGTAGAATCAGGCTCAATACATGACAAAACAATATTGCACTTTAACCTCCCAGATTAGAATTTACTTATTACAAAAAATAATAAAGTACTTACATTTTGAAAGCTTCCCACCCCCACCGCTCCAATCCCAACAATTGAGAGAAACATTAGCAAATTCAGAAAATGTATATTAAGATAAAGCCAGTCTTGCTAATTCTAAAGCTTTATCCAACTGATTAAAGTAACATTAAAAAGACCTATTTTGGAGGAAATTTTTGATTCAGCTCTATGATCTTTTAAATTCAAGAAGGGAACCTCTTCTTGAATTCGTTTTGTGGAGGAGTTCAACAGGCATAGAGAAAAAGCTGTCCTTTGTTTTTTAATCATGGGCAAATGAAATGTACCATCACCAACATCACTGTCATCAAGATTAACCAATTTTTTAGTACATGGAACTGCATGGCTATGATGAGTTATCCATAGGTTAAATTGGGAAGTGGGGTTTGATAATCCAGATTCTTTTGCTGGCCTTTTTGAGATCATACCTATTGTATTATAGTTTTGTTTCAGGGAGCTCACCTTGACCTGGTTCTAGATGTTCAAGATCTGGTATACAATAGTTTGCTAAGTAAGTATTTATTGAGTGAACAAGTGAAAGAAAAGGTCCTTCTCATATAGGGGTTTACAGTCTAAGATATCTCTCATCATTTAAGATGAAGACAAAGGTATGGAATAGGACGTAGATAGTAGAATAATAGTATCAACACTTCTATTTCTAAAATTCTATCATTCTATGTCAAAATATTAGTAGCTAAGCATATATTTTATCTGCTGGTTGGTGGTAAATAAATTCTAAGAATGGAACAAGAATCAGTTCATATTAGGGACAAATTCTAAAAGTAAGAGAGGGGACCCAAACTCTTTTCTGACAATTTGATTAATATATGAGTTTATCCTGAAGGAAGTAGAATCCTAAGAATTGTTGAAAAGATGAGAGTATGACAGTGGTTGTTGATTTTTTTGTCCTGCCACCCCCTTCTTAGAGTGGTAGTGTTGGGGCATTAGAATTATCTATAATTTTAGGCATGTGAGTCTAGCATTAAAGAAATATTTTATTTCTTGGTACTTTGCCTCAAATAAGATACCCAGACAACAGATGGCAGATAGCAATATAGGAAGGCGGTAATCCTTCCTATAATCATGGGTAACTGAGAAAATACAATCAACTTAGTTTTATTTTATCATTACTATTTAAAACAAAAAGATGGTGCCACTAACTAGCTGTGTGACTGTGATCATTAAACTTTGGGGGCTTTAGCTTCCTCATTGTTAAAATGAGGCTTTCTTACAAGGTGATGCCTGAGGTTCTTCCTTGATCTCTAATTTTACGGTTCTAACATTTGCCAAGCTCAACCCTTTTACCTTTGTACTTTAAAAGCAGACACTCTATGGTTTCCCGTTTATTTTGAGTGGCCTCCCTATAAACATCACCCCTATCCTAAAACTCCTCTTGTTGTTGAGATAATAAATTACTTTCAATACAGAGATAAGATTTCAAAAATCAAGCTTACTGGAACATTACTTAGCCACTTCTAATCTTTTCTGGAAGAGAGTGATATATAAATAATAAATAAATGACATGAAAATAAAACAGCATATTTAAAAGCCCATTTAAACAAAACTTTAACAGAGTTTTTAAGTACAGGAAGCAGAGACATCAAAATCTCTCACCCCAGGGAGTCCACTTAGTAGGTTAGGGCAAAGGGTATTCCAGGAATAAAACATTGCAGAAAAAAATCTCAGAGGTGAGAAGAAGACTTATACCCAGACATATCTTTAGCTTGACCAAAATGGTAGGGCTGTTTAGGGTCACAAAGCTAATCAAGAAATAATGCAACTTAGGCTACCATGTAAACAAAGTAGAGTGATGGCATGTAATGATTACCTTTAATTCAACCATACTATAAGCCAAGCCCTGCACAAAGCACTTCACACATATTTACGTATTTAGTTCTCATATTAACCCTTTGCAGTTGGTAGTTTTACCCTTATTTTACAAACTGAAGAAACTGAGGCTTAGAAAGTTAATTAAATGTTCCAACATCCCACAGCCTGTTTGTATCAGAGTCTGTCTATAAGATCTGCCTCACTCGGGGGGGTTATTTTTTTTTTTTTTTGAGAGGGAGAGAGAGAAAGCAAGAGAGGGGGGAAGAGAGAATCTCAAGCAGTCTCCACACAGCACAGAGCCCTACACGGGGTTTGATCCTTCGACCTTGAGACCGTGACCTGAGCTGAAATCAAGAGTTGGCTGCCCAACTGACTGAGCCACCCAGCCACCCATGTGCCCCTACGTTCTTAAATACAGTGTACAGTCTGTACTTCAATATAGCCCTGATGATTCCAAGGATTAGCTTTCTAGCTTTGCATGCTTACGAATTATGTTGCTGACATATGAATGCAAGTTTCTCTTTGACGCTCTCTTACTTGAGCTCCACGTTCATACCTCCTTCTATTTTGCCAACATGACTTTGACATGTTACAATTAATTAAATAAAGCTCATCTTAACAATTGCTCCATTTTTATTTCCTTAATGGAGTCTTGAGTGACACATTCTGCTCCCCGTATGAAATTCAGCTCAGAAAGCTACCTAGGTTGTCAGAAACATGTTTCTTAGTTGGCATCCATTTTCTAATCTGATCAGTGTCCATTTCAAACAATTACAGGGTTCCCATTTTTACAGTAAATAACAGCACTCATATCAAAATCAATTGTAGCCATTTAGCTGCAAGATCAAGCTTGTTTACAAAATATTAGCAATGCAAATAGGTGTTTAGAAGAAAAAAAAATTCCAGATGCGCCTGAGTGGCTCAGTCGGTTAAGTGTCCAACTTTTAGTTTTGGCTCGGGTCCTGATCTCAGGGTCCTGAGATCGAATCCCGGGTTGGGCTTTGTACTAGGCATGGAGTTTGCTTGGGATTCTTTGCCTCTTCTCTCCCTCTGCCCCTCCCCCTGCTCACACGTGTACCCTCTCTCTTAAATAAATAAAATCTTTTTTTAATTTAAATTCAATTAATAAATAAAATCTTAAAGAAGAAGAAAAATCCAAATTTCTTACAATTGTATTTGAATATCCCTGTGTTCTTTGATGTTTAAAATTTTCTTATTGGGCTACCTTTGTAAGAGTGGCTGTTTTCTCCACTTTCAATTTGGCTTGTAACTATTGGCTATGCAGAGAGGTATAGATCTATCCCTCTATGCTTATAACCTGTGCTACATACTTAAGAATATGCGGCATGAACTCAGGTACTGTGCTAGGCAATAGAGATGCAGACATGAATTGGAAATTCTTCCTACCTTCAAAGGAGTTTACTGTCTATCATTACCTAAAATGTGTTTCTTGAAATTTTAAAATCCCTTGAGACATTAGATCTTTGAAATCACAGATTTCCTCAATACAAGTAATATCTTTTAAATTATTGGATTTACTGGATGGGGAGAACCATTAAAACATTTTTTAACCTCTAAAAATCCAATTTACTTGACCACAGATCCTTTCCTTCTGTTATTTCTCTCTCTTTCATACACACACATAAATATTAACATTTCATAGGGTGTGTATTCCCATAAAACAAAGGTTAGAAATGCTTGTCTAGTCCAAAGCAAAAAAAAAACAAAAAAGACAAAAAAATAAAATGAACAGATGTGATTTCTTCTTCACCTGGCATCATACCTAGGAAAATGCTTAGCTTACACCTATAATCTCCTCACAGGACTGCTGGGAAAATGCAGGGAGTTTTCTGTTTTTTATAAGACAATATTGTTGTAAATTAATTCTGTTTTTCAACCTTTTAAATGAGTATTTGCAATTTAAATTAAGCTTAGCATATAAATAATTCTATTATCAAAATCAAAATAGCATCTAGACCTCTCACTTTCATCTACAGTATATAAAAAGGCAAGAGGTAGTTCTAGTTCAAAAGTTCTAGTTCAAAAATTGTGACTCATAATTGTGTTAATCCAGAATTCCTAAACTAAATTATTGATCAATTTTAACTGTTACTTTTCTTAAATATGACATTACTGCCATGAGTAATTTGATTTACAAGTTAATTGAGTCATTACAATTTATTCACAATAGTTAAATTAATACTTGAGCACCGCACAGTGTGAAGAATGGAAATGATGTGAATGTCGTATTAAAGCAACAGACTGGAGCAGTGATCTACAGACACATCTTTTTGTAATTTAATTTTTTAAAAGATTTCATTTATTTATTTTAGAGATCAAGAGAGAGAAAGTAGGGGGAGGAGCATTGGGAGAGGGAAAAGCAGACTCCATGCTGAGCATGGAGCCTGACACAGGGCTTCATCCCAGGACAGTGAGATAATGACCTGAGCCAAAATCAAGAGTCCAAGAGTCCGACACTCCGGGCGCCTGGGTGGCTCAGTCGTTAAGCATCTGCCTTCGGCTCAGGGAGTTATCCCAGCATTCTGGGATCGAGCCCCGCATCAGGCCCGCATCAGGCTCGCATCAGGCTCCTCTGCTGGGAGGTCTGCTTCTCCCTCTCCCACTCTGCCTGCTTGTGTTCCCTCTCTCACTGGCTGTCTCTTGGTCAAATAAATAAATAAATAAAATCTTAAAAAAAAAAAGATTCAGACACTCAAACGACTAAGCCACCCAGGCATCCCTAATTTAATTTTTTTAAATTTTAATTCCAATATAGTTAGCATACAGTGTTATATTTGTTTCAGGTGTACAATATTGGGATTCAACAATTCTATATATTACTCAGTGCTCATTGTGGTAAGTGTACTCTTAAATCCATATCACCTATCTCACCCATCCCCCCACCCACCCACCTCTCCTCTGATAACCATCAGTTTGGTCTCTATAGTTAAGAATCTGTTTCTTGGTTTGTTTCTCTCTCTTTTTGTTTGTTTTGTTTCTTAAATTCCACATAAGAGTGAAATCATATGGTGTTTGTCTTTCTCTGACTGACTTATTTCACTTAGCATTATACTTTCTAGGCCTATCCATGTTGCTGCAAATAGCAAGATTGCATTCTTTTTTATGGCTCAATAATATTCTGTTGTATATATGTACACCATATCTTCTTTATCCATTCATCTGTTGATGGACACTTGGGTTGCTTCCATAATTTGGCTTTTGTAAAAAATGCTGCAATAAATGTAGGGATGCATGTATCCCTTTGAATTAGTGTTTTTGTATTTTTTGGATAAACCCAGTAGTGTGATTACTGGATGATAGTGTAGTTCTATTTTTAACTTTTTGAGGAAGCTCCATACTGTTTTCCACAGTGGTTGCACTAATTTGCATTCCCACCAACAGTGCAAGAGGGTTCCTTTTTCTCCACATCCTCACCAACACTTGTTGTTGTGTTGTTGAGTGTAGCCATTCTGACAGGTGTGTGAGGTGATATGTCATTATAGTTTTGATTTGCATTTCCCTGATGATAAGTGATGTTGAGAATCTTTTCATGTGTCTGTTGGCCATCTGCCTGTCTTCTTTGGAAAATGTCTGTTCATGTCTCCTTCCCATTTCTGTTTCCTTCCCCAGATTTGTTAAGTTTTCAGCTATCATTTCTTCAAATACATTTTCTGTCCCCTTTTCTTTCTCTTCTTCTGGGATCCCTATAATGTGAATGTAATTATACTTGATGGTGTTGCTGAGTTCCCTAAGTCTGTTCTCTTTTCACATGATTTTTTTTCTCTCACCTGCCCAGCTTGATTATTCTCCATTATTCTCTCCTCCAGGTCACTGCTTCATCTAGTCTACTATGTATTCTATCTAGTATATTTGTAATTTCATTTATTGAGGTTTTCATTTCTGATTGGTTCTTTTTTATCTCATTGTTAAGGTTCTCATTAACGTCCTCTACTCTCTTCTCAAGTCCACTAAGTATCTTTATGATCATTACTTTAAATTCTCTATCAAGCATATTACTTATATCTGTTTCACTTAGGTCTCTTGCTGTGATTCTGTCTTCTTTCATTTGGGACATATTCCTCTGTTTTCTCATTGTGTAGAACTCTCTGTGTCTGCTTTTGTGTGTTAGGAAAGACAGCTACCTCTCTTACACTTGAAAGTAATGGCCTTGTAAGGAAGAGGTCCTGTAGTGCCCTGCCATGCTTTGTCCCCTCTTCATCAGAACCTGTCACTTCAGGGGTGTCTCCTATGTGTTATGCATGTGCCCAGCTGTTGTGGCTGAGCCACTTTTTCCTTTAGTCTAGGCATCTGCAATGGCTCTCTTTGCCTGTTGTGGGCAGTGTTTGGTCCCTGTGGTGTTAGTGGGCCCATCTGGGAATATCTTGGTCTTGACTTGAGTCAGACCAGGCATTTGCCAGCGATGCAGTAGCACCAAACTGCAGGGCTCTTTACCTGTGTTTTCTACTGAGAAGCTTTTGTTGATGGGCAGGTTCTGCAGTCAAACCAGTTGTCTGCCTCCAGCTTACTGCTGAGGCCTCTAATTGGTGTGTGTGGTTACATTTCCCTCCTTCCATGGCAGGAGTCACTTTGGAGTGGTGCTGGCTACTGCGAGGCCGGCAGAACCACCCTGTATGGGCTCTGGCCAAGAGCGTATTTAGAAGACAGATCTGCAGAAGCATAGCATGGTGGAAGGTGGTGAGGTAGGTAGGCAGTTGGTAAGGTAGGTATGCAGTGCTAGCAAGCGTTTTGTGCCCTGTCGTCTGCAGGAGGGGCCCTGAAGTGCTGGGTCTGAGGTGGGCTGTCCAGAGGGCTGAATTTCCTGAAGCACAGTGCCCAAGTGTAGTCTGGCAGTGCTAGCACATTAGGCAGTGAATCCCTTAGGTGGCCAGTGTTTATGCAGTGGGGTAGGGGAGGGAAAGGGTGCCAGTGAATTCCTTTGTTCCTGGAGGAGTTCCCCAGCAATTTCCATCCCTCCAGGGTAGGCTTTGAGATTAGTAAACACTGTTTCCTCCCTTATGCCCCAGGTGTTTTTTCTATGCTGTATCTCTGCAAGCTATTTGTACGGCTGTCTCTTTAAGGACAGGGACTTCCTTTCCTCTGGCCCTCCCTGCTCTCCCAAAGCTGAGCGCACTGACTTTAAAATTCCAGGTTTTGAGTCCTGCTGGTTTTAAGAACTCAAGAAATTTGATCCCTCTTGTTTTCAAAATCAAATGTTACGGGGATTTGTCTTCCCCATGAGGGCTCCCCAGTGTGGAGGTCTGTTTCTCTCCCCTCTCTGTGCCTGCTGCATTCCTCCCTCCCTTGAACAGTCCCACAAGTCTGTTTTTTTTCCCCCAACTGTGTCTCTGCCCTTCCTACCTTCTTCAGTGGGGCCTCTTCTCTACATTTAGTGGAGTTTATTCTTCCAGTCTTCAAGTCATTTTCTGCGTTATTTATACTGTGAGTGTTTTCTAGTTGGATCCATGCAAGGAGGTGAGCCTAGGGTCCTCCTACTCCACCATCTTCTCCAAGGAAAAACACAGACACACCTTAAAGGATTTTGTCAGCCCTCTACTACCACTTTGAAGAGAGTTTTATATTCTTTGGCAAGAAGAAGGGTATTTGCACTATTTGAAACAGTTAAACAGTGAGTACTTCTCCCATTGGTAGTTTAAATATAATTTCAACTTCAGATGAAATTCTCTACACAAGAGGTGCCATAGCATTTTTCCAATTATGATTTTTTTTCAGTCCAAGTTACCAAAATGAGTTAACTATTTTGTATAAATCAACAGTCCCTCAGAGGAATGTAATTTCTAGTTTTAAAACCTCAGAAGGAAGAAAGTACCACAATTTATTACATTTTCAGAGGTATCACATTACAACTTAATATTATATTCTGCTTTTTCTGTCAATGTTCATAATTGTGTGGATCAATAATAAATTAGCATGAAATAGCAATTCTAATCATATTAGTAGGCATGTCCTCAAGGTCAGTTTAAATGATTTATGACTGAGAAAATTAGTATAGATTTTGTGATTTGTTTATCTAGATGTCTTTTATGTGCAGGGACTAAGAATTCCTCAGGTTTTCCAGGGTACTCAATATTCTAAAATATCATCCCTTGAAAGTGATTTACAATGAAAGGAAAATTTGCAGTGACATACTCTCTTCTCATGTATCCATTTGTTCATTTATTCATTCCATCAACATGTCCTGAGTTCCTACTTGGTACCAAACACTGAAGTAGAGAAGTGGATACAAAGTTAAATAGATCACAGAACCTGATCCAACATTTAGTGGATAAGAAGAACCTATAATAGGTAAAAACAATGATATATTTTAGGTACTTTACTAGAGATAATAAAGTGCTATAGAAACACCAAGGCAGGAGCAAAAAAAGAACTTGTATCAAAGTAGAGATAATTCTAGGAACTAGGCATCAACAAAGTTAAAGTAAAAAAAAAGTTAAAGTAGAGTTAGAGCATACTTTGAGAGCTGTATGGAGCAGAGAAATCATTTATCTTTATTATTCCCTTTACATGGAAGTCATTTCATCAATCTTATTAAGGCTCTGTTAAAAAAAAATGGGGTGCCTGGGTAGTTCAGTCAGTTGAGCATCCAACTCTTAATTTTGGCTCAGGTCATGATCTGATCTCAGGGTCATGAAATAGAGCCCTGCCTGGAGCCTTGCTTTGGATCTGTGTTCAGCAGGGAATCTGCTTGACATTCTCGTTCTCCCTCTCCCTCCCCTCCTCCCCCCTGCATGCTCTCTCTTTCTCTCTCTCTTTTCCTCTTTCTCTAAAATTAAAAAAAAGACTATGTTCAAAAAATGGAAATGGTAAGCATTGCTCAGTATCACAGATACCTTGAGAGCCTCAGTCCCTACATTCTAGCAAAGTAAAATTATGCTGAATCAACATGGAAACTGACCCATAACAATGTTAGTTTTAACATTAGGTATGTTCAGATTTTATGACTGTTGGGAAGTGTGAGAATTAACCCTATACACAGTAAAAGACATGAATTAATTTAAATTGAGTTCAAGGAAATGCAGTTTGATATAACTTTTAATTTCCCACATATATACCTAATTATACTCTATTAGAGATCCAGACTACCACTGGGTCAGGAATAACAGATGGAACAAATTGTGGAATGCCCATTCTTCAATTATTGTTTGAACACTTTTAGGAAGTGTTTGTCTTTATAAACTATTTGACTGAATAACAATGTATAATAAAAGCATTACAAATTATAAATGCCTGGTTCTTTACTACTGAAGTTAAGATAGACTTCACAGTTAAAAGTCCATATGCATTTTTCAGTTGTCAGTTCTTTAAAAATTAGAATTTTATGTCCACTTAAAGAAAGAATCTAAATTAATTACTACAACATTTCCCTTATAGAATCCTAAATCTTCTATGGAAATGCAAATGCTCTAGGTATCACACCTGACTGAACAGAGTGTGCTATGTGCATGTATATGATAATTGAATCCAGGAATAATTGCTCAGGATTCTGTTCAGTCATAATTGCAAGTAACCAGGAGCAGAGCCCTGGAGAATTCATAATCAGCAAGAGGTTTTTTGACATGGAATGACCAAATGAGATATTTTAGCAACAGAAAGAATAGCGTGTTTTCACAAAACAGAGATGGTGATCCTGGCTTCAGGATCAACGGAGCGGAGAAAAAAGAAACATTGGAAAGAAGTTGGAGGAAGAGAAGTTGAAAAGAAGGGTAGCACTGTGGGCATTTTTTTTTTTTTTTTAGGGAGCTCAAATCTTAACAGCTAAACCAATTAGTATAAAAGGAGCTCAAATGTGGAAAGACAGTCATTCTGTCACTCTTTAGAATATTTATTGATTAAAAGTAACAGTCACTGGTCAGTTTAATATCGTTTAGGCCCTTTAGGAAGAAAATGGTATGTTTCATTGAAGATTCTAGTTATTGGAGAATAGTAGGGATTAGATGCAGAATTCATCCACACATGGCAGGTGCAGGGAGGAAGAAAGCTTTCAAAAAAATTAAATGTTGAGGGGCGCCTGGGTGGCACAGCGGTTAAGTGTCTGCCTTCGGCTCAGGGCGTGGTCCCGGCGTTATGGGATCGAGCCCCACATCAGGCTCCTCCGCTATGAGCCTGCTTCTTCCTCTCCCACTCCCCCTGCTTGTGTTCCCTCTCTCGCTGGCTGTCTCTATCTCTGTCAAATAAATAAATAAAATCTTTAAAAAAAATTAAATGTTGCACTTACTGTGACCTTTTTACAACCCACCATCTTCTGGGGCCTCCAGGACATTAGTATGATAAAAGACATTCACAAAAAAAACCGTGAAATTTACAAAGGTCTCCTTATGGTCCTTAGAGAATGCCAGATATCTAATATAATAATTTACTAATATTCACTCGATCTTTATACTTGCTATTCCTTCTGCCTGGAACTCACTTCCTTCCCATGACTCCCCCCTCACATCATTTACGTTTCTACTCAAATACCATTAACTCAAGGAGAGAACTCACTGAGATCCCCCATAATAGTAATTATTCTCTATTCCTTTATTCTGTTTCATTATTTCATGGTGATTTTACTACNNNACATTATATTGCATGTTTATTTATTTCCCGTCTCCCCCACTAACATGTAAGCTCCTTGAAGACATAGAATTTATGTTTTATTCATTACTATAACCTCATTTCCTAGAATATGTCTTGTGTAAAGTAAGTCCTCAATAACTATTGGTGCAAAGAATTAATTCAGAATTTAGTATATTAGTTGACCAGGTTCTTTCAATGTGACATACAACATTTGGTCTTTGTTTGGATGAGACACAGAACAGTTAAAATATGATGGGTGGGGAGAGGAGGAAAAAAACCTAACCATAGGGTTAATGTTCAGATCAGGATAATCAGGGTGGAACACTACAGTATGGAGCCTGAATACTAGGGGCCTGTGTGAAGACATTTAGGAATATCCCTTCTAAATAGAGAATGGCAATAAGGAGATGGGTTACAGTACAGATAATGACAAGAACATTTTTTGATGGAAGCAGTTTAGAGGCAGATAATCAAAATGAACACAGATAAATGAAACAAAAAGAAAACAGGGCCAAACATAGATAAACAGAACACCTCAGATTTATATTTGGGTTCTCACAAAGGTCCAGCCTACTCATGCCTAGCACTGTCATAGCTTGGAAAATACTGTCCTCAATAGCTCTCTATTTTGATCATGTTGTCTAAGTCCCGGTAACATTATCTGAGCCTTGACAATGAGATTAAAGCTTATCATATTAGACAGAGCTCTCTCTTCAGTTAAAGAGTCTGTCTCACAATAGTATTGATTGCATTAGACCAGAAAAAAGAGTTCCCATGGCCACTGTGGCTGATAGTCGCTTGCCTAAACAGTGTTTGGGTCAGAAATAGAGCTGATAAGGAAAGAAATTTCTTGAGGAGCTCTATCAACTCACAGTAACAACATGCCATGCCATCCATAGCTCTTTTTCTGGAGCTGTGACCTATGCCTACAGACTTGAATGCATGCAGCTTGGTGCCCAGCTGTCCTAGTGTCCAGAAGCTTCCTTATTCTGGTGTTGTTTTTCATGATATGAGTTTCAGAATTTATCTTTTATTTAGTGAGGTGGCTCCTTGGTTTTTTGTTATGCTCAGCTCTTTAAATATTAAATTCCAATCTTGGTTCAATAAAAGCTAATACAACTGCTTTTAAATAAAGAAAAAAGAGGGGTGCCTGGGTGGCACAGCGGTTGTCTGCCTTCGGCTCAGGGTGTGATCCTGGCGTTCTGGGATTGAGCCCCACATCAGGCTCCTCCGCTATGAGCCTGCTTCTTCCTCTCCCACTCCCCCTGCTTGTGTTCCCTCTCTCGCTGGCTGTCTCTATCTCTGTCGAATAAATAAATAAAAAATCTTTGAAAAAAAATAAAGAAAAAAGAATTAGGTACCAAATAGCATAGGATTACTCTGTGCAATGCTATCTTTTTAACTTTCTATCTTGAGATAATAATGATTTACATGAAGTTACCTCCCCCCCCCCAAATATATAGGGGAGTCCCATGCATCATGTCCTTAGTTTTTCTCAAAGATAACAATTTGAATAACTATGATGCAATATCACAACCACAAAAAATTTGTAATGTAATTTTCAGATGATTTTGCTCCCCTATCCCTGCTGTTTTAGCATAAGAAACTAAGACAAATTGGGTCTTGGATGTGGAATCTCATTGTTATTTATAAGCCTTACCTCAGAGAGTCAACCATAATACCTTCATTCCTTCCTCCAGATTGCATTTTAACATAACCCATCTGTCATGGAATGACCTGAGATTCAGCCAGTTATGCATGCTTGGTGAACAACAGGTGGTAGGAACTTCAAACCTTCCAAGTTCAAAACTTTGAATCAGTTTTGGAATTTTTAGAGCTCTCTTCTTTGCTTGCATTAAACCAGTTTTAGATAATTATCCCCTATGATTTGGCTGAATCACTTGACCTATCTGTGCCTCAATTTCCTTATAATTTATCCATTTGCCTCAGAATTTTTATAAAATACAGATGACACAATCTAAGAAAGGGTACATTGAAAAGTATAAAAGCACTATGTTGGGGCACCTGAGTGGCTCAGTTGGTTAAACATCTGCCTTTGGCTCAGGTAATGATCTCAGGTTCCTGGGATGGAGCCCTGCATTGGGCTTCCTGCTCAGCAAGGAGTCTGCTCTTCCCTCTCCCTCCCTCCCCCTTCTTGTGCTCTCCTGCAGTGCTCTTGGGCTCTCTCTCCTCTCAAATAAATAAAATTAACTTTTTTTAAAAAAAGCACTAATCCCCTTGTTGCGTATATTGTTTATATATTGTTTTGGGTACTGAATCAACAGCTTTCTGGAGTTCCCTCTATGTGTCTTGTAAAACTAGCCAACCATCACTGTTGTCCCACATATTGAAAATACCAAGTGGAAAGACAGACTGAGTAACACTGTTTAAGTACTTAGCATATACCATGAACTTTCTTGGATGTTTTAGTGTGTACTGTTTCATTTAACCTGCATAACCACACCACGAGTAAAATGCCCTGGTTTTATTTGAAAACTTTAAAGACTAAGTCTTGGGGCGCCTGGGTGGCACAGCGGTTAAGCGTCTGCCTTCGGCTCAAGGCGTGATCCCGGCGTTCTGGGATCGAGCCCCACGTCAGGCTCCTCCGCTATGAGCCTGCTTCTTCCTCTCCCACTCCCCCTGCTTGTGTTCCCTCTCTTGCTGGCTGTCTCTACTGTCAAATAAATAAATAAAGTCTTTAAAAAAATAAAAAATAAAGACTAAGTCTTTTGTCCAAGGTGACCTTGGTGTTAAGAATAAAAGTCAAGATTCAAACTAAGTCTGTCTTCTTCCAGAACCATGCTACTTTATGAGGAACAACTAAGCTCTATTTAGGTCATGCCTTCATGAACAAATCACCCTGCTAGGGCTCCACCTCCTAATACAATCACTGTAGGCATTAGGGTTTCAACATAGGAATTGGAGGGCAACACAAACATTCACTTATAAAATAGGAAATATAGGTTTAAAGCTTAAATTAAAGGTCATTTTGGATACGGGGTGTGGGATGTGGAAGAAGAATATGTTTCTGCCTATAGTAGGCAGTTAGTAAATTTTGTAGAAATGAATTTGAAGCATTTATTTTGTAAATTGGCATGTATGCAAATATAGCTAGCATATACACACACACACACACACACACACACACACACAAATCATTTCTGTTCACAGCTGTCTTTTGTTTATAAGCTCACTCTGTTTCCTGAGAGCCTGAGGAACAATGTGTTAGAAGAATATACAGTTCTATTCTCAAAGTTCTGGTTCTTTGATTTTGTTTTTATGTCAAAAAGAGAGAATTTTAATATAATTTGAATATATGAAAAAAGACATTTATTCAATAAAATAATACACAGAACAACATTTCAGCTGAATTTAACATGCAGACATTCTTTGCGCACCAGATCTACCAATCCATAAGCAGGATGTTATAGAGAGCCCTCCAGGCCCAACATAGAACCTGGTGAGACAGGGTGGAGGAAGTAAAGGTAGATGGGAGAAAAACAGAAGACATAAATGACTACAATAAATGACGACTTACAAGTCACAGTCAGGATCAGATCTCAGAAACACTGTCTTATTGTCTTAGTCTATTCAGGCAACTATAATAAAATATCACAGATTGGGCACCTTATAAACAAGAGAAATTTATTTCTCATCCTTCTAGATGCTGGGAAGTACAAGATCATGGCAATAGTGGTGGGTTGTGTTCTGGTGAAGACCCTCTCCCAGGTTGCAGACTGCTGATCTATCTCTCTGGGGTCTCTTTTATAAGGGAATTAATTCCATTCATGAGGGCTCTGCTGTCATGACCTAAAAACCTCCCAAAGGCCCCACCTCCTGATACCAACCTTAGACATTGGGTTTTCAATATATGAGTTTTGGGGGGACACATTCAGACCATACCACTTATGAAATAGGAAACATCAAGTATACGTTGAAATTCTAAACCTAAGGTCATTTTGATGATAGAGAGTGGGATGTGGTAGAAGAATATGCGTTAAAGCAAGCATCCAAATTTTGAAATGAGGACATACTCTATGTGTTGGGTTAAAACAAGCAAAAATGAGCAGAAGACAGAAGTTTAAGCACTTGAGAACAGGTATGGAAAAGCAGGTTAGGTAGATCATTGAAATGGTAAGAGGATAGGTTTTGGATGCAAACAAATAGGTCTAAGTTCTGCTTCTCCAACTTAAAGACTGTGAGAACTTTAAAAAGTACTTGATATTGTGCATGTTTTCTCAACCTCAAATGAAGATAAAAGATACTACCGATTTCACAAGATGGTTGTGAAGCTTAAATTGAGACAGGCAACGTTACCTATGTAACACAGTGCTTAGTACATAATAAACATCGGTAAATGTTAGGTAGTTGCATTATCTCCTGACATTTAATGACTAATGTCGAGGCCAGCCTGGTTTTTACTCATTTAAGACAGTCTGATTTGGAGCAAGCATTTCTTTTGGAATGATTTCTTTGTTCATAAAATTTAAATTTTCAAATAGATTACTTCAGATTTTAATCAATTTTATTCATTTTTCTATTCTCTGATAAGTCCTTTCAACTTGTGGATTTTTTCAGCTGCATGATATTGGGCAAATTGCTTACCCTGTCTGAACTTCAGTTTACTTATCTGTAAGATGGGTATACAGTTGACCCTTGAACCTTGAACAACACAGGTTTGAACTGAGTGGGTCCACTTATATGTGGATTTTTTTTGATATATATATTGGAAAACTTTTTGGAGATTGTGGCCATTTGAAAAAAACCTTGCAGATAAACAATATAACCTAAAAACATTGAAAAAATTAAGAAAAATTTAGGTATGTGATGAATGCATAAAATGTATGTAGATACTAGCCTATTTTATCATTTTCTACCATAAAATGTCCACAAATATATTATAAAAAGTAAAAATTTATCAAAACTTTTGCACACATACACCATACATGGCACCATTCACAGTCAAGAGAAATGTAAACAAACATAAAGATGAGTATTAAATCATAACTGCATACAATTAACTGTAGTGCACACTCTACTATGATAAATAGTTTCATAACCACCTCCTTTTTCACATTATCTTTTCATTTTTGATGTCCAGTGTTAGTAATGCATATAACATCTAGTGTTCTGTATCATATAATATTGATGTACTAACAGATAATTCATCTTACAAACAGGTGATGTAAATATAGTATCAATATAGTATCAATATAGTCCTGTAAATGTATTTTCTCTTCCTTATGATTTTCTTAATAATGTTTTCTTTTCTCTAGTTTACATTTTGTGAGAATACAATATATAATACATATCACATGCAAAATTACATGTTAATTGACTGTTTTTGTTATTGGTAAGCTTTCCAGTCAACAGTAGGCTACTAGTAGTTAAGTATTTGGAGAGTCAAAAGTTATTTGCAGATCTTCTTTTTTTTTTAGAGGAGGGAGGGGCAAAGGGAGATGGAGAGAGAGAATCTTAAGCAGGCTCCACTCCCAGGGCAGAACCTGAGGTAGGGCTTGATCTCAGAACCCTGAGATCATGACCTGAGCTGAAATCAAGAATGGGATGCTTAACTGCCTGAACCACCCAGGCACCCCAAAAGTTATATGCAGATTTTCAACCGCAGGGAATTGTGACAGGTCAGTGAAAATATGTGTGTAAAACACTAGTCACAATGTCCAGTATATCAATAAATACTGCTGTTTATATTGTTACTGGCATAATAGCTTCCTTATATGTGCTGTGAAGATTTGTGATATAATATATGAAGTCCCTGATATATAACTTGGCATTCGATGAACAGGACTGCAAAGGGCTACAAAAGGCTTAGTAATTACAATAATTAACCACAGTCATAATAAAACACATGAAATAACACATAGTGGACCACAAACTTCCTCCACTGTGATCAATAAAGAGCTTAGCCTGTTTTGCTGAGCCATGCCACCAAAACAAACATGGGATAGAGCAAGTACTGGCATTTGACCAAATATATGCAGAAAGCAATGGAGAGGGAGATGGAAATAAACACTATTTCAAGAAACAGCTCTTGCTACGTGCTCACTGTTAGCCAACACACATCGCTCAATGAAAATTACCTACCATTTTATGAAATACTTTCTGTATTTACCACACTGTGCTATATACTGAGAAATGACTAGGATGTGGTCCTAGCAAATCACAGAGATCCAGAATACTTAGCTAGACACTTTCATATGAAAATAATGCAAAACAAACTGTGGTTAGTGCTAAGGTAGAGGAGCAGACAACATTGTCTGGGATCATAAAAGAATGAGATAAAAACAATTTGTTTCCACAACACTGTGTGGGGGGGGGGCACATAAATGCAAATCTGGTTCCAAGGAATCAACTAACAAATACTAATTTAGTTAAGGATGATAATTTCTCACAAGGTAAGTCAAAACAGAAGGTATATTAAAATACAAAAGCATCAATATGTTTCAATCAACTTAGTTTGTAGAAAAGATGATAGAGATCAGGAAGGTGTATGTGTGCAGGTCAGATTTGGAAAGGGAATGTGATTTGTCAAATACCACACAGATGTTTTCTGAAGTGATTTTGGATCCAAGTCAGAGGGATGTCCAATTGAGTAAACTTTATTGGTTTTCTGAAAATCAAGGCAAAGAATGGAAAACCCAATTACAGCACTGAAATTGAGAAATACGAGTAACATCTTCGTAATAAGCAATGAAAGAAAGAATATGACTGCACCGTCAAAAAGTAATTATTCAGAACCTTCTGAGGGTGGGAAAAGCAGAGTTCTCTTTAACAGAGGGACAGATTTTATACTTTATGAATTCAGTCATTGAGAATGAACATGGAAATAGGAAATAGGTCTGATAGGTCTCCAAATTTCATTCAGGTAATTGATATTAAGTAAAATCTGTTGTTGGTAATTTTATTTAGGGAATATCTATAATATCCTAACTATTAAAAAAGGGAACTTGTGCTACTGAAACCCTTTTGAGTTTACATTAAAAAGTAAGGCCACCTCACAAACGTGCTCTCTGCCACAGACAGACAGAATTACAACATTACAAAAGATTGAGTGCACTGGCACCTGATAATAACATAGATGAGTGTGCAAAGAGAATGGACATTCCCTCAGCAGGAAATTAATCTGAAAGAAGATAACGTCAGCTAACTGAAGGATTGAAGTCTACTTGGAAGATATGATTACGACTTGAAACTAAGATAGAAAAGCCAAGGTTCCTGCAATTATCCGGTGAAGTGGGAAATGAAATCAAAGTTACTGACCTACATTAGTGACCCGAAGTGTAACACGAATGCAGTAAAGCTTGATATCTATGACCTTTGCAATGTGCCAACATCATGCTTTCTAAAATAAACTACACTTGTTCTCCTGCTGATGTTGTATTTTGAATCTATTGCGTAGACATGATGTTTAAGACTGAGTTGTATAATATCGGGCTTTGAAATCATAATAATGGTATGAATTCAGAGGAATATTGTAATGCCTGAATGGTTACAAATACTTAGACTAATGTCTGGCACAATAAGGGATCCAGACTAGTATCATGTGGTCATGGGATCCAGAGCTACTTTATACCTGCCACAACCCTCGTGGATAAGCTCCCCACAGATAACCTGCAGGTATGTTCTACAACTCTTCACAGGAAACAGCAACTTCTGTATATCTTTCAAAACACAGGGAAGCTCTCAGGGAAACTCTGGTATAGGGGCAACCTCTGAGGCCTTCTCCTTTTAGAAATTTCCAGAATCCCAAACAAGAGGTGAGCCAGATAGGGAAAGTAGGCAGGCAGACATATACCTATCTCTCCTTTCAATCCCTGTATTCCACTGGAGCTGCTAAGATCAGACTTTTCTTTCCCCTTTTTATCTGACCATGATTACTTCTTTTATATAAAACTCTAGATCAAGTGCCTTTGCTTCTTGCCATGTTGTGAATAATGAGAATTTAGGAAATTAATATCTCTCACACACACTTTCACACCCCCCCCCAATGCTTGGATTTCGTAAGTGCTGTGTTGCAATAGGAAACACAGGCTTCGTCAGAAGAAGAAGAGAAACTGCTTCTGCTATGCAGAATATAAGGACTGATGCATATTCAGGGATAGGGAAGAAGTGAGGAGAAAGTGGCAATGAATGTTCCCTTATGAATACATCTAAGAAGGCAGAGTCTGAGTGAAGAAAGGGAGAGGCAGGAGAATAGTAGGCTTAAGGAGAATGCCCATAAGAACAACTAACATTGGGAGTGAGAACGCTGCTGACAAGACACTTGTAACAAGGATGATATTTCCAAAACATGTAACTGATCTATTTTATATATTTGTTTATTTTTTTCTACTTTCAAGTTTTTATTTCAATTCCAATTAGCTACTATACAGTGTAATATTAGCTTCAGGAGTAGAATTTAGTGATTCATCACTTACTTAAAACAACCAGTGCTCATCACAAGTGCCCTCCTTAATACCCATCACCCATTTAGCCCATCCTCCCACCGAACATCCCTCTAGCAGCCCTCAGTTTGTTCTCTATAGTTAAGAGTCTCTTACAGTTTGCCTTCCTCTTTCTTTCCCCTATGTTCATCTGTTTTGTTTCTTAAATTCCACATATGAATGAAATCATATGGTATTTTGACTTATTTTGCTTAACATAATACTCTCTAGCTTCATCCACATCATTGCAAACGGCAAAATTTCATTCTATGAATGAAATTATTTGTTCACCAAATAATATTCCATTGTATATATATCCCACATCTTCTTTATCCATTCGTCAGCCAGTGGACATTTGAACTCTTTCTATAATTTGACTAGTGTTGATAATGCTGCCATAAACATTGGGGTGCATGTATCCCTTTGAATCAGTATTTTTGTATCCTTTGGGTAAATAGCTAGCAGTGCTATTGCTGAATCATAGGGTCATTCTAGTTTTAACTTTTTGAGGAACCTTCATACTCTTTTCCAGACTGGCTAGACCAGTTTGCATTCCCACCAACAGTGCAAGAGGGTTCCCCTTTCTCTGCAACCTCACCAACATCTGTTGTTTCCTGTGTTGTTGATTTTAGCCATTCTGACAGGTGTGGGGTGGATCTCGTTGTAGTTTTGATTTGTATTTCCCTGATGATGAGTGATGTTGAGCATCTTTTTATATGTCTATTAACCATCTGGATGTCTTCTTTGGAAAATGTCTATTCATGTCTTCTGCCCATTTTTAACTGGATTATTTATTTTTTGGGTGTGGAGTTTGGTAAGTCTTTTTGGATTTTGGATACTAACCCTCCCTGCCTTCCCTTTCTTCTCCCCATAACCCACCAAGAATAAATTAAATGTTTTCTTTCTTTCTTTCTCTTTTTGTCTAACCTGGACCTCCCTTATATAAAACATCATTATTAAGTCCACTAGCTCTACTTTCGACAATGTCAATAACACTGAAAAGTTTGCTTCTTTGTAATAGCTTACAAATTTGGACATGGTTCTATAAATAATGAAATTGTCTGTTTGGGAGTTTACTTGGCTCAACTATCATGCAAAAACTAGCTTTCACCCTCCCTTCCATTTCTACCCCAAGCAAAGAATGTTCAAGCTAAGAGCCATTAGAGAAAGCATTCCTGAGTGAGACAGAGAAGTGACTGGGGCTCTGCCTTGCATGGTGATTTGAAAGGCATGTGAAGAGGAAAAGCATTAATTCTGGGCAAGGTAGGAGCACTGAATTGCCTACTGGGTATAAAATATCACCTTAGGAGATACACAGAGTTCCAATGTTCCATTAAAGTTGCCCAAAACTCAAACTAAGTATATATTTATGTTTTGTGTTCAGTAGAGGCTCTCAAGGCATTAATCTGTGAAATAAAAATGCCCTTTGGACAATGGCATGTTGCTCTTATGTGAAATACTCTCAACTGAAAAGATTTGAGGACAGTGGCATAGCCAGTACTGCTGACTGTCAATGGAGAGACAGCTGAAAGTCTGAAAAAGGGTACAAAACCAGAAATAGTAGACAACAAAGAAAGAATTTGCCAACTGGATAGCACTGCCAAGCACTGGCCTTCCATGTAGATGATCAAAGAAACTATTGCTGAATGTTGAAAAGCATTGCTTGGACTAATCCACAGAGGGGTCATTGCCATCTGTTTTACTGGCATTTGTATTCTGCAGAGTTTAGCCAAGAGTTTGCATAGAATGTGTAAGTTTAGTCTTTACAAAATTTTACTTACTGAGTTTTGAAAATCTAAGCCCCCCCAAAAAAAATTCAAGGCAAAGGTTCTTTTTTTATTTTTACTTCTTTAACTTAAAAGTTTATTAGGATATATGTTTCACCCAAAATTTACTCTCTCTTATTTTGTAACAGCAAAGAATATTTTAGATGCATATTACTTTCCAATGTTTTTTCATTTATTATAATATAAATAATATTGAAATGAGGAAGAATATAGGTTATTAACTGCTGACAAACATTTTATGCAAATTATATGATGATGGGAGTAAAGTGATACAGTTAGTTTTTCTTTTTTTATAATATTTGGCACATTTCTGGGTTCATAAAAGATTTTAACAGGGCTACAGTAAAATGGCCTGCAGTGGATTCTAGTGAAATTTAATAAGATACTCAGTTACTAGTTTCATTAAAACACAGTAAGTTCATTATAACCCAATCTGGCAAAAACTTTGATATACTTCATGTGCTTCTGCTTTCCCCTCCTCTTCCAAACCCCATCCCTCCCTTGGTGCTACATTACAACCAATTAACACATTTTAACTGCTTGTTTACAATACATCATTTTTTCATTACTCATTACTCTTATAAAAGAGTTTACTTTTTCTTCATTGGATCATTGAAGTAAGTCTCCAAAGGTTTTAAATGTTATACTTGATTATACTCAGAGTTTTGAAGGGATGCTGTTCTAGGACCTTGAGATACTAACATTTGGAATCATTGATACATTCCTTGTAATAAGAATGATACAATATTGATCTTTTTTCTGAACTGATAATAAAAAAGATATGGGAGGCTCATTCAGAAAAAAATATATAATAGACTGTAAGCTTCCTGAGAGGATAATTATGATTTTATTTCATAGCAGCTACCATTTATCAAGTGTTTATAATGTATCAGCTACTGTGCTAAGTTGGCTTTGTTAGTTCACTTAACATGACAGCTGAATGATGCATGTATTATGCAATTATCCAATTATCCCAATTTTACACATGGACAATAATGAGGCTCTCAGGGGCTAACCACTAACCCAAGGTCACAAACCTACTAGGTGGAACAAGAGATACTCTCTGGTTCTAATTCCCAAATCTGCATATTCTTCATTCTAACAGGCTGTCTCTCTGGGTCTTTGTATCCTTAAGGCCCAGGACAGCACTTAGCACTGAGTTGGCACTGAAATATTTGTTGACTGTAATGTTGATGATGCTAACAAATCACCAACAAGTAGATGCAGTTCAATGCTGTTTTATTTCGATGTTGTTCTTTTTAATAGCCATTTTTGGCTGAATTCAACTATTTTATTTTGTTTATTGTCAAAATGATTTATGAGCACACATAGCTCAAACAAAGAGGGCTGAAAAGTAAATGTTTACCATAGCTACAGGGAAGGCAGTCACGGGGTCAAGGTGTTAAGATGGAATTAGGCAGTCAAAGGAAGCTGACTAGAATGTAAGGAAGAGAAAGCAAATATCAAGACACAAAAAACAAGCACCTGCACCTCCTCTTGTAATCTTGATTTCATTTGGTGCCACCATCGTTCTTACAGTTATATAAGCTAGAAACCTAGGATGCATCTATGATTATCCCTTCTTTACTACCCTCATCCTACTTAACAACATGCTTATTCTAAATACTGCACATATTTTTGTAATATGTCCCCTCATCTTCTCCCCTGCAATTACTTTCTGTCTTATTTTTCACCTGGATTAAAACCTTTCAAATTAATCTACCTGCCTTCATATTCTTTTCCTTCTTGAGTTCTTTGCCCATGCAGTAATAGCAATGGCATCAAAATTTCAAATCTTATTAGTTCACTTACCTCTTTTAAGCCCTTTAGTGGCTTTTCTCCAACTCAGGATAAGTCTAAACCTACCCTACCTTTCTTTTTAAGCCCATGCCTATGTACTGCAAATGAGTGAAATTAATTTGGACAATATAGCAAATGCAAAGTGTGTGTGTGTGTGTGTGTGTGTGTGTGTGTGTGTGTGTGTGGTGGTGTTTTGTAAATATTGGTAGCCTCTGGTGGTGAGAGGTAGTCGGGAGCTATATGTTCTCCTTCATACATCCTGGGTAGTAGATGTTCTATTATAATGAAAGAAAATCTCAAATTAAGTTCCATCCAATATATAAAACATGCGTTAGGAATGAAACCAATCAAATGTACTTCAACCTGTTCTATAGTTCTGGGAGATCTCACTTTCTGACCTAAACCCAAAGATTAGCACTTTGCATGTAAATCACATTCTAAGGAAGGTGCAATGAAGTAGCAGTGGTAGAACTAAAGAGCTTTGCAGTCAGGTTAGGCAGGAGATGACTGAGAATTAGAGGTACATGAGACCAAAGGGGCTCTAGACTTCTAGCTCTTTGTTGCATTCTAAACCTTCTCCATGAAAGGGTAAGCAGGTCTGATATAGTACTTCTAACAATAATCTACCTTAAACTCCATTAATTTTGTCAATTAAAATTCATTTCTTATATTCCTGAAAATAAGGAGTAGACCCTATGGTATAGTTTTTGTTAAAGATGATCAGTGTTAAGTAACCAGTCCATAGGGAAATAATTCTTGATTGTGGCATATCAGGTGTTGACAATCCCAGGAGAGATTATTGCAATTAGGGCACTTCTAAAGCTATTTAACTGCCTTCTAACATATAACACACTCACTTCATACACTTTCAGCTCTAGTGACATGCAACCGCTTGTAGTTTCTTCACTGATTCATCCACAAATGTTTATATAGTACCTCCTATATGCCAAACACTGTTCTGGACCACGGATGTACAGTAGTGAACATGACAGACAGTCTCTGTTCTCATAGCACTTATACTGCAGTGGGGACACAGAAGATACACAACCGTACACCCACACATATGATAATGATAATCTCTATGTGTCAGTATTCCAGATCTCTTCCTGTTTGCAAGTGAGAGAAATCCAAGTAAACTGATTTAACCCCCAAAAGGAACAATTTTAACAGAAAGATAAAGTAAAAGAAAAGGTGATTTGCAAGAACCAGTGGAGTTTAGATTTAGGGACTAGAACTGAAGATATAGTATATAATGAAGGACTCATTCTGTCTAAATCTCCCCATCTCTTGTTTATGTTTTTCTTCACATATCAACTTCCTTCTTTCCTATTGTGAATGGTCTTTCTCTAGTTGAAAGGTAAAATGGCTGCAATGGTTCTCACTCGGAGGCAATTTTGTCCCCAATGAAACATTTGGAAATTTCTGGAGACATTTTTGTTTGTCATAACTGAGGTGATGCTACTGACATCTAATAGAAAGTGGCCAGGAATGATGCTAAATATTCTATAATGCACAGGACAACTGCCTCTAACAAACAATTAACTTGCCCAAATGTTAATAGTACCAACGTTGAGAAACCTTTCTCTAGGGTTGATTCAAATCATATATCATCCCAAAGAACCCCATAGCAATCAGTAGTTGGTATATAACAAATATAATAATACTATATAAAACTACAACAATATTATCAACAATATTTACTAAGTACTTCTGTGTGCCAAGAAATAGTGTTATATGTGTACTAACACATTAACCATCACAATACTATGATGTAGGTACTATTGTGGTGTCCATTTTACAAATGAGGAAGGTAAGATACAAAAAGACTGAGTACTTTAAGTTTACACAGCTAATAAGTGGTGGAACTCATATTTGAACCGAGGCAGCCTTATACTAGAATATACTATCCTAGCATTTGTGACACATTCTTTTCCATTTGCAACTTTGGTATATTAAAACCTTAGTGAAAGAGTCTGATTGATCTGGCTTGGGTAATATGCCATTCCTCATATGAACAGCTATGCCCAGGGGAATGGTATCTTATGATTGACTGTATCTGGGACACATGCCCATCCCTATATCCACAGGGACAGTGTAACATGCTTAATAGTCCCACCACATAATTGGAGTGAGAGAGAAATATATGGCTAAACTAAGAAAGGGAAAAGGAATATGAACAGACAAACCCAATAGAGGCCTACCTTTTTCATAATGTTATTTTTCACTTCTGTTCATTAGCTCATATTGTTCTCTTTGGTTGTGTGCTCTGCCCAACATTCTCCCACAAGAACACACCTTGGTTTGATGAATGACATAAGGTAAAATCTTTACTTAGAAACCTTCTATCATGTTATTGTGCTCATGGCATATGTTTCTGTCTTCCCCACTATACTGTGATTATCTTTAAAACTATGACTCTCTATTATTTGTCTTTCTCTTCCTAAGGCATAACCCAGTGTCCACATATATTGTAGGAATTCAGTAAATGTTGGTTGACTGAATGGCAGATTTGGAAGCCCTTGGGAAAAGTCAATGGCAAGTCCTAAGATTACTTGAGTTCTTGTAGTAGGATAAGAAAAAAGTACTAGGTGACACCACCTGTCTGATAATAATTCAATTTTTCAACCAAACAGCCTGCCAAAAACTATGCTTTTTTAACTGGTTGTATTGTACAGTTCAGAGAGTCAGCATTCTAATTTTTTTGTAAATTTATGGATCATAGAATCATAGAAAGATTGAGCTGGAAGAGTATTTAGAGATTATTTAGCCCAGTACTTGTCATTTAATAAATAAGAACTCTGAAGTGAGATATTTTATGATAAAGTATACAGAGTAATGATGCTTTCAGAAGAACCGGAAATGATAGCTGGATCTTAACTACTACTCTAATCTCTGGTGTTTTACCACTTTAGCTTTTTTTGACTGATTTTATCTTTGGCTCTCAGCTACACAGAGTTCTCCAATATTATTGCCTGGTTGCTTAGGCCCTTTTGGAATCTTTTAGCGTTCTAGCATTTCCAAACATGCATCTTGACTTAACCCTTTTTTCCTTCCTTTCTCCCTCCCTAAAACCTCAGACATCAAAACTTACTTGTCCTGAGAAAAACCCACGTTTCTATTTTTTCCAAGTCACAGCTTCTGACAAACCAATTCTGTCATTAGTAGTTGTTAGGAGGCTCTCTTAATCTGTGTGCCCTGTTTTGCTATACTCATTGCAAGTATTGTCTCCAACTTTATTAATTCCCTAATAGGGTTGCCAAACCTCCAACATGAGGTGTAGTCACCAAATTCTGAAGGATCAGTCATAGTACCTAGCCTTCACATCAGGAAGCTAACAAAGCAGAAACAAACTCTTGTTCTAGGTCCAAGGTTTGAAGAGTCAAGTTTGGGGGCGCCTGGGTGGCTAAGTCCTTAAGCGTCTGCCTTCGGCTCAGGGCATGATCCTGGAGTTCTGGGATCGAGCTCCACTTCGGGCTCTTCCACTGGGAGCCTGCTTCTTCCTCCCCCACTCCCCCTGCTTGTGTTCCCTCTTTTGCTGGCTGTCTCTCTCTCTCTCTGTCAAATAAATAAATAAATAAAATCTAAAAAAAATGTAATTGTTTAAAAAAAATAATCAAGTTTGTACATCGTAGCCGAATTCATGTATTGTGTGATTCTGTGATTAATTCCTCATTCATCACTTTCTTTTTTTTTTTTTTTAAAGATTTTATTTATTTATTCGACAGAGACAGAGACAGCCAGAGAGAGAGGGAACACAAGCAGGGGGAGTGGGAGAGGAAGAAGCAGGCTCGCAGCGGAGGAGCCTGATGTGGGGCTCGATCCCATAACGCCGGGATCACGCCCTGAGCCGAAGGCAGATGCTTAACCGCTGTGCCACCCAGGCGCCCCCTCATTCATCACTTTCAAGCAGGAGACGAATCCAGTGAGAGCTATGACTAAGTACACGTATCATGCTAGCCATTTTCCCCCTTCTTCTGTATCAGTGGGAGAAATGTGAAATCTATAGGAATAAGGCCTGTGGTCATTTGGGGCTGATCATGTAAGCTTCTTCTTTTGGGGAATATGAGGTAATGTACCATCAATGGAAAAGCACATGGAATCTGGAGTTAGACTGCCCAGATTCAAGTTCTAGCTCTACAAGGGATGTCTGTGCAATCTTGGTCAAGTTACTTAAACTTGTTGTGCCTCAGCTGACCCATTTGTAAAATGGAGATAATGGAAATAGCTGTCCTTTAAGGTGAATCTGGAGGTGAAATTTGTTAATACCTTTAAAATGGGTGTAACAGTACTTCACCCATAGAAAGTGTTACATTGTTCTTGTCTGGACTCAGTGATAGAAATCATGTAATCAGTTAGCAATATTAGAAATCATGTAATCAATTTGCTACACATGTCATGAACGTGTCATCCTTCATAAAGGAAAGAAACATTTAAGCTCAAAGAGGCTACATGTAGAATGAATAATTTAGCTGTGGTCCCATAAAGACCAGACAATTCAAAGTTAATTGAAATAGGTATAATTCCTTGAAGCTCCTGTACTAGCATTGTAAGCAGCAAAGAAGAGAAAGACAATGACCTAATTATTTCAGAGATGGGGACAAGTAACCATAGGAGAGCAAATTCTACAATCTTCAATCTAGGCTACAATCCAAAATTTATAATGACTAATTAAGAGGGTCCAAAAATCACCTGGACACCACAAGAAAGGAAAAATATGTAATCTTAGAGTGCAGTGACAAAGGTGAATGGAGTTAAGAACCAAAGTCTAAACGATTACCTGGCCTTAAGTTCATGTGATCTGAAAAAATTATAGTGTATGTCAACTAATATCTGCTGGTAAATTTAGAATAATGCAAGTACAACTTAGAACAATACCTCTGCTTGACCTTATGAAATCAGCCTGTTTCTAATTGGAGTCCTTCCCAGAAATCTGAATTCTTTCTGCTTCCACATGCTTCTACTGTCAATGCAACCTGAACTTTCTCTGAGCTCTTGCCATCACTGATGAAGCAATAACTCCTATTTGATTCCTCTGGGATGGATTCTGGCATATGCACAAATGCTTCTGTTCCCCTAGTTGTTGGCCTTCCTTGGTCTCCCCACCTCTTAAAGTTGACCAGTTCATACTTCTTTTTCTTTTATTAGCTACTCTATTCTCCCTACTTAGCCTCATTTTGGGATCTGGTTCTTTATCCACCAGTGGTCTCGGGAGTTGATTCTTCTGAAACCCAGAGATCATATCTCTATTAACAATTATCTCTATTCATTAGCATACATAAGCACAGTCCCACACAGCATTGTACATATGTATAAAAGCAGGCCCTTCTTTCTGGTCAAAGATTCCAAATGTATTTTGTATGTAATGTTGGGCAATTTTCCTATACTGTCTAAGACTCATTTGCTCTATTTGTGAAATAGCACATGTGGAGAAAATATTTGGGATTTAAAGCAATGTGATCTTTTCAGAAGAAAGCAATTCTGTATAAAGCCTGAAGAAACCTCTTCCATGCTCTGTACCATGAGTAATTAAGTTGGAATACATTTCTGGCACAGACCTTGATTCATGGAAAGAAAAAATAATAAAGTAAGACAATATGATTTAATTGGAAGTATCTGGAGTAGAACATCAGTTTATAATCCTTGTATATCTTTATATAATCTTGAATAATCCTTTAATCCTTGTAATCTTCGAGTAGCTGCATGACTTTAGGCAAGTCACATAATCTGCCAATCAGCGAAAATACTACTAGTCTGCCTATTTCTCAGAGTGTTACCTTTGCAAAAATGTAGAAAAATGCTACACAACTCTGCAAGACTCTTCTTCCCTTCCATAAATAAATTTATTTTAATAAAATTTAGTAATCAATAAAATACTAATTTAATACAAATACTGATTTAATAATTAAAATTTTTTAATTCTAAATATATTAAGACAAATTCTTATTGTTATTAGGGAATATATTATTGCTTTTAATATTAGAATAGACATGAATCTTGCTGATAATTGAGAAACCTAGCAATAACCTTTTTTTTCCCATCCAAGTCTTTATTAAATTCCAGTTAGTTAACATACAGTGTAATATTAGTTTCAGGTACAGGATTTAGTGATTCAACACTTCCATACAACATCCGGTGCTCATCACAACAAGTGCCCTCCTTAATCCCCATCATTCATTTCACCCATCCCCCACCCACCTCCCCTCTAGTAACCATGTTTGTTCTCTATAGTTCAGTTTGTTTCTTGGTTTGCCTCTCTTTTGTTCCCCCATGTCTGTTTGTTTTGTTTTGTAAATATGTACAATGGAATATTTCTCAGCCATAAAAATTAATGAAATCTTGCCATTTGCAACAACGTGGATAGAACTAGAGGGTATTATGGTAAGCAAAGCAAGTCAGTCAGAGAAAGATAAATACCATATGATTTCGCTCATATGTGGAATTTAAGAAACCTATCAATAGTCTTACATGCCTTTGATGATTGTTTTATGTAATAAATATTTGGTCATTGCATGTAAAATCATATTAATATTGTATAATGAAAAACCATTTGATTTTCTCATATCTTGTGCTGAGGCAAAAATTATACTTGAGGATTGACATTACTTTTCATGAATGGTTGGTGGACGCTGCTTTCTAATCACATGCATCAGAAGAACTAAGTTCATGTTTTGGATGCCAATGCTTATTTCATGTCTCAATTGTGTTATTTTATATTGCCAAAAGATTGCAGATACTCATGGATGACCCATGTAGTTGAGCACCAGAAGCCCCAGCCCAAGTTTTAAGCACATGTTGTTATCTGCCATTTGGTCCTCAGTGCTTTTGCAATTCTCCTTCTCACAAAGATAGCTCCCCTATCTGGATCTCTCATCTCAGGAAACACTCCATACTCTAAATCTTGCCCTTTTTGCTTCTTTCTCTAAGGATTTACCTATCTCTTGCCCCACTGAATGAGGGACTGTTTGTTGTTTTTAAGTTAACATCTATCTAATGATAAAGAATCATAAGGAAAATGCTAGGATATAGCATCCTTGAGTGTGATCTATGGAGTGCCAATTCATTGAGTTACTCTGAAGAAAAAATCTGTGATTAAATAAAATTGGGGAATGCTGTATATTTTATCATCTTCTTGGTAATTCAAAATACGCATTAGCATACTTAAAGGTCCTGGGAAGTTCCGCAGTCAAGAATCTGGTTTCAGGGGCACCTGGGTGGCTCAGTTGTTAGGCTTCTGTCTTTGGCTTGGGTCATGATCCCAGGGTCCTGGGATCAAGCCCCATGTCAGGCTCCCTGCTTGGTGAGCCTGCTTCTCCCTCTCCCTCTGCCTGCTCCCCCTGCTTGTGCTCTCTGTCAAATAAATAAAAATAAAATATTAAAAAAAAAGATTCTGGTTTTACCTTATTCTTCCCACATGCTTCCCACACTTGTTTGAACACGTAACCTTATTTTCAAGTCACAGCTATTGATGTTTCTCAGAGCACTAATCTTCCAGAGAACACACTTTCTGTATTAGAATACACACTGTATTAGAAATATTAATAACATGATATGTCATTCCTTTTTTGTAGCATGTTTACATTTAGCAGAGACTTTACAGAGAACTTTTCACTCAGAGATTGACACATTTTCACAGAGAAGAACAATACTTTTTTATTGCACTTTGTTATTCCTTTGTTATTGCATTCAAGATTTCTTATGATTATTATTGTACCCGGATTCCTTTTATGCTGTGTAAAGCCCATTCTTTAGAGTTTTCTTTTTTAGTGAGAGTCTACTTATTGTCTGAAAAGGTCATTATTTTTCACTAACAATTGGAAGATGATGTTTCGACGGGAATGGAATTCTAAATTGTAGTTATTGTTTTAGCTCTTTGAAAATATTATTCTACTGTCTTCTGACTTCCATTTTAGCCCATGAAAAGTCAACTATTATTTGACTTATAACTATTATTTAACTGCAACTGTTTTTTAAAATCTTCTCTTTACCATCGATCTACAGTTTCACCATGGTATGTCTTAGGGTGGATTTATATATATATATATATATATATATATATATATA
>NW_024423319.1:35027086-35047554 GCF_017311325.1 Ursus maritimus | reverse complement strand
ATATATATATATATATGGCTACAATATACTCCACTTAGGCTTCATTGAATTCATGAATCAGTAGATTTTTTTAAAAATCATTTCTGGAAAGTTCACCACCATGGAAGAGACAGTCTTTATTTCTCTTATGCCTAGAGATCACCTGAAAATCTGGTTGTGTGTTTATTGAGTGTAGGAGGGTGGTGGAGAGAGTTGCTAATGGTGAAAGAATTGGTCCTCTGAAGTCCAAGAAGATTATGGAGTATACCTTCCACAGGGAAGAATCTTGCCATTCTAGAATTAATTAGTTTATTAAGTAATTTGCCATGTTAGTGCCAAAAGGTTCTAATGATGAGAATTGGTATGCTATTGAAGATGGACACGTGGTAGGGAAGTTTGTGGCTTGTTTGTGAAGAGGAGTGTTCCCACAACTCATAACATTTTTGATAGGAGGCTGTCTATTTCATTTAGGTTGAGCCCTCACCATACAGCTGGATTTGAGTAGTAAATAGCTCTTAGATCCTCTCAGGAACTTTTATTGCTACAATTCACCCAATTTCTGAATTTCTTAAATGTCACTTGATACTAAGCTTTTCAACTGTTAAAGCAAAAGAAACTTGGAAAATAAGCTGACCTTTTGGAGATTGTATTTGATCTCACCTTCATGCCCTGCTTAGGTATGGATCACCCCTTCTGGGCCACTAGCTCTAGCTGTCAGGGTATTCAATGATAGTTCTCTTCAAACTCAGCCTTTAAGACTGTTTTCAGTGGAACCAACTGGATGTCTTTCAAAACATGATGGCCTATTAGTGATCATCATTGAATTATAGCAGTATCTACAAGCCAAGGGAGTGAAAAATGGCACCTGAAGATCTAAATGTTAGAAAAATGTTTCCAGTAAATAACTTCAGAGTAAAATGGAACATTATTAGGGAGGATAATACCACATTATCAAAATATTCCTGTCACATCTCCTTGAGACAGTTGGTTCCAGGTAAAATAGAAAAATCAGTATGAGGAAAGACTAGACATAATACTTGGCATTAAGTGATCATAGTTGTCATTTATTCAATATACTTTTATTTACTTTTAAATTTGTGCCAAGCACTGAACCAGCTTCTCCAAAGTTATTTTTAAAGCACCTTTGAAAGATATCTGTACTGGGAGATATGTTCCACCACTGTAAAAGCTCAATTCAATTCATAGAGGATGGATGCAGTAGAGGTTAGAAAATCGTCAAAGGAACAGGAGAAAAATAATTCCTAGAACAGAAGGCTATCAGCTCCTTGACTGAAAGTAACTATTGGTTGTTTGGTACAAAAAAAAATTAAAAGACACAAAGGCAAACAGCATAAAATTTAGGACTCTGGGGACAAAGAGAAGCTTTCAAAGAGAAAAATAAATAAGTTATATTCAAGAGACCAAGAATCAGAACAGCTTCAAAATTCTTAATACCAATACCAGAAAGCTATAAAGCAATGTTCAAGAACCTCAGGCAAAATTATTTTAATCTAAAATTTCATACGCAGGGGGGCGCCTGGGTGGCTCAGTCTGTTAAGCGTCTGCCTTCGGCTCAGGTCATGATCTCAGGGTCCTGGGATTGTGCCCTGAGCCAGACTCCCTGCTCAGTGGGGAGTCTGCTTCTCCCTCTACCTCTGTTTCTCCCTCTTGCTCTTTCTCTCTTGCTTGCTCTCTCTCAAATAAATAATTTTTTTAAAAAATAATAAGATAAAATTCCATAGGCAGTCAAATTATCAATCAGGGTTTACTTTTGTACATGCTTTTCACAAATGAAAATCCTCAAAAATTTAAAGCTACTGGAGAAATTATTCTACTAAAACAATAAAAGAAGCCATTAGAGTGGTACCTAAAGAAACAGGTTAATCAATGCATGAGAGAGTGACAGAGAGATGAAGGGAATCTCACTAATGGCTAGTGGAAGTCCCAGAATAGCAGTAATTCAGCAAAGCTGATGTGCAACATGTCCAGACTAGACTAGAAGATAGAACCCTCCAAAAAAGCACAGAACCTACAGATTACTACACTGGTTTAAGCATATGGGTGGCTGTAAAACAAACAAACACACACACACACAAAACACACACACACACACAAAACAAACAAACAAAAAAAACCACACTTAGATATAATTCAAAGGAAACATGACAAATAAAAAAATATATGCAATTATTAAATCTAAGGGAAAATGCTGTACATAAAAGGAAATATTACCTGGAGAGATAGGTTCTTTATCTCATGCATCATCTTAGAAAGACCGTGAACCTATTCACTCAAATTTAGAGTCAGCAATGCTCTTTGATAATGAAGTCATCAGTAGGGTGATCATAAAATTAATTGTCCAAATTTGGAAACTTTTGAGAGTGAAAAGGAGGTGCTATTAATAGTTCATATGAGACAACAAGCATAATTTAAATCTCTCCTGAGCCAATTGGGACATATGGTGGTGATCCTAGCTATTATGAAAATATCACCTTCCACCTGGTGGCAGCTTTTAATTGCAAAGTACTTAGGAGAAAATAAACTGTTTGCTGATCTTGGAATCTCCCTCCTAGAACATGAATGAAAATATCACAATCTACTTCTGAAATAGAAGTCGGATGCTTTATTTGCAGGTGTTCGGGCATACATAGCTTACTATGTAAAAACAAGTAAAGCAAAGAATTCTCATTCATGATAAGTAATTTGAAAATCATGTTTTTGGAATAGACATTATTTGTTTATAATAAACAAGTATTTCATAAATTACTTATGTTAGCAAACATGGATTTTAAGCGAGTTTCTCAATAAGGCTCCAAATGTGTATATCCAATTAAGCCTAATCTTAGAGCTCTAACTTGATTTCATTAACTAATGAATAACTCCCATCTTCGTACTTTTTTTGTCAGTCCTTCTCCAGTCCTTAGCTAGGTTGATTCATTAATTATATTAATTACATGAAAAACTGTTACTCCAACCCCAATAATCACTCAAAATCCCCACTGTGTACTTGCAACATTTTAAAAAATATATAACTAAACCATTATCACAGGGGCCAAAATCAAAATATTCCCTAGTTCAACAACATGATCGAAGCTCTGTGACAACTCTTCAATATTGAAGCCAGATTTTCTTTTCCAAGCAGCATTGTGAATATATTCATAAGGATTTGAACTGTGGTTTTCTGACAAGGAATTAAGACATTACCATTTTTCTTGTCATTCAAAGCTTTTCCCAGCAAGTGTGCATGAGCTGAGGATGGGCTATTACCTTAATCTTCACATTTCCATTTGATAAATTCACATGTGACCATTTTGATGTGTTTAATGCTAAGCATAAAGAAGATTCAATAAGGGAGATTCATGGCTTCAGAGGTTTTCAAGGTGTAATGTTTGGTATTGATTATAAGTGAATTCATGAAAATGAATGAACATAACTATGAAACAAAACCACACAGCACTACTAATAGGAAAGAATTTTCCAAACTTAAGTAGTTATTCATATTATAAGAAAATTACTCACCTCAAAAGAAGCTTTTATTTGGTTTTAAGCTTATTATTCTTTTATTTTCTTTAAAATTTTTTTTTACCTTTTTTCATTTTTATGGAATGAGCGGAAAAAGGGAAACACATTGATTTTAAATGTTGATGTTAAATGGTTTTGGAATCTTACTTTTTAAAAAACATGTAATGAATTGAGCATTTTAACAATATTGCTATTTGTGAAAACCCATAGATGTTACTTTAAATAGTGCTTAGAAGAGTAAAGCAATTTTAGACATTTCTCCACACTCCTGAACAATTCTGGGTATTGTGAAAGAAAGGGACTATGAGTGATCTGATGAACTTTTCCTCCCTTGCATGCTTATGTCTAACCAACGTTGCCCAAGTCCAAGCATGCCAGCCTAAATAAGCCATCAGCATGCTGGAAAAGAATGGACAAGCTTGAAGGAAGCTATTTGGGAATAGAGAGTAACAATAAATAAGCTGACTCAACCAAAATTCAAGTAGATGACAAGGATGTATTTTGAAGTGCTAAGGTTTTCACAATTTCAGTGTGTATGTGTGCGTGTGTGTGTGCGTGCACACATGCACATGTATACTTCTGTACTTCTATACTTCTGTAAACATGTGATTGTTGAATAGCGAAAAGTTTCTGGGAACTAATTCCACTTCCTGAGTTCTAATTTTAGTTGAACCTGAGGTCAGTTAAGACAGGGTCACTATTTTGTGCAACTGTCAATTTCTTTCCATTACCCCAGAAAAGCCTATGCTCATTTGGGTACACAGGAGTGTTAATCAATGTAGTAAAGAGGTAAAATCCCTGTTTTTGTCTTTTGTAAGCTTGAACTATTTTCTACCTCCTAAAGAGAAACTCTTAAATACAATGGCCTTTTTTGCCCAGTGATTGAAATCTGTTAACATGCAATTAACATCCGTTTCAAAACTGGCTATATTCAGCCTCAACTCTACAATATGAAACTGGGATTATATAGACAAAGCCTAAGTCACCTGAAAGAGAAAATCAGCTAGAGGTGCCTATCCATTTGGGTACTTACATGACAAAGGCAACTTGGAATTTTAGCTAACTTTTGTTAATGCATCAGGCTTAAAAACCAATTAGCATCCAAGGAAACAAAATTGTGAGGGTTTGCAAGATGCTCTTTCTAAAGAGAAAAGGCCTTTAAAGGATGCTTGAAGGGGCTTCGTTCCCTGAACAATGGGCAGTCAGCCTCAGCAAGGAAATCTGTCAGGTGCCTGCGTTGCAGGAACAGCCACAGGGACAGGAGGCAGGCAGCTCTTCTAAAGGCTCTTCAGAACAGACCCCTGAAGCAATCAATCAGCGATCAACCAACTAGATTTTCCCAAGCTGCTGTTCTGTATCAAGCACTAACAGTTAAGAAAGTGAGCTGAAATTTGGAAGTTAGAAATTGAATAGTTTTTATACTAATTCAAAGTTCAGTTTTGGCAAGATGACTTAGAAATGGCCTGTCCTCATTCGTGCTATCTTTGCTCCAAGGCCCTCTTCCAGGATATACCCCATTCAGTGATTAGCTACACAGATCACAGTGATGTCACCAATAAAATAATTTTTGGTGGAATTAGATTAAGACCCTAAACCTTGAAAGGGTATGATCAATACATTGATATGCAATTTAAAATAAAACTTTATTTTTCAAAATGACATAAAACTTGAATATAAGCTAAAATTAAATAATTTAGATGTTTTTTCTAGGTATTTCTCTTCTAGGTATTTTTTTTATTATAAAATCTGGATAGATGAACTAAACTTTGCTGCTGCTCTACATATGAGTTTAGTTTGAGTTTTGGGTAACTCATTCCTGGACCTCGGTTAAGATTTCTATTATTAATCAGAAACATCCTTCCAAATTGGGTTTACTAAAGTGCACACCACAGACAAATTCTGGAAAACTGACTTCACAATTGCAAAACTTCTGAAATCTTTTGGGAGCCCCTACCTTACAGTTTCTTTCCTATAAAGGGGGATTCATAATTATTTCACTGAACTTTATTTTTAACTCTTAAAAATGTAGTATTTGTTGGTCTGTAGTCAGATGCCAGGAAAGCATGTTTGGCTAAGTTAACATAGTAGAGGTTTAGGATTTTAAAATTTCTCCATTTAGGGTATTTGTTTGTAATCCCCTAAATAAACTAAGGTGGATGATCACATTCATTTCTCAGAGGTGGATTCTAATCATATAGCGCCTTTTTAAAAAAGATTTTATTTATTTATTTGACAGAGAGAGAGACAGTGAGAGAGGGAACACAAGCAGGGGGAGTGGGAGAGGAAGAAGCAGGCTCCCAGCAGAGGAGCCCAATGTCGGGCTTGATCCCAGGATCCTGGGATCAGGCCCTGAGCCTAAGGCAGACACTTAATGACTGAGCCACCCAGGCGCCCCCATATAGTGCCTTTTAACAGTGATAGTTTAGCCTATACGTGAGACCAAATCTAACGGCCTTTTAAGGAATTTTAGTCTAAAATCAAATTACTCAAGATAAACAAATTTTGGTAAATCAGCAGCTCATTCAGGTAAGTCAATTAATCATTTGGTTAACTAATTCTTTTTTGCCAAGTCACCCAGATACTTCTAGATAGTGAAAATGCAATTCTTTGGGAGACAGGAGGCATAGATGAGATTGAACTTATGATAACCTCCAAATTCAGATATAGAATTCTCATGAGGCAGTACTCAAATTGTTATTTAAAAAAGGGAGAATTGGAGCACTTGCATGGCTCAGTTGGTTAAGGGCTGCCTTCAGCTCAGTTCATGATCCCAGGGTCCTGGACTCCCTGCTCAGTGGGGAGTCTGCTGCTCTCTCTCCCTCTGCCCCTCCCCCACTCATGCTCTTGCTCGCGTACGCACTCTCTCTCTCTCCCTCTCTCTCTCAAATAAATAAAATCTTTAAAAGAAAAAGAGGGAGAATTAACAGTCATTAACAGCTAGTTTCTAGGCACTTTCCTATATTTTATTAAATCTGTTTTATATCCTCTTTACATTAACTTTATGAGGTTAATATGATCATAGTAATGCAGATGTAGAAACTGAGGTCTAGAGATATTAAATAACTGGACTGTGACTAGTCAGGGATAGATCCAGGACTGGGGCCCAGATAGGCAAACTCTAGAAATGTTTCTCTATTTTTTTAGGCAGCATCCATAATAAGTTAAGAGTTATGACTCTGGAGCTGGACTGCCTGGGTTTGAATCCCTTAACTTTAATTATTTCAATTACTAGTCGTGTGACCATGAAAAATGTGTTAATTCTCTGTGCCTCAGTTACCATGTCTGTAAAATGGAACAATAATAGTGTCTGTCTCATAGGGTTGTTAAAAAGAATTAATGAGTTAAAATTAGTAAAAAATTTAAAGCTTTAGAATAATGCTTGGTACAAAGAAAGTACTAAATAAGTGGTAGCTATTGTTACTATTTTTATTACATCATCCAGTTGATAGTTGTCAATAATGAGAGGCTGTTGCTGTTTCGGGTAGAGTGATTCATTTTTTAAAAAGTCCTTATGTTTACAAATAAATGGGAAAAACAAGTGAAACTAGGATTTTCTTGCCAATTTCATCTAACAGTAATTTTGCCTTGAACATTTTTAAATATTAAAACATATCAGAATATTTAGAATATTATTTCCCTACCTTTTATAAGCCATGCCTCTTTGGTATATGTAAATAATTTTATATTACCATTAATGTTATTTGTAATTTTAAGATAAACTACATATAAAGATTGAAAGCAGATTGAAGTTAATGCAACAAAGGTTAGCTCTATTTTCAAAATACACTTTCCATCTATTCTTATGTTTGAGAAACACTGACTTAGCAGATATGACAACATGTACTGAGTGTCCTTAGACAAGTAATACAATCTCTGAGAAAGAACCTCAGTCACCTATTGTAAAACAAGGATAAATGCACAGGTTTGATCTCCTGTGCCAGGATGCACTGGGAATCAAATAAAACACCAGAGAGAAAGGCCTTTTCTATTCCAGAAGCATGATCCAAAAAAGAGACATGGTTATTGCTGTGGATGGCAGCAAACTTGTCATTTTGCTGTTAGTTGCTCATTCATCTTAGGTAAAAGCATCCACATGTATTTCATTGTTCTCCAAGTCAAAGAAATCCAAACCTTTTCTTGTCAAGGAAGATAAGTAATATTTCAGTTTGATGAAGGACAGCTCCGTGAAGAAAAATGAACCATTCAGGAACCATTCACAAAATGTTAGTTTTCCAAATGCTTTCTGATCGAAGTCTACTTGGCAATTTATAATTTAATGATATGACTGTTAAGCATATCCAATGCAGATGCAATCCTTGTAATTCATGACATTGTGAGGAAAATATACTGTGAATCACTGCTATTTAATCTCAAGTGATATACACATCTTAGGACACATTTTATGGTAATAACTAAAATGAATCAGAGAATCATTCAGAATGAATATGTTCCTGGTCACTGATTGCGGGAAGATTGGCTAATATACCATGTTCATTATTTGTGCAACCTCCGCTTATTGCTGTATTTGCATGCAAATGACTTAGTTTTTCTTTCAATTTAAATAGAATTTTCCATTACAAACAAAGAGCTAAATGTAAAACCCTAAAAGAAAATTTGTGGGCTGCTTTTATTAAAAATGGTCCTGATAAAATAAAAGGAAACAGCTGCTGGAAGAGTAATCCCATTTTGACATTCTAACTGGAATTTTAGCAAGTTTTAAGCAAAATAGGCACTATCTCATCTCATCTAGATTTGCCTTTTTCTCAATAGTGATGAATGCAAGAAATGAAGTTATGGGGTAGGATTTAACTCTGTGGTTACAGAGTTATGGAAGAGAAGGAAAGAAAGGGGGTAAAACAAAACGAACTTGGATGGGGAAGACAGGGAAGAAATTTTGGAAAGGTTTGCAGCTGCACAAATATGGAAGAGTGGGCTGTGAGACACACACATACCAAAAAGAGCTTGAGCCTCATTCTTGTGAGCTTACTCCTCCTCCTTTTCTCATCCCCTATCCTTCCCACACACATTTCAGACTAGATCAGTCCTGCTAATCCTTGCTGTCATTCAGTTGAAAGCCCAGAGCAGATTTTGACTGACAGCAAAACGACTGCATTGCATCATTTTTATATAAAGAGCAATTTTAATGCTTTGCCAAGATGAAAGCAGGTGGAAATACTGACGTCTTCCTTTGTCGTGTTTCCCATTCGTGAGTTAACTTTTTTAATTGCTTCAATTGATGTTTTTCTGTGAATGTAAACTACAGGAAGCTGTCAGAAGACCAGAAAAATAATTCCAGTTTAAAAACAACAATAAAAAAATAAAATAAATAAAATTAAAAAAAAACAATAACAACAACAAGCCTTGCCAGAGACTGACTTATTTTTGGACTAAGTCTAGAAACGGGGATTGCTAAACAAATTAATATTTTCCAAAGGATTATAGGAGGAATGCCTAAATCACTGATTCGAGCTCTTAAGTTCCAAAACCACTGTAGTAACCTCTATTTACTGATAAATAAATACTTCAAACATTGTAGAGCTTCAAAAATCTCAGCTAATAACCATTCGAATCCGCTCATTTTATAGATGAAGAGACAAACTATGCTTGGTGGCAGATAGGGGAACAGGGTACATATGACTTGACTTCCAGTCTATTGGGTATTTCTACTATTTTTCATGCTGTCCATTTAGAACCTAATCACAATCATATTTTAACTAAAACAAGTCCCATCAATTGCTAAAAATTGGTTAGCTTTTTAAAAATCCATCTCATGACACTGTGTGAAAATAACTCCTCTATATTTCTTTTCAAACTTTGTGATTTAGACTTTTTGCTACATCAGAATTGCCTTCCTCCCAATTACTCTTAATTATTGAAGTTTTGTCCATAGTTGCATCTTGAAGCTTTGTGGTTTCTCAAAGTGGCAATTTAGTAAACAGTGGTAAAGTTTGGTTTCTATTTTCTGTCCTTATTTTTATCACCTCAAGATAGTTAATAAATCAGTGTCCCTACCATGGATATAAAGGGAAAGGAAATTAACTATGAAAAATGGTTTTTAGAAAAGTATACTTGAAGACTTTTTATGTTAGATTGTGAAATCATTTTATACCCATTATCTGATTTATGGTGCATGATTTGACTTCTTAATCACTCTCCAAAACATGGTCATTGCTGTACAATTCAAAATGCCAAAATAGATAAACACATGTAGACAGTAAGCCTAGTTTATGTTTATAAAAATGGAAAACTTCCTTGAAGATTTATTGAAGGGTTCCTTTTTTTGAATGAGCATGAGATCATTTACATTTCAGTCCTTGTATATGCTGGTCATCTCAGCCCTCATTTTCAGACACAGGCACATAGTGTCTTCATGCCTCATTTTCACTATTCACCATAGACTGTGCCCTTGTTCTTGTTCTATTTCTCCTGTCAAAGCTCATCATGTATGATTCCATTCTTTAGAGACCCATCAGATGATTTGCTGGCAGATTGGTGGATTATTCCTTTGTACATAGGGTATCTCATTGATTCTAAGACACACATTTTTCTACATCCAACATCTTTGATATAGGGCTGCATCCTAAAAATCTATGGTGTTTCACCATCAATCAGGTATAAATTGGTTGTCATTGTCTGCATGGTAAAATTTGATCAGAGTTTTTTATGTAGTCATCACTACAATGTGTTGTATACTTTTTTGGTACTATATGTGTTATCACTTTTTTTTTTAAATGTCTCCAGAAAGACTGTAATGTGATTTCTCTTTGGGGCAAAAGTTACTGAGCATGCAGGAAGGGGACAGGCCTGAGTTTGATATTAGTGATCATGGTAAGCAGAATAATGCCATCCCCTCTCCCCAATATGTCAACATCTGAATCCTAGGAACCTGGGAATGTTACCCTATATCTCATATAGCAAAGGGTAACTAAAGTGGCTAATCAGAAGACTTTAAAATAGGGAGATTACCCTAATAAAGTGTCAGCATAAACCCAGTGTGATTACAAGGGCACTTACAAGTGGGAGAGAGAGGCAGGAGATGAGTCAAAATCAGCAGGAGATGTGACTACAAGAGAGAATCAGAGTCATGACAGGGTGAGAATTTAGCCTGACATTGCCAGCTTCGAATGGAACCATGAGCCAAGGAATGTGGGAAGCCTCTAGACGCTGGAAAAGGCAAGGAAACAGGTTCTCAAGTAGAGTCTTCAGAAGGTGTGCAGCCCTGCTGACAACTTGATTTTAGGCCTTTGAGACCCATTTAAGACTTCTGACCCCCATAATTTTAAGATAATAAATTTGTGTTGCTTTTAGCCACTGACTTGGCTGCAGTTTGTTACAACAGCAATAGGAAGCTAGTTATATTAGTGATTAGCAGAGAAATGGCAAATTTTTAAGTTTCTTTCAAAGAACAAACCAAAAGTTTGATGAAACTTAAGAAATAATGATGCCTACATGTAGATAGACCTGCATTACATTCTTTTTCGTATATGTGAAAAATGATTATTTACCATACATCTAGTAATGCAACTGAAGGCAGAAGACAGAAATCACCAAATCCTTTGCAGCTGATGAAGGAAATTGTAAAGCAATTTGTAAAGCAATTTTAAAGAAACTAATGTGACCAATTCAAATAGTATGTAGACCTATCATTAAAGCATTAAGTCATAGTTAAATTTACATTTGTTTTTTCTTAGGAGTACATAAAGTAATAGTGTTTCTTACAATTGATGTCATCTTTCATTCAGTGAAATAAGTTAATAGTAAAGGATTTTTCTATCACAAGATTGATTCAGGCTCATTGTGTATATTTTATAAAACAGAGAAATGTCTAAAAAAGAAAAATGAAATCTTCCATAATCCTCCCATATGAGTCAGGATAGTCCAGTCCATGTAATAACAAGCAACCCCAAGTCTCGGTTGCTAAAACAAAGATTTATTGCTCACTCATTCTTCCTATCAATAGTGATCTGGCAATGAGAATTTCTACTCATGATGGTCATTCAAAGACTGAGTTTAATGGAGCAGCAACTGAGTTGAACAAAACGTTGAGTCATGTCAGAGGGCAGAGGGTTTTTAGAAATTCTAATAATACCAAGTAGATGCTGAATTCCAGAAGTAACGTATTATTATTTCTGTTCACTGCAAACTGGCCAGAAGTAGTTATATGGCTCCATCCAACTAGAAGGAAGCCAGGAAATTCAAACCTATCATGTGTTATTTTAATAAACAATAGTTAATGATTGTGGCATTTAACACTCAGAGATAACCAGTGTTATTATTAAGAAGGTAATGCATTTTCATCCAATTTTAAAGCGAGTATTTATATATTACTAACAAAATTGACAATCAACTATATATATAATTTTATTTAACATACATAGGAATATTTCCTAATGTAATTAAACATTTTTGAGACATGTTATTTAATTGCTGTATAATATTCCACCTTATGTATTTATCTTAACATTCCCATTATTGGAGATGTGCAGTGTATTTTCTAAAATTTCTGCAATTATAGACAATGCTCTGGTGAATATCCATATAAATTAATAATGATAAAATCAAGTACTAGTTTTCAGTACCTTAAGTTATAAAACAAGCAAAACGAGGATTTTAGTAGCTATAGCTACTAAAGTACTATAGTACTATAGCTACTATAGTCTTTAGTAAAGACTAAAATATTCAATTAGTCTATTGAGTGCCATCTAAATGAGTTCTCACAAAATAGAACTAGAATTTCTAAGTCACTGAAAGACATCTCAACAACAAGGATGTCTTCTTACATTTAAATGTAAAGTTAAATAGGTGGAGAATGCCAGTTCTGGCAAAAAGTGGAGTCACAGGGACCAGATTTAACCTTCTTCCTGAAACAAATATAAACAAAAAATAACAAAGTAATTGAAACAATGATATCAAGACACTGGACATCAGGTAATCAAGGACAACGAACCCTGAAATCCACTTAAATAAGGTGAGCCATATGGTTTTCCAAGTTTATTTGCTTTAAGAGAATTCTGAGGCCATCACACAGGTAGGGAAGCCAGGCAGTGTCCTGTGGAGTCTCTGTGTTGAGGGGCTGGAGGTCTCGAGAAACCAAGCTAACTAAAAATATATAAGGCAGCGTATTGGAGAGAGCGTTCAGGAAGTTGTAAAGAATGCCAGGAACATGAGATGTCAGAACCGACAAGGAAACACATGAGTACTAAAGACATTTATGAGTACCAAAAGAAGCCAAGCCTGTATAAACCAACCCTCAGGCCTAGCTTCTTTTCTTCGCACATAAGAGAGAACTTAGAGTATTAAGAATTCTGAGTAGATGACTGGATTAAGTGTATGAAGAAACTACCTGAGTCAGAGGAGAACATCGTCAGAGAAGATCAGAGAGTACAGTGTCTGGCACTCACACAAGACTGGAAATCATGCCTTTTTCCACAAGCAAGACTGGAAAACCTATAGTTCATGGGGCATTGGGCAGAGTGCTCAGAAGGGTCTTGACTCATTAGTGGGGAATAAATGGTGCTAAACTAATCATGGCTTTGGTCTTACCTAACAATTCTTGAAAACAAGACCTGAAAGGATCAAACCATTTCCAAGTAATTTTACTACATCCCAGAACAAAGCACAAGAATATATATACACGATATGCATATATATAGGAATATTTATTTGTAAGAATATATATGTTACCTCAACAAGGTAAAACTCACAAATTCTGTCATCCAATAAAGAATTACCAGGCGTGGAAAGAAGCAGGAAAATATAATTTATAATGAAGAGAAAAATCGCATAATTGAAATTGACCTAGATATTAGATGGTAGCAGATAAGGACATTAAACCAGTTGTTATAATTGTATTATATATGTCCAGAAAGGTAAGCAGAGACATGAAAGATATTTAAACAGGTTCAAATAAAACATCTTAGGGATGAAAACTACAGTGTACAGGCTGAAAAATTCACCGGTTGGGATTAAGAGCAGATTAGGCACTGGAGATAAAAGGATTAATGAACTCAAAGGCATACCAACAGAAACTTCCCAACATGAAGCAAAGAGTGAAAAATAATCCAGTGAAAGGAATAGACCATTCCCGAGTGTTGGGATAACTTCAAGGAGTCCAATATGAGTATAATTCATGCCCTTAGAAAAGAGGAGACAGAGGGCAGAACAAGAAAGATACTTCAAGAAATAAAGGCCAAAATATTTCCAAAATTGATAAAAACCATACACCCAGGGATCCAGAAAGTTCAAAGAACCTCAAGGACAAAAGTTCAAGGAAAAGTACAAGGCACACCAGTATTGGATTGCTTGAAACCAGCAATGAAGAAAAAAATCTTAAAAGTAGGCGGAGAATAATGAACAAACTTGGAGGGCTGACACTATCTGATTTCTAGATTCATTATATAGTTATAAAACATAGAAAGCAGTGTGATTTTAGCCTTTGGGATAGACAAATCAATGGAACTGAGGAAAGAGCTGAGAAAGAAATCTACAAGTATATGGGCAACTGATTTTGACAAAGGTACAAAAGAAAGCTAGTGGAAAAAAAGATTTTCAACAAATGTTACTGGTCAGTTAGATATCAATATGCAAGAAAATGAACTTTGATCCATATCTTGTACCATATACAAAAGTTAACTCAAAATGGATCATAGGCCTAAATATAAAACCTAAAATTATAACACTTGTAGAGAAGGGTTCAACTATCTATGGCTTGTGTGCTAGTCGCCAGTCTTTATAAATTAAGTTTTACTAGGAAAGAACTCCACCCATGTGTTTGCAAGTTTTCTATAGATGTTTCTATGCTACAACGGGAGAGGTGAGAGCTGTATTTCTAAAAACATTTTTTTATTGTTACCTAAATATGATCTTTATTTATTCTAATAGAACTGAGAGATATGAGGCAACTTCCCAATAAAGTTTAGTATTTGGGTATTAAGGTAAAAGAGAAGGCAGTGCATTTTTTTTCCATTTAATCAATGGATTCCAGGAGCCTAGAAAGTTATATCAGATCTTAAAAGTTTATCATATCTTTTAAAAAAATTTTTTTATCTCTAAAGACAATTTTGAGAGCAAGGGACAGGGAGAGAGAGATTGACACACACAGAAATTACAGGTTATGTTTTATAGTAACTGGCACTTGTGTAGCCTTTACAGAGGATCTTCGGTTACAGCCTTTGGAAGGCAATAGTATAGTGAAAGTACTTTGCTCGTTGAAATTTTCAAAAAATTTTTCGAGTCTAAGCCACTACCATGTGTATGTAGTCGTTGTGTTCCCCATCATTTTAACTTGCATAATTAGTTACTAATCAGCCGTTGATTTTATCACTGTATTTTTTCTATACTGGAATTTCAAGACTTGCAGGCCTTGGAATCATATAATCCAGTGGCTTTTTAGGCGGCTTGTAAGGGGCCTTATGATTGGTTTGTCTTTAAGAGCACACTGTGAATGGGGGATTTATAAAGCATGAAGTCACCTTTCACCTGGTGTGGACAAAAGGGTAGTACATCCCTGAAGATGCAAAGGGCACCAGAGATTAATCTAACTTTTGCAATTTTGCTGAGGCTACTCCTTGTGACAGGTCACTGAAATATATTAAAGCAAGCAATTGGAGGCACAGGTGCATTTCAGCACAACAGAGACATAGTATGAACTCAAGCATTTGTTTCTCTTGTTCTGTTTATGGAGTGCTGATATCACCACAAATAGTAAATAACTGAATAAAAGTTCCTTTCCTTTCTTCATCCGATGCCAGAACACCCAGATGCAATATAAAATATTTAGTCCTCTATCTAAATATTTGTCCCCATGATGTGAAATATACAACAGCATGCAAAATGTGGGACTATTGATGGCATTTTCATTGGGTCCTATTCATGCACTGACAACTTAGTATAATGGTAAGAAGCATAGGTATATTGCTAAGGTCCAAATCCTTTTTCAGCTGCTCACTAGCTGTGTCGCCTTAAGGGGGTTCAATAACCTTTCCTTTCCTATTTCTGCATCTGCAAAATGAAGATAATAAGCATACCTAAGCAGAATTGTTGCCATAGTAAACTCAGATAAATGTAAAGTGCCAGGCATATAATGAACATTCATTCATATTATCTTTTTTATTCCTTATAATAAAGCATTCGGTGATGTCACAGAGCTACCCTGGAACTAGGAAGAGGATGACCCTGGGGGCTCTTGGGTCCCCTGATTCTTTTATTCCATTTGTTAAAACAGATCTAGAGTGACTTGAATGGTATGAATGCCAAGCCAGTTGGGAGGTGGGGGTGCAGGACCTTGGAATGCCCTTCAAGCACATGCAGGCCTGCTTGGGCATGTGATCCCATTCTTTCCCATGTGTTTACAATGTAAGCAAGGCAGGGGGTCTTCTTTCATTTTGTTTTTAGTAGCTACATGATTATAAAAGGGGATAATAGCTACTGCTAATCTTCCCTACTCAATGCCAGAGGAATTTCCTCTCATTAAGGACCTTTGTCTTGGAATTTGGATTTAAGATTTTATAACCTAAATGGAACATGAGGGGGAAAATAAGCTTTTTAGTTTTGTACATTCCAGCCAGAAATAATTGTCCTTCAGAGGTGTACCCTATGGAAACAGCTGTTCATTAGAGAGGTTCTTTTCCTCAAGGGTCAGCCCTTAAACAAACTGTAAAGGAGGCCATGTTGATCCTTGGAGATGTTCTGCCACCCTCTTGAGTGTTCTTTGGCCCTTGTGTAATGCCTCAGTCCCAGGTGTCCAGTGCCTTCCTGATGGCCTGGATATTCCTAGTCAGGAAGGAAAGCATTCTGGTAAGTTAATTGTCAATAAGGTGTCAGATACCTGATCAATTACCTCTCCAAGAGAAATTTTGAAAGGGACTGTTCATAAAGGGAAACCTTATTGGTAGGAATTGCACTGTAATGAGTCTGAAGGAGAGAGGTGTATATACAGAGATTAGTAATCTTTACATTCCAACTGGTTGTTATACTAGAGTGTAAGGCCAAATCTACCTTGAGTGCTTGTAATGGTCAGAAAGCTAAACTGTTCAAGTTCAATAATTATAACTACCATGCCCCAAGTGCCAGAGAGCATCTGGGGTGGAAATAACCTTGGAAGAGAAATAATATAAGGTTAAAGGGAAAAGAACTTTGATCTATAAACCTGTCAATTTGAGTACTATGTGGAAAACTCTCAGTGTGGGTAAGACACCCAGTGCTTGTCAGGATTAAGGGAATTATTCACTTTTAGTCCAAATATCTTTAATCTATTGGAATATATGGCATTAGGAATTCACTAATTAAATTTTTGTGAATCAGAACTCAGTCTCCTAACTTGGCAATGTCATTGCCCTTTATTTTCTATAGAAATAAAATGCAACATCTTTTTTTTCATTATGTTCAGTTAACCAACATATAGTACATCATAAGTTTTTGTTGTAGTGGTTCAATAATTCATCAGTAAGTGCAACATCTTTTTAATGAGAATTTTAATATAAAACTAAACTTAATGGGAGTTTCAACATATTTATATTGTTTATTTTAGTGTGTATTATCTAAAGTTCTTATAAAATAATTGCTTACAAATGAATTTCTTGCAAAGAGCAACCACTGTGAATTGGGAATCCTTTATATTTATATCCTTTATATTTCTTATTTTTTCCCTTGCTTATGGAATTCTGAACGCATGTCCAAAGCCATTTTACCATGGTCTGTATACCGTCAGAATAGCTGTGATGTGATTTAAAATTTCCATTATTTGAACTAAATCAACATAAATTGGAATGAAAGGGACCACTGTATGATTTTATAAGCAACAGGACTGAAAGCTTTATATTTCAAAAGCGTGAGACTAGATGGATGGGCGTGACTTGCTTGAGTAGCTTAATTTATTGGAGCAGGAATAGATTTAAATCTTAAAGAGAAAACCTCACTGGATATAGACATGCCTTTTTGGACACTTAAAATGTTGCAAGAAGGTTCTTTGTTAATATGTGCTGTACATTTCTTCCTACTCATAGATTTAAAAAAAAAAAACCCACATTCCACAAGGGGAGTAGAATACAAGCTTCCTTATATGGCCCTTCTCCTGAGTCAAAGGTATATTGAAAATAAGATGCATGTAAATTCTACCCTCACAGTGTTTTTTCCCTTTCCTGATATACAAACCCAGGGGTCTGTTGATCTGTCCCCACTTTTTCTGGGTAATGCTGCTCTCAGAAAAGTATTACATGTCAGTCATTTTCATCATACAGTGAATTCCATTCAGTGTGTGGGAGAAGAAAATCTATTATTTTAAAATTGTATTTATTCAATTGTATATATACAATTATACACTGTGTCAAAATAGTCCTCTTTGTATAAAAGAGATAACTTGCTAAGTTTATCTACTCAGCCTCACTTTAAGGGAGATTACTTAAATTAGCCCAGGCAGAAATGTTACCATATGCTCCCATTAGCAGCTCTGAAGAAGGGAAGCAGATTTGAATGAAGCCCACATCTGAACATGAACCATAGAGCAGAGGTTTTGTTTAGAGAGAAAAACTGCTGCAGATCCTTCTCTGAAAAGAGAAAGTTCCTTTATTCTTAAAACAAAATAAGTTAGTGTCTCTTATATTGTGGGTTTTCACAAAGTAATTGTAGAAAAGGCCATGCAAAAATTCAATTTTGTTACAAAACCATGAATAGGCTGTGAAAGGAAAACAGAGAGTGAATAAAAATAAATGTATCTGTCATATAAGAGAAAGTGATACTTAGTTCATCATTCATTTCCTTTTTTGTTTTGTTCATTTGAGGAACTATTTTCATTGCTTTACAGCTTTACTTTGTGCATGGGTGACATCAGTTTTGTTATGATAACATTAGAATGATATTTTCAAAGAAGTTCTTATTTGCCCAATCGTAAGAACCACAAACGAGCAGGTCAACGGGCAGAAATGACATAAGAAAATACAAGACATTTAATAAATTCATTAAGCTATTTCTAATACGTACTGAAAGAAGTTCAGACATCACATCAGGCAGGAAGAAGCAGAAGCGTTAATACTTGGGGAGGCAGGGAGCTTTGGGGGAGGTTGGCAGTCACATCCCTAAATATAGTATCTCCTTGTCCAGAAAGGCTACCAGGCTACATGTATATGACTTTCATAATAGAAACATATTTTTTAGTAAAATCCTTATGTTGAAGAGGATGTAATAAATCTCCTTTTACTAAAATGGCTATTAAAAAGGCAGTTCATATTTTTGTAAAGTGAAAATGTCTATCATTTCTATGATTTTTCCCCTAAAAATTATGTGAGATATTCAGATATAAGACTCAGAAGAAAATTTCTAAGATAATAACCTTTAAAACTTGATCGTAGACATTTTTTTAAAAATATCACTGATAATTATACTCATTTACTTCTGATATAACTCAACTTAGTACCTTGCATGATACTACTTTCAAAGCAAGTTGTAGATCAAAATCCTAGTGACTGGAATTGTAAGATGTATGCCTTATAATTCCTTATCCTCTGCTGTAGGTAATTGCTGTGGCAATCCCCATGACTTGGGGTACTACTGAAATTCTTCAATGCCATCTGAAAGCATAAATTTGTCTGTTTATCAAGTGTATATGTTAACTATTTGAGGAGTTTCTGAACGGAGGTACTCACCCTTTTCCCACTACTTTTGACTCTGAAATGTTTATATCTATGCAATGAAAACATTCTTCCTTAGTAGGTATTGAGATAATATAAAAAACACTATGAGATGTTTTGGGTGGTTGTTCAGCCAAATGTCATAAATTATAAATACAGTATGAAGAATTTGAATGTTGCTAATAAGTTAAGAAATAGTCATTACAGCCAGTAACTCATCATTTTCCCTCATATTGCCTGATCGTATGACTGTGAAAAATTAAGACATATGATTTATCTGGAATTTATAAATATTCATGTGTACTTACAAATCAGAAACTGTTACACAACTAGTACTCTGTCAAAACTAGATTTTAACTTGGGAAAGCAATAGTCCATTGGTCTATTCACCCAATTCATCAAACTAAATATTTTATTCATATTTGAGAAGTATATGTTTATGCTTATAATGTATTTTGTTTGGGAATTTGAAAATAACTGAAATGATTACAGTGACTATAATCAAATACTTTTCTTTTTAAATCTGATCCCTTGAGAAAATCGGGATTGAAAGGAGACCTATTAATCTAATAAAAAGATGTTTTAATGTAATAAAAATTAGGTTTTTATTCTAATTTTACGCTATACCAAGCTTTATTCAGTTCAAGAGTCAAAAGAAATACGTTCCTTTATTATACTTTATTTTTCTACTTTATTAAAAGAAATACTTGCTTTATAAACTGGTCACTGAAAATCAAGTTTAAAAGGATTAGTACATGTCAGTATATGGACAAACTCAAATAATCCCAGCTCTGCCATTTGTTAACTGAGTGGCCTTAGGCCACTTTATGTTTCAGTTTCCGTATCTATAAAAATCATGGTAATACTTCTTTATTTCACTTGATGTTATATAGTAAGCATTCAACAAATGGTACCTATTATCATTGTTATTATTATTACAGGACTATACCAAAATTTGTATAAAAGAAGCCAGACCTATTGGTTGGCTGATAGAGGCTTGGCTTCCTTTGGCAGTCATTAGTACCTTTAGTACTCATCAATTTCCTTGTGATTTCAAACTTCTCTTGTTCTTGACATTTACTACAACTTAATGAAAGCCTTGTTTCTTAATAGGAATTCCAATATTTAATTGGAATACTATAGATGATTAGCATGTGAAAGAAAAAAACCCTGGAACTCTAACGGAATTTTTGATAATTAGCATACAAAAGGCTGTCATTTGACAGACAAATGTTACTCTGTTCTTTTGACAGCAGAAGGGGCCTGATAGAAAATGTCCTATCCGTACGACAGACTAACATCTTTGAAAAATTGTGGATTTTCCTTTCAATCAGATTTATTAGG
>NW_024423319.1:35025604-35027077 GCF_017311325.1 Ursus maritimus | reverse complement strand
CGTAACAACTTTTTGAGATAAAATTTACATATCATAAAATTCATTTTTAAAAGTATATACTGTAATACTAGAGTGCCACAGATGTTACCATTATTTAATTTTAGAAATTTTTATCACCTTGAAAAGAACCCTTCTACACATTAGCAGTCCCTCACCATTTCCCTACTTCTCTATGACTATTACGAATAATGCTGCTTTCAACATTCCTGTACACGTTTTTGTGTGTATTTATCTATTCCAGCTCTTTTGGGTATATACCTAGGAGTGAAATTGCTGGCTAATATGCATTGAATTTTTAGGGGAATTACCAAACTGTTTTGCTAAACCAGCTGCACTATTTTATGCTCCCACCAGCAGTGGATAAAGTTTTTGTAGGGAAAGAAAGAAAACTTTCCTCTACTACCTTAAGTTCAGTGTCTGAGAACTGTGAATTAAAATAACAAAAGACAGATTAATGTGAGAAAACGTTTATTTCACACGCACACAGGAGCTTCACAGGAAAGAAATGAAAATCCCAAGGAAGTAGTTAGGCCCAGGGGCTTATATACCACTCTGATAAATGGTGGTAAATTTTGGAGAAGTGACAAGAAGATGAGGGTTATTTAGTAAGATTAGCTGTGTAGACAAGTCAATGCTGTCTCCATTGATGAGTCATCACCTCTTCCTGGTAGATGAGAGGAGAGGGGGATACCACCAAAAGGGAAATGTATGCCCTGCTTTTGGGTAGAGAAGGGGAGGGCAGAGAGTTCTTCCTATGTCTGTTATTTCTTAATTGCCTTCAGCTCAAAATAATCATTATGCTCAAGTGGCATATTTTGCAGTGGCATATTCTTATCACCTTCAGTTTCAATTTCTCTGCATCCTCACCTATACTTGCTATTTTTCTTTCTTTTGATTATAGCCATCTTTGTGGTGTATAGTGGTACCTTAATGTCATTTTGATTTGCATTATGCTAATGGATAACGATTTTGAACAAATGTTCATGTTCTTATTGTCCATTTGTATACCTTCTTTGAAGAAGTGTCTATTCAGAGACTTTGCCTAGTTTTCAAATTAGATTATCTATCTTTCGTTGCTGATTTATTAAAGCTTATTTATTGTAACTACTCTTATTGTCTTAAAATCTGTTTTTTTAATTCATGTATTTATTTGAGAGAGAGAAAGCATGCATGAGTTGGGAGAGGGACAGAGGGAGAGAATCTCAAGCAGACTCTCTGATGAACAGGGAATCAGATGAGGGGCTCGATCTCATGACTCTGAGATCACCACTTAAGCCAAAATCAAGAGTCGACGCTTAACTGACTGAGCCACTCAGGCACCCCTTAAAATCTGTTTTTGAAGTATAGTTTACTAGGTATAGAATTTTTGTTTGTTTGTTTGTTTTTTCTTTCATCATGTTAAATATATCATCCCACTGCTTTCTGGCTTCCCTGATTTCTGATGTGAAGTCAACTGTTATTCTTATTGAGGAC
>NW_024423319.1:34956893-35025594 GCF_017311325.1 Ursus maritimus | reverse complement strand
GTTCCTTTATTATACTTTATTTTTCTACTTTATTAAAAGAAATACTTGCTTTATAAACTGGTCACTGAAAATCAAGTTTAAAAGGATTAGTACATGTCAGTATATGGACAAACTCAAATAATCCCAGCTCTGCCATTTGTTAACTGAGTGGCCTTAGGCCACTTTATGTTTCAGTTTCCGTATCTATAAAAATCATGGTAATACTTCTTTATTTCACTTGATGTTATATAGTAAGCATTCAACAAATGGTACCTATTATCATTGTTATTATTATTACAGGACTATACCAAAATTTGTATAAAAGAAGCCAGACCTATTGGTTGGCTGATAGAGGCTTGGCTTCCTTTGGCAGTCATTAGTACCTTTAGTACTCATCAATTTCCTTGTGATTTCAAACTTCTCTTGTTCTTGACATTTACTACAACTTAATGAAAGCCTTGTTTCTTAATAGGAATTCCAATATTTAATTGGAATACTATAGATGATTAGCATGTGAAAGAAAAAAACCCTGGAACTCTAACGGAATTTTTGATAATTAGCATACAAAAGGCTGTCATTTGACAGACAAATGTTACTCTGTTCTTTTGACAGCAGAAGGGGCCTGATAGAAAATGTCCTATCCGTACGACAGACTAACATCTTTGAAAAATTGTGGATTTTCCTTTCAATCAGATTTATTAGCAATTTCGTAACAACTTTTTGAGATAAAATTTACATATCATAAAATTCATTTTTAAAAGTATATACTGTAATACTAGAGTGCCACAGATGTTACCATTATTTAATTTTAGAAATTTTTATCACCTTGAAAAGAACCCTTCTACACATTAGCAGTCCCTCACCATTTCCCTACTTCTCTATGACTATTACGAATAATGCTGCTTTCAACATTCCTGTACACGTTTTTGTGTGTATTTATCTATTCCAGCTCTTTTGGGTATATACCTAGGAGTGAAATTGCTGGCTAATATGCATTGAATTTTTAGGGGAATTACCAAACTGTTTTGCTAAACCAGCTGCACTATTTTATGCTCCCACCAGCAGTGGATAAAGTTTTTGTAGGGAAAGAAAGAAAACTTTCCTCTACTACCTTAAGTTCAGTGTCTGAGAACTGTGAATTAAAATAACAAAAGACAGATTAATGTGAGAAAACGTTTATTTCACACGCACACAGGAGCTTCACAGGAAAGAAATGAAAATCCCAAGGAAGTAGTTAGGCCCAGGGGCTTATATACCACTCTGATAAATGGTGGTAAATTTTGGAGAAGTGACAAGAAGATGAGGGTTATTTAGTAAGATTAGCTGTGTAGACAAGTCAATGCTGTCTCCATTGATGAGTCATCACCTCTTCCTGGTAGATGAGAGGAGAGGGGGATACCACCAAAAGGGAAATGTATGCCCTGCTTTTGGGTAGAGAAGGGGAGGGCAGAGAGTTCTTCCTATGTCTGTTATTTCTTAATTGCCTTCAGCTCAAAATAATCATTATGCTCAAGTGGCATATTTTGCAGTGGCATATTCTTATCACCTTCAGTTTCAATTTCTCTGCATCCTCACCTATACTTGCTATTTTTCTTTCTTTTGATTATAGCCATCTTTGTGGTGTATAGTGGTACCTTAATGTCATTTTGATTTGCATTATGCTAATGGATAACGATTTTGAACAAATGTTCATGTTCTTATTGTCCATTTGTATACCTTCTTTGAAGAAGTGTCTATTCAGAGACTTTGCCTAGTTTTCAAATTAGATTATCTATCTTTCGTTGCTGATTTATTAAAGCTTATTTATTGTAACTACTCTTATTGTCTTAAAATCTGTTTTTTTAATTCATGTATTTATTTGAGAGAGAGAAAGCATGCATGAGTTGGGAGAGGGACAGAGGGAGAGAATCTCAAGCAGACTCTCTGATGAACAGGGAATCAGATGAGGGGCTCGATCTCATGACTCTGAGATCACCACTTAAGCCAAAATCAAGAGTCGACGCTTAACTGACTGAGCCACTCAGGCACCCCTTAAAATCTGTTTTTGAAGTATAGTTTACTAGGTATAGAATTTTTGTTTGTTTGTTTGTTTTTTCTTTCATCATGTTAAATATATCATCCCACTGCTTTCTGGCTTCCCTGATTTCTGATGTGAAGTCAACTGTTATTCTTATTGAGGACCCCTTGTATGTAAGAGTTACATTTCTCTTGTTGTTCTCAAGATTCTCTCTTTATCTTTGATTTTGGAAGTTTGTCTGTGATATGTGGATATTTTTTAGTTTATCCTACTGATTGATCACTAAACTACTTGGCTATGCAGATTTATGAAATGTTAGTTTTTAGCAATTAGTTCTTTAACTACTCTTTCTGCCCTTTCTTCTCCTCCCAGAACTCCCATTATATATATATATGTATATATATATATGTACATATATATATATAGGTATATGTGATGGTTTCCACAGAACTTTGAGACAAGTATTGTGCTTTTAAGCTACAGAATTGCTATTTTTTAAAAATAATTTCTGTCTCTTTACTAACATTCTCTACTTGGTGAGACATCATTATCATATACTCCATTAATTCTTTAGATCTGATTTTCTTTGATTATTTGAACATTTTTATAATAACTTATTTAAAGCTTTTATCTAATAGGTCCAACATCTTGGCTTCCACAGGAACATTTTCTGTTGTTTACCATTTTTGCTTTGTATGAGCCATTCATTACTATTTCTTTACATGTATTCTAGTATTTTACTTGACATTTTAAATAATAAAATGTGGCAACTCTGGAAATCAGAATTTCACTCTCCCCAGGATTTGTTATTGCTATTAGCTGTTGTTGCTATTCTTCATTTGTTTAGTAACTTTCTTGGATTAATTTTATAAAGTCTGTTTTCTTTTTCATATGCAGCCAGTAAAATATTGGTTAACCCAGGAGTCTGTTAGTAACTGGACAGAGATTTGATTTCTTTCAATTCCGTGAACCAGCAATTCTCCCAGCTTTTTGCCAAAGGATTTTTTATGTTCTTTAATACATACCTTCAATTCTCCTGTAGTCTATACCTCTGCCTTAGCCTTACTTCCTGCTTATTTGGAGCCTTAAAGTCAGAGGTGAGAGATTAGGGTTTTCTGAGGTCTTTCTTGGGCATGCCTACAGCCCTGCATACTTGTGTGGACTTCTAGAGTCCCAACACATGTTGAGCTTTTCAAAGCTTGCTACAAACATCTCATTCACCAGTTTTTCCTTTGAAGTTTTTTAGTCAGCTTCTTGTTAACTCCAGCTGATGTCACCATCTCACATAGCTGCAGTGTTTAACAATTACCACTATTTATTTTTTTCACCAAATTCTCTAGGTATTAGTTTGTTTGCACAGAAGGAACTCTGACTCAGGTCAATTAGAGACAATACTGAGGAGGGAGCTATGAGAGGAGCTTCTAGTCATGTCAAGTAGTTACAATTATCAGAAGATAGGTTTTGTGGAATTCCGAACCTGTTTCTGTTCCCTTCAATGGTTGCTAGTGTGCTGGTATTCACAACTCTATAGTTGTAAGGCTGTTAGTTTGAAGATTCCCATAGATCTGGGGAGTGGGGAATAGCAGTAGGGCAAGCTAAAATACCACAAAACCTGCTGTTTTTACAGAGACTCGACTCTTTCTCTTGAAAAAAAAATACTCCTTGGATTATTATATGCCTTTAGTTAATTTTCAGAGTTTTTTTAAGAAGTTGATTTTGAATATTTTTTTTCCCAATATTCTCATTGTTTCTATGGAGGAGAGGAATTTTGGAGAGCTTCTTTATTAGGACCTTTGACAGATCTTTGATTTTTGTTCAGATCTGCAGAATATTGTCTTCTTTCACATAATAATAAATTCCAATAAATCTTCCTTGCACAATATGGAGAAAAAGTATTTCAACAGTTGAATATTTTGGAGTACAAACAAAGCCATCTGTTCTATTTAAAGTACAGCCTTATTTAATTTTTATTTTTCAGATAAGTTTTTCTGCCTCCACAGACAACATATCTCAGACTGAGGCAGGAAAATATAATGCCCTGAGAATTCTGGCAATAATAGTTCTCATTTTACAGTACCCCTTCCACTCCATATGCATACACACTTATTCATCCCCTCTGGACATTAGTCAACAAGGCTAATTTCATTGAACAACCCTGAGGCATGCTATGTTTACTTTTGTTTCAAATTATATTGACAGATACAGAATGTTTGTCATTGTCTACTAAAGTCTGAATGGCACATATTGCAAATATAATGATTACTGATTCAGCATTCTTCAGATTCTTCAGACTAGATGGTATGATGTGGAAGATCCTAGAACATTAGAAAGACCACCATTCGGATTCATTTTAGTTTGTGTCTTTTCTAAGGAAATTTAATTTATCACCTTTGAACATAACCCAAGAGTAACTCTCAGTTGGTATCTAAATGATGTGTTCCAACCCCACATTTTTTAATGCTAATTTCCCTTATAACAACCAACAAGAATGGTCATTACATTTTGAAGTGTTGCCTGCAAATCTGCAAATTAGTTATTTTTTCTGTCTAGTCCACAGAATCTGGATTCCTTGGCATCTGTAGCAATATGAGAGAAATAGATCTTGCCTGTAGCTAATAGATTATTCAGCTTTGATTCTGTATCTCTTGCTCTTTAGGTACTTCATTGAGCTGTTCAGAGTTTACTATCACTTAAATGGAGAACAATGAAATAGCATTCACTACAGCTTGCTTAAGCCAAGAAAACCTGGCCTGAGAGTGATGATTAGTAGAAGTGTTACTGTTCTTCAAAATATATTTAAATTACTTTAAAAGTGATATTCAAATATAAAATGTCAGAAGTCAAAGTGTCAAGGATACACTATTTTGGAATCTTTGGAGAGTTACTTAACACCCTGATGACTCCCTCAGCTACATCAAAGACCTCATGATAGAGAAATCTCAAGCTTTTGGTTGTTGATGAAGGGCTTTACTATACTTCTAGGAGGTAAACAGAGTAAATATACATTGTTCGAAACTGTGTATATTTTCCCATGATTTTTGGTAGCTCCCACTAAAACAATGCCATTTAAATACCATTGCTTTTGGTTGTTAACAGAGTAATTCAATATAGATAGGTTCATTAGCCAGCAAAATTTATTAACTTTGCAGTAGTTCTCAGAGGTGAGTAGTATCATACACATCTGCATCTGGGGGAGTTTGAAGTGTCTGGTAGTGTTTTTCATTGTCCAATGACTAGAGCACCACACTAGCATTTAGTGAGCATTGGCCAGGGGTGCCAAAGGGTCCCACATGACAAAGACTTGTCCCACCCAAAATTCAAATATGGTCCCCTTTAAGAAACAGTGAGAAATGGAATTGCACTCTAGTTATAATAGGCAATATACTACAATGATAATGCACTTTCTTCAGACCCACATGCCCCTGAAATGAAATCCATTGCAACATGTCAGAATTAATTGTGCTGCATTATGGATCACTCCATGTTTAAGAACATTATAACTTCAGAGTTGAATGAATTGTAAACTCTTAATAAAGAACAATTGTTTCATGTAGGTATCTGCTTTGTAGCTCTACCTCATGAACTATTGATGGCCTTTGTACAAATTTATAACCTTGCCTATAAAAGGGACTCTTTACTATCAAATTAAGAATAGGGTTTGATTTTCACAGAACTGGAACAAACAATTCTAAAATTTGTTTGGAACCAGAAAAGCCCGTGGATAGCCAAAGTAATGTTGAAAAATAAAACCAAAGCTGGAAGCATCACAATTCTGGACTGCAAGTTGCATTACAAAGCTGTAATAATCGAGACAGTATGGTATTGGCACAAAAACAGACACACTGATCAATGGAACCGAACAGAGAACCCAGAAATGGACTCTCAACTCTATGGTCAACTTATCTTCTACAAAGCAGGGAAGAATATCCAATGGAAAAAAGACAGTCTCTTTAATGAATGGTGTTAAGGAAACTGGATAGCCACATACAGAAGAATGAAACTGGACCACTTTCTTACACCATACACAAAAAATAAATTCAAAATGGTTGAAAGACCTAAATATGAGACAAGAACCCATCAAAATCCTAGAAGATAACACAGGCAACTTTCATTTCAGCCATAGCAACTTCTTGTTAGACATGCCTCCAGAGGCAAGAGAAACAAAAGCAAAAGTGAACTATTGGGATATCATCAGGATAAAAAGCTTTTGCACAGCAATGGAAGCAATCAATAAAACTGACAGGCAAACTATGGAATGGGAGAAGATATTTATAAATGACATATCAGATAAAGGGCTAGTATCCAAAATCTAAAGAATTTATACAACTCAACACCCAAAACAAACAAACAAACAACAGTCAAGAAATGGGCAGAAGACATGAACAGACATTTCTCCAAAGAAGACACACAAATAGCTAACAGACACATGAAAAATGCTCAACATCACTCATCATCAGGGAAATATAAATCAAAATCACAATGAGATACCACCTCACACCAGTCAAAATGGCTAAAATTAATAACGCGGGAAACAAGAGATGTTGGTGAGGATGTAGAGAACAGGGAACTCTCTTACACTGCTGGTGGGAATGCAAACTGGTGCAGCCACTCTGGAAAACAGTATGGAGGTTCTTCAAAAGGTTGAAAATAGAACTACTCTATGACCCAGTAATTGCACTACTAGGTATTTATCTAAAGGATACAAACATAGTGATTCTAAGGGGCACATGCACCCCAATGTTTATTTAGAACAGCAATGTCCACAATTGCCAAAATATGGAAAGAGCCCAGATGTCCATTGACAGATGAATGGATAAAGAAAATGTGGTATATACATACAATGGAATATTACTCAGCCATCAGAAAGAATGAAATCTTTTTTTAAAAGATTTTATTTATTTATTTATTTATTTATTTATTTATTTAAGAGAGAGAAAGAGCGAGAGAAAGAGAGAGAACACAAGTAGGGTGAGGGGCAGAGGGAAAAGCAGACTACCTGCTGAGCAGGGAGCCCCATGTGGGGCTAGATCTCAGGACCCTGAGATCATGACCTGAGCTAAAGGCAGCTGCTTAACCAACTGAGCCACCCAGGCACCCCGGAAAGAATGAAATCTTGCCATTTGCAACAACATGGATAGAATTAGAGGGTATCATGCTAAACAAAATACATCAGTCAGAGAAAGACAAATACCATATGATTTCACTCATATGTGGATTTTAAGAAACAAAACAGAGAACATAGGGGAAGGGAAAGAAAAATAAAGAAAGATATAAACAGAGAGAGGGAGGCAAACTATAAGAGACTCTTAAGAAATGAACTGAGGGGGGCGCCTGGGTGGCGCAGTCGTTAGGCGTCTGCCTTCGGCTCAGGGCGTGATCTCGGCGTTCCGGCGTTCCGGGATCGAGTCCCACATCGGGCTCCTCCGCTGGGAGCCTGCTTCTTCCTCTCCCACTCCCCCCTGCTGTGTTCCCTCTCTCGCTGGCTGTCTCTCTGTCAAATAAATAAATAAAATCTTTTAAAAAAAAAAAAAGAAATGAACTGAGGGATGCCAGAGGGGAGGTGGGTGGGGGATGGAGTAATTGGGTGATTGGCATTAAAGAGGGTACTTGGTGTAATGAGCACTGGGTGTTATATGCAACTGATGAATCACTAAATTCTACCCTGAAACTAATAATACACTATATGTGAACTACTTTGCATTAAAAAAAAAAAAGAAGAACAGGTTTGAGATGGCACAGGATTCTTTTCAGTGATTGTGATGGTGGGCTGAGTTCTGCATCCAAGTTGGTGGGAGGAAAAATAGAGATTGATCACAGGTGAAAGAAAACTGGAGAATGGGACAGATAATATGCATCCTTATTTAATAAATGATAACTATTCATTAGTTCTCAAAGAAACACAGTATTGAATAGGACATAGGATAGTACATTGCCCTTAAAGTGGATTTAGTTTTGATTGGAAAGCCAAGAATGAACAGATAATAACAATAATATAATAACAAAAATAATGACATGTAAAATGGTCAAATTGTTAAATGTAGTGGTGCTAGGAATGTGTACTTGTGGAACTAAGAGACAGGATATATATTTAAACCGTTTTAGTGAAGAATTGCTTTATGATAGCTGTGAACTTTTCTGTTTTGAGCCTGGGCACACACATCTTTAACTTATTAGAAAGTGGTAGCAAGTACATCTTAGGTGAATCCAATCTTATATACAAGTTTTTCAGAGTCATAATTATGCCACTGTTGTTAAAGTCACCAAGGCTACTTTATACTACTCTAGGGTTCACCAAATTGCAGAGATGACCAGTAACTCAAGCTTCTCCAGGACTTACCAGTCAGTAATATTGTTGAATTAATGATTATAATCTATTTTATTAGATTAAGATCTCAACTACTGATGCGGGACCTCCACATTTCTTAAAAATTTTATCCAAACTGGTATGTCTCAAACATGTTCACAACCAATACTTTCATGTTATATTCCCACCCTTGTTTCTGAACTATGTCCAATAAAAAACTTCAAGATAGTATTTGGTGATGGTGTCCACTGTAGACTGAATATTTGTGTCCCATCAAAATTCATATGCTGAAATCCTAATCCCCAATGTGTTGGTATTTGGAAAGGAGACTTTTGGGAAGTGATTAGATCATGAAAGTAGAGTCCTCACTATGGGATTAGTGCCTTTATAAGAACAGACATAGGAGAGCTTGCTTCCTTTCTCTGATTTCCACCATGCAAGGATACAGTGAGAAGATGTTCATCTGCATACCAAGAAGGGGATTCTCACCAGATGCCTGATCTATTGGCACCTCGATCTTGGACTTCCTTACCTCCAGAACTGTGAGAAATAAATGTTTATTGCTTAAGCCACCCAGTTTATAGTGATTTATTATTGCAGCCCAAACTTACAGTGTCTTTTTCTCAAAATCTATAGTATGAATGACAGAGAACTATCCTCTAATTCTTTTCCAGCTGTAAACCCATGGGGTGCTGAGATGATACATGGTCCTTTGGAATCTTGAGTGACTAAAAACTATGTCATCATCCTTGCAGAAATGGGAAAATGACTTTTCTTCTTATAAGTGTTATACTTTTTCATCCAGGCCCTGAAATAGTATTAATGATTTCCCCATATTTCAGAGTTTCCCTAGTAAACAGAGAGCTGTTACTTAAAGCCCACTTCTCTACCAGACTCAAATACTAACTTATTCAGCAAGGTCAAGGGACCAATTTTTCCAATAAATGGTATATCACCTACATCTCTCTTTCCTTTAATTCAGCCAGATGTGTGCGTGTGTGCACACGTGTGTGCACACACACACATAATCACTAAAAAATAAAACCCCTCTTAACTTTGTGCAAACTATATCTGCTCATCCTTGCTCAACAAGCATTAACAGGTATGCTCAGATGTATCTGAATCCCAGGTTAAGTGAAATCTGGTCTTCTCTGATGTATAAGTATGGGGGGCGGTTATGCTTCATTCTCCATACATATGCTGCCTATGTGAATATATTCTAGCCCCATTATCTCACTAACTTGCTCTGGATTTTGAACCAGACTAATTATTCCAAATCTGAGTTCTCTTATGTGCAAAATGAGGATATGAAAAAATTAGATGTTATCCAAGCTTGAGGTCATTTCGTTTCTGTTGTTTCATTGTTCTGTGATTCTAAAGGCAGAATCAAAGAAGATGTATTGTTAGCCTAAATTAAAATTTCCTCTTATATTCCCTGATAATAATTCACATATTATACTTATCAGTCAATCAATAATGAAGCTTTTATGAAACATTTGCTATTCAATTAATAGGCACTTAGTAAGTAACTGCATATTCAAAGAAATGGATTAAGAGGATGGTATTTTTTTTGTGGAAAACCATAGCAAAAGATTTCTAGAAAAGGGGATGCCTGAGCTGAGTCCCAAAACGAATAGGAATTTACAGATTTAAAAAGATCAGGGAAGGGGTGCCTGGGTGGTACAGCGGTTGAGCGTCTGCCTTCGGCTCAGGGCGTGATCCCAGCGTTATGGGATCGAGCCCCACGTCGGGCTCCTCCGCTGTGAACCTGCTTCTTCCTCTCCCACTCCCCCTGCTTGTGTTCCCTCTCTCGCTGGCTGTCTCTATCTCTGTCAAATAAATAAATAAAATCTTTAAAAAAAAAAGATCAGGGAAACCTGAGATATTGCAGTGAATTCTGTAACTTCACATAGTTCTATTAAGGCTATTGGCGAATTGGTGGAATTTCAAGAGGCAAAACTGGAGATGTTGGCAGAGGCTTGGTAAAAAAAAGATCCTTCTATATCACGGTACAAAGTTTGTATTTTATCCAGAAAGTAATGGGAATTATGGAAGTGTTTTGAGCGGGAAATAAGATGATCAAATTAGCATTCTAGAAAAAAGTTCTGGCAGTGGTATGGAGAATGGATTGGAAAAGGGTAATATTGACAGCATGTACATTTTGTAAAGGGTTAAATGGCTGCAATCCAGTAGGAAGTAAGTGCATGAACTAAGGCATTGTCAAAGGAAGAGAAGACTAGTTTAAAAATAATAAGAAAATAGAAGCAATAGACTTTGTGATATGTTGATATGAGGGGTTTAGCAAAGTAAAGGAGTTCTCACTTGAGCTATTGAAAAAAAATTGTATTTCTGTTCATCAATTTCAGGAATTGGGGAAAAGTTGCAGCTATGGAATGGTGTGAGTAGGGAATAAAAGAAATGGGTTTGAGTTACCTGGGAAACATGTCTGTGAAATGATGCTGAAGCTAGACCAGAAAAATGTATATCTGGCATTCATCATATACGAGGTAGTTTATTTTTTATTTTTTTTCAAAGATTTTATTTATTTATTCGACAGAGATAGAGACAGCCAGCGAGAGAGGGAACACAAGCAGGGGGAGTGGGAGAGGAAGAAGCAGGCTCCTAGCGGAGGAGCCTGATGTGGGGCTCGATCCCACAACCCCGGGATCACGCCCTGAGCCGAAGGCAGACGCTTTAACCGCTGTGCCACCCAGGCGCCCCAATAAGAGGTAGTTTAAACCAACAGGACTAGATAAAAATGTTCTGAGGGCATTCTTTGAGTAATCTTCTTAATGTGTGATCTTCACACAGCCTTTATAAAAATGCTACACCTTAACATACTGAATCAAAATCTTTAGAAATGGGCCCTGAAATTCTGTATTTTTGAAAGCGGTTTTTTAGCACTAAATTTTAAAACTACTGATTTATGGTAAGAAGCAGAGATGATCAGAAATAGAAACATGGTGTGTTAGCCAGCCTCCAAATGGGCCTTTAGCAAGCCCCATCTCCCAGCATATATATCTTTATATAGCCCCTTCCCACATTTGATCATGTTTGGTCTCTATCACCCATAAAATATGGCAGAAATGATAGTACATGGGATATTGCTTCCTATATTTGGGTACAAAAAGACTGAGGGGTTCCATTTGGGGGGTTCTCTATGACCACTGTGTCTAGAAGAAGCCAGCTGAGGACACTCAGGTGGCTTATAGAGAGGGTGGGTAACTGAGGCCTCTGGCCAACATCTTGTTAAGAACTAAGGCCTGCCAATAATCATTTAAGTGAGATTAGTAGAAGACCCCACAGCCCCGTCAAGATTTCTAATGACTGCAGCCCTCGCTGCCATCTGGACAGAGACTTCATGCCACATCTTGAACCAGAACCATGAAGCTAAGCCACTCCTATATGGATCCTCTCCCTTAGAAACTGTGAGAAAACAAACACTTGTTTTTTTTAACCCACTAAGTTTTGGGATAATTTATTATGCAACAATACACATGGTAAATTCCATATGGAAATCATAAGTCAGGCTTCAAGATCATTAACTGAGGTTTTAAGAAATATGCAAGGCTTTTTTCTTCCTTAATCAATTAGTATTGATTTATTGATTCAATAGATATTTATTAGATGTCTTTTCTGTATGTATATTTTTATAGACTATTTCCTCCATTAGAATTACAATGACCAACTCATCACAGGTTTTAGCTCTGAGATTTTCTAAGTTTTAGCACTGAAAGTCCCATGTTACAGAAAACCTCTTTTCCCCCCATTTAAACCAGGACAGTTGGTCATCCTAATTAGAATAAATCAAGAAGTCAGGGACATTTTCTCATTTATTTCTATACTCCAGTATCTAGAACAGAACCCAGCATATAGTTGGTGTTGAATAAATATTTTGAATGAAAGAATTTGTAAAATAACATGGCAAGTGTTTGCTGGTCATACCCCTCCTAGTATGGCAACAAGCTGAGCTGGGCTGCATTTCAATGGTGTGCTATACTATTATGTCTTGATTGGAAGAAAAGTTGGTAGAAAAGTCCTAATCATGGGATTAAAACCAATTAGGGCTGATCCTTAATATGGTATGTACTTTGATCACACAGGGCATTGTAAGCCATGGTAAAAAGATTTGATTTTAGGGGCACCTGGGTGGCTCAGTCATTAAGCGTCTACCTTCAGCTCAGGGCGTGATCCCAGTGTTATGGGATCAAGCCCCACATCAGGCTCCTCTGCTGGGAGCCTGCTTCTTCCTCTCCCATTCCCTGTGCTTGTGTTCCCTCTCTCTCTGGCTGTCTCTTTCTCTGTCAAATAAATAAATAAAATCTTTTTTAAAAAAAGATTTGATTTTATTCCACCTGTGATGGAAAGTCATTGGAGGGTTTGAAATCTGGCGAGTGGAATAATTTGATTTATGTTTTTTAAAAGGTTATTCTGGATGTTCTGTGATAATGGATTGTCATGGGACAAGAGTGTCAATTAGCTGAGCATTGTACTAGACACTATGGAGGATTTGGAAATACATAAACACAATGTAGATGGAACACGGAATTAGTTAATATAAAACAGTTTGTTATCAATAGAAGATAGGTATGCAACCTTACTGAATTTGTGGTGAAGACTGTAAACGTTAGAGAATTTAAAAGGAGGAAGATATTTATAATTGATGTTTTTAGGGATGGCTTAAATGGAAGAGATGAGAATTGAATTGATGCAAGATGTGAAAGTAGAATAGAGAAGGGGTGGCATTTTTGGCAAAAGTCACAGATGGAATAATGGTAGTACATTTGTAGTAAAGGGGATAAATTGGGCTGATTAAGTCTGAAAATTCTTTTTGGTGAGCAACAGACTACTGGGATGGAGAAAGATGGTTAATACTCCTTGTTTTTCTTATTGACATGATGGAGTATGTTTAAGTTAAAGACGATGTAGCATTGAGGATACTGAAGAAAGAAAACAACCTAGGACCTTCTTTCCTCTTTCACTAATATTGTCATACTTATTAACTCACCAATCCTATACAGTCGATCTCAAAGGTTAAGTCTGGGCAGGAGACAACTGTAAATTGGTATACTCAAAAGTTCTTGTGGCAGAACAGAGACCAGAGGAGGGATTTCAGCTATGAGAAACCCCATAGGAGAGGGCTAGATTCGAATACTTAAGTTAATGGCTAACAGGTTCTGACATCTCTACAAAGATATTTGTGGCTTGTTATTCACCTTAAAATTGACAGTAAGAATTACCTATCAGTGGGCTTGCCAACTGCCTGTCTTTTTTCATCTCATAATGGAGTTTTTAATGCTAACTTTACATAAATGAAATCAATGGCCAATAATATATTTTGAAAATTCACCAGGAGCACTACCCACATAGAAAGATCAAGATCCTTTAAAGAGAATAACAACTTTATGATGCGCAATTATTTCACTTTTATGTAGTAACTTGCCAGGGGAGTGGGAATGATTTGAGATCCATCCCTTTGCTATCTAACACACCAATTCATGGATGAGATCAGAGAAATTTTTATTCAAACTATAAACATGATCATTTTACTCATCAATTTCAGAATGAAAATCAGAAACATTTGATTCTTAAAATGTATTCATCTTTTTCAGTTCTGGGGATGCTACTGACTCAACATTGTAAATTGCTTGTGATCTTCTTGACAGTGCTATCCCAGTTTATCTTTTATTTTTTAACTTTTAATTTAACAAAAATATCTTTTTTTAAAACCAAAAATATTACCAACCAGTGTTGACTAAACACTTCTCTTTTTCTCCTATATTTAATTGCCATCATATTTTTAAAGATTGATTTATTGATTTATTGATTTGAGAGAGAGTGCACATGCAAGCAGGGAGCAGGGCAGAAGGAGAGGGAGAGAGAGAATCCCAAGCAGACTCCCCACTCAGCATGGAGCCTGACACAGGGCTCAATCCCATGACACTGAGATCATGACCTGAGCCAAAATCAAGAGTCAGACACTCAACCGATTGAGCCACCCTATATTTTTACTTTCTAAAAGCAAATTTCAACCAACCAATAACTAATAACTTTCAATCTGAGCACATATGAGTGATAAGAATTAATGAGTACTTATGTGTAAACTTTGGACATTCAGCAGTTGGTTACAGAGACAGAGATGTGTTTGCCCAGCAGCATTCTATGGTCTGGACTGCTTTTACTGACTTTCCACCTAATTAAATCTTCCTTTAAATTTCTTATTATTTAGGGCCTGTGAACCCCAACTGTCATATTTGAAAGTAATATCAGGACTAATTTATTTCAGGTGATAAATGGGTGAGAGTGGCTTGATGTGTTAACTTTCATCTTAACTAGGGCCTCCTGGAGACCCTATAAATTCATACAGAGGATATAATTCTCATGGTGCTGTTAGACAGATTGTGGCAAGAGAATGGGGAATAGATTGATACTCCTGGTCTTACTGCCAAGGTTATTTTTATGGAGACTGCACACTCAACAAAAGTCTTGTGAAAAAATGGCAGACATACAAAAACATCTACATTATTTGAAATATAAACTAGAAATGAAAATTGAATGTAACAAGATATTACAGATGATAATGTGTTTTTATATATTCAATAGTATATGCCTGCCCCCACAAGATCAGTCAGTATTAGTGTATCACTATTCATTCACTCAAGAAACACTTCATGAGTCAGACACAGATAAATAAGGAAGAGCATAAAAATATATTTGATTTATTATTTTAAAGGTTATACTATTCTAAAAAGACACCCACAATTACAGTGGATTCCACAATATCAGATATGTGTTTATTTCTCTCTTAATTCCAGAATGGATGGACAGATAGAAGAAAAAAATTTTCCTTCCATCTTACTCCACTTTCTCCTAGGGTCTTGAGCTTATCCACATGTTCAAACTAGCCTTTGAGATGGATAAAAAAAAATCAAAATCCAGAAAAATAAACTCATCTTTCAGGTGGAAATAACTCAGATCTTGCCTACATTATTTACCTTCATATTCCACGGACCTGAATTTAGTTTTTTGGTTACACCTGCCTGCAAGGGAGGGTAGGAAATGTAGATTCTAGCTGAGTGTGTGACCATTTGGGCAAAAAGAAGGGAAGAAAAGATTTTTTTTAGCTTAAATAGTAGTCTAGCATGAAGTGCTTTTCCATTTCATTCAAGTGTGTTTTGATTATACTATTAGTAGTAGGAGCTCCTGAAAAAATTTACACTGAGTAGTGCTATGAGAAACTAATTGAAGAGGGATAATACTCTAAGAGACCACTTAGAATGCTTTTGCAGTAGTTCAAGGATGAGATGAATCTAGTCCTTAACCAAGACAGTAGCCTACATTTATGGCTTATGTAAGTTGTGTACTCAAATGTTAGGAACAGTACAACAGATGGAAATATATCTACTAATTGGAAAGAGGGAGTGGCACCCATTAAATATATTTCCATTCTCCCACTCTCTGTCTCAGGGAAGAAGACTCTGAACATTCTTCCTTTTGGAACAGATGTTGCTAATGACAGATATGGTATTAATGGCTCCTCTTAGATCTTTGCACTACTAAGTTTTGGCTTTTCCTAATTGCAAAAATCTGGTGAGAATAATATAGCACCAACCTCATTACACCTGCCATTACAGGAAGAACCTTAAAATATACATTTCCACAAATTCCACATGTGATTCTTAACACTCTAGTTGAGAAATACTATTAAATTATGAATATGTGAAGATTAGTTATGACAATAGGCATTAATTTACTTATAGTATACACTTAACACAATCTTTAAGGTTTAAGGAACAATAGAACAAAATTCTGTGATTAGTAACATGAATGTTGATGGGCACCTTGATATAGTACCCTTAGAGTTTGGGGTAATCAGTATTTAGACTTGTTTAATATGTGCTACCAGTATTGAAAACTCGTGTCAATCATAATTATATTCCACATAATTTCTATTAATTAGTGGGAACTTTCTCTTAGTTTCATCAGGGACTCAAGATTTCTTTACAAACTCAGCTTATTCATTGCCCTTCCCTTCCCTGTGTCACCTTACCCACGTCTTCTGCACCTTCTCCTGCTCTATTCTATTTAGACTTTCCATTTTCTGTTAGGTATGGCTGTGCCCTATCGTAACCCACTTTACACTTAGTTTTACAATGGACTTATTCTGTTCCATCCCTCCTAGCACTATATAGATCTTACTTTTTTAACCTTATCCTGACCAACTGTCTGCAGTACCGCACCTGCCTTATGCTAGCTCACCCTGAGATAGTCTATTATGCCCTATTTTTCCCTGCATTGTTCCAACTTGCTCAACACTTCCTTGTCCTGGAATCTCTACACTATCCTACCTTTTCCTTCTCTTTCTAAAGAGAAAAGGTCCTGCTCAACCCCTTCTGGTCTTTCTCAAACCTGCCTTACTCTGGCTTGAACCCACCCTACATTTTCCAGTATGAACTACCTGGCCCTGCACAGACTTTTCTTGTCCTACACAAAACTTTCCTGCTCTGCTTATCAATTCTTGTGTCTCTTCTAATTCCTGTCTATCACATAGACCTTGAATAAAGCTCTGATGCCTGTTATTCAATAGAAAGATGATGGCAGTGACCCAACACACTGCCAGTGTCCTGGCACTAGCAGAAAATCTCTGAATTTGAGGTTGGTATTTGTCAAAATTTAACAAAGATCTTTTTTTTATTGTAGATTTACAAACTGCCATGTTATTTTTATTTAATTAAAACTTCATATCAACAGCTATAAATAACAGAGAGATAGCAATTTAAACAACTATTTCAACAATCACAAGTTGCATTGGACTTTTATAGTATATGAAATGACAAAAAAAATCAGTTTAAGGTAAAAAAGAAGAAAGTAAGAAAAACCAGACTGAGTTTATGTACATGAAATGATGAACTATTGGGGCAATATGTGAACTATCACTGTTTTTTATACTTCCCATACTTTATGGCTTTTCAAAATTATCTATAACAACTTTTACTAGCCTTTAATAAAACTTAGACATTTATATTTCATATGGATAAAGACAGGAACTGTAGTAAAACAATTTGACAGTAACAGAACTTTACTGAATGCCCAAAACATTCAATTAGTAAATATTCAATTCAGTAAAGAGAAATTTGTTACATAAAATTAAGAATACAAAATAGACCAGATTACTCTCATTTTAATTTTTTTGTCAATTTCAATAGTCAGTAAATGCATTATTAATTTGTACCTTTTGGCTTATCAGTTCAGAAAGAGCTATTTACAACAGAGAAACTGAGTAAGTCAAGTGACTGTAGAGCCAAGGGTTTGTTTATAATTTTTCTTTAATTAAAGATGGTTCCTCTTTTCAAGGATACAATAGGTTGAATGGTGGCCCAAAAAGTATTTGGTTTTAATTCCTGAGACATGTAAATGTCACCTTATTTAGAAAAAGGGACTTTGCAGATGTGATTAAGTTAAGAATTCTGAGATCAGGAGATTATTCAGGTGGGCCCTGAATGCCATCATCAGTGTCCCGATAAGAGAAAGACAGAATGACATTCCATTGGAATGATATGGACATAAGCAAAGGCATGCTGTCAGCTACCAGAAACTGGAAGAATCACGGAACATATTCTACCCTAAATCTTCAGAGAAAGCACTGCTCAGCTGATACCTTGATTTTGGATTTATGGTCCCCAGAACTATAAAGGATAAATTTGTGTTTATTCTTAAATAATCCATTGTTTTTGGTAATTTGTTATAGAAGCCATAAGATATGAATACAGATTTTTGTGCCAGGAAATGAGATGCTACTGTAACAAATAAAAACCCAGAAGTGGTTTTGGGATTGAGTTACGGATAGAAGCTGGAAGAAATTTGAGAAGCATGGTAGAAAAAGCTTAGATTTCCTTGAATAGACTGTTGATAGAAATAAGGGTGTTAAAGGCTCTGCCAGTGAGGGCTCAGGAGGAAATAAGAAACATGGTAGAAAAAGCCTGTAACATCTTACAGAATACATATATTGCCTGTCATAAACAGAATGCTTGTAGAAATGTGAACATTAGAGGCATTTCTGGAGAAGGCTCAGAAAGAAATGGGGAACTTGTCATTGGAAATCAGAGAAAAGATTATCTTTTTTATATACTGCCAGAAAACTTAGCTGAATTGTTTCATTCTCTTTTCTGAGCATGCATCTTGTCTGGTGATATGCATGTGGCTTTCTAAATACCCCAGTGTACACAGGTGCTTTTAAATGTCTTTATTTCCCAGAGCAATTATCTCCCCAGATTTTTCTGCCAGGCTATATGTGGTCAATTGTGTGCTCAAACATAATCTACAGTCCTAGTTGGCTGCAGATTTTTCTTTACGTTTACAATGTTTTTGAGCAATGCCTGCCATTTTTTTCTGCCCTAAGTGAGTTTTTAGTTAGGCAAAGAAATGGCACCTTTTGTCAGTCTTTCAGGTAGCCCAGGCAGATTAGAACAGATAAACACTACAATTTGCAAATAACATCTGCTAGGCTCCCTCCAGAACTAGGTAAAAAGGCCTGACACTGCTGAGCCAAGGAGAGGGTGGGGTAAGGGCAAGTAAAAATTCCACAAAGTTTTCCTACCAATTTTAACTTGTTTTTCTCTTGATTTAGCATTCACTTGTTTGCTGTAAAACTTTGACTGTTTTCCAAATGTCTAACAAAACTAGTTCTGACAGTTTCTGCTTGTTTTTCGATGCTTTTGTGGAGGAATGGGTGTTTGGAATTGCTGCTCCACAGTTTTGCTGGCCATACTCCCATATGAACCTTTTCATGTGTTTCTGGATTTGATTTGCTATTTCGCTGAGGATTTTGGTTCTATGTTCATAAGAGATATTGGCTTTTACTGTTTTTGTGATGTCTTTGCCTTATTTTTGTGTCAGGATATCACTGACCTCCTAAAATGAATTGAAATTGTCCTTCCTCTTTTATTATACGTAAGGGTTAGTGAAGGATTGGTGTTAAATCTTTTAAATGGTTGGTATAATTCATCAAGAAAGCCTTCTGGTCCTAGGCTTTTCCTTGTTGAATATTTTTGATTATTCAGTCAATCTATTTATTTCTTATAGGTACATTCAGATTTTCTATTTCCTCTTGATTTAGTTCTGATAGATTGTGTCACTATCAGAATTTGTCCTTTCTATGTTATCCATTTTGTTTACATACATCATTTTTAATATTTCCTTATAATTTTTTTATTTCTCTAAAATCAGTAGTAATATTTCCTCTTTCATTCTTAATTTTAACCATTTGAATCTTTTCTTTTCTCCTGGTCTGTCTAGCTAAATGTTTGTCAATGTTGTTGATTTTTTTCAAAAGAAAAACAACTTTGGTTTTGTTGAGTTTCTTTATTATTTTTCTGTATTTTATTTATGTTCACTCTAGTCATTATTATTTACTTCTTCAGCTTGCTCTGGAGTTTGCTCTTCTTTCTTTTTCTGGTCCATTAAAAGAAAGGGATTAGGATACTGATTTTGAGATCTTTCTTTTTTAATATAGTCACTTGCAGCAATAATTTTAGCTCAAAGCACTGTTACTCTGCATCCCAAGTTTTGATATGTTTTGTTTTTGTTTTCATTTCAAATTATTTTCTAATTATTGACTCCTGGGCTATTTAATTCTGTGTTTATTTCATGATTGCAAAATTTTTCAGATCTCCTTTTGTTATCGATTTCAAATTTTATTCCATTGTGGTCAGAAAACATACTTGATATGATTTCACTCCTTTTATATTTATTGTGACTTATTTTGTGGCCTAATATATACAGTTGGCCCTTGAACAACATGGGTTTGAACTGTGTGACTTCACTTTATGTGGATTTTTTTGTAGCGCAGTACTTTAAATACAATTTCTCTTCCTTAGGATTTTCTTAATAACATTTTCTTTTCTCTAGCTTTCTTTATTGTAAGATTACAGCACATAATACATATAATCTATAAAATATGTGTCAGTAAACTGTTTATATTGTCTATAAGGCACCAGTAAACACTAGGCTATTAGTAGTTAACTTTTTGGGAGTCAAAAGTTATATGTGGATTTTCAATTGTGTCAGGGATTGGTACATATAACTTCTGCGTTGTTCAAGGATTAACTGTAGTCAGTTATGGAGAATGTGTTCTTAAATATGTATTAATTTTCTGTTGCAGCTGTAACAAATTATCACAAATTTATGGGTTTAAAATAACCAATTTTTTAAATTACATTTCCATACTTCAGAAGTCTAAGTGACTCTCACTAGGCTAACATCAAGATGTTTACATAGCTGTATTTCTTTATGCAAGCTCTAAAAGAGAACCTGTTCCCTTGCCTTTTTAGCCTCTGGAAACCATCTGCATTGTTTTTTGGCTCATGCCCCTTTGTACCTTCAAAAACAGCAATGGTCATTTGATTCCTTCTTGAATCACATGACTCTTTCTTTTCCTCAGATTGGATAATCTCAATTGAACTAGCTTCAGTTGTGCTCATTCTTTCTTCTATTTCCTCAAATCTGCTGCTGAACCACTCTAGTGAATTTTTCATTCCAGTTATTTTATTTCATCAACTTCAGAATTGCTATTTGGTCCTTTTTAAGAAATACTTGATATCCCTTTGTTTATATTCTCTATTTGGTGACCTCATTCTCATATTGTCTTTAGTTATTTAGGTGTGATTGTTTTTTTTTTTTAATTCTTTGAACATATTAAATTAGCAATTTCAAAGTTTTGGTTAGTAAGTCCAATGTTGGAGCTTCCTCAGGGACATATCATACTGACTGCTTCTTTTCCTATGTATCAGCCATACTTTCTTATTTCTTTGCATATGTTGCAATTTTTATTGAAACTTGGATATTTTAGGTATTATTATGCAGGAGATCTTCAAATCAGATTCTTTTGCATATCCTTGCTAGCATCTGGTATTGCCAGTGTTCTGGATTTTGGCCATTCTAATAAGTGTGTAGTGGTATCTCATTTTTTTTTAGTAGAGTTTCTAAACTAAAGTAGTAAAGTCTATATTCTTTGTCATGTGTGACCTCTGACATCTCTGCTCAGGCTACTTACTGGGCAGCTAATGATTATACAAACACTTAGCTAGGCAGTTTACAACTCCACCTTAGCTTTCACTTCCTGCGTATTTAAAGCCTCAAGGTTAGTGAGAGGTGAGAGCTTAAGGCTGCGGGTCAATTACACTCCCTACCATCAGAGAGATGAGAAGGACCTTTTCATGCCATTATGCATGGCAACATAAATTTATTTATATATTTGTAGGTCAGTTTGGCAAATGTGTAATGCTTATTCCCTTCCACATAGCAATTCTATCTCTAGGAATTTATCCTGTAGAAGTACACAAGTATATAACAATATACACAAGGTAATGTTTATTGCATCATCATTTTTCATTGTTACAAGTTGGAATCAGTTTAAAGGTTTATTAATAGAGGACTAGGGAAAATAACACACAGCAATTAAAGAGAATATTAAATAGGATATCATTGAAATAGCTGTATGAAAGAAGTCATAAAAAAGGAAGAAATCTAAGTAAACAAAATGAAATTATTTATCTTCCTGAATAAAAGGTGAATTTTTAGCTCCAAAATTTTATTGTATAGAAGAGATCTTTATAATTCTTCTCTCATATTACGAGACCTTTCACAATTACTTTGTTTTATTTTTTTATTTTTTTATTTTTTTTAAAAGATTTTATTTATTTATTTGACAGAGATAGAGACAGCCAGCGAGAGAGGGAACACAAGCAGGGGGAGTGGGAGAGGAAGAAGCAGGCTCATAGTGGAGGAGCCTGATGTGGGGCTCGATCCCATAATGCTGGGATCACGCCCTGAGCCAAAGGCAGACGCCCAACCACTGTGCCACCCAGGCGCCCCACAATTACTTTGTTTTAAACAACTACTTGGGAAAGATACATTAGTCTAAAATATTCCCTATTAACACTAGTTTTGGATGCTAATAGAAACTACCAGTCATAATTGGTAAGAAAAAAGAGGACAATGAAAAATTAATACTAAATTTAAAATGATTGTCTATGGAGAGGGGAGATGACCTCACAGTTGCAGATTTTCAATGCCATTGTAAACAAGCCTTTTAAAGACTACTTTAAAAGCAAATATATAAATGGTTATATCATAAAAATGATGAAAACAGATACATAATTATGACAGGATACATTTCTCATGACAGCATTATATGTAGATTTAAAAAGTGTTTTCTCTAAAATGTCTTAGATAGAAATAAGTATGTTGTGCTCTGGAAAACTGGGTTAGGTCACTCAAGAAGAAACTTTAGTGAGGATCACAACTGACATTAAATTTGCAAGTAGAGTGTGAATAAAATTCTTTCATGAGACATGAGAGAGAAAATAGCGTTGCTTAATATTAGGTTTTAAAAATACATGTGTAATTAATTTATTAAGTATTTTCAAAGTCAATATTATAAGTAGGTACTTGCTTGTTTTACTTCTATTTATATAATTTTCTACATTCAAGTTAACTCCTTTTTAATTTTTTTTTCTCCTTGAGAAAATAGAAAAGGTCTTTATTTTCAAAATTATCTTATAATTGAGCATATATGGAAAATTCTCCAGCCCTGCAGAAAATCTACTTCATTTCTCATATGGAGAAGTTGAAGTGCTTATTTTTATTATTGAAATTGATTACATTCATTTTCTATCACTGCCAAAAAATTATCACAAATTTAGTGGTTTAAAATGATCTCTGAAGATCCTAAATCCAATATGGACCTCACTTGGCTAAAATTAAAGCATCAGCAGAACTGCATTTCTTTCTGAAGACTCTGGTGGAGAATCCATTTCTTTGCCTTTTCTAGCCTCTAGGAGCTATCCACATTCATTGGCTAGTGGCCCTATCCTCTCCCACCTTCAAACCCAGCAACAGCAGGCTTAGTTGTTCTCATGTTACTATGTCTCTGATTCTCTGCAGTTGGGAATGACTCTCCACTTTAAAGAACTCATGAGATTAGGTTAGACATTCCTTGATAGTCCAGAATAATCTCCCCATCTCAAATTCCTTAACCATAATCACATCTGTAAAGTCCCTTTTGTCATGCAAAGTAACATATTAATAGGTTCTGCAGATTAGAACATGGACATTTTTGGAGGACATGGACATTTTCTTCCACATTATTAAAGAATAAAACTCAAGTCAATTATCAATGCCATTTCAGACTCCTGTCAATAGAGCAATGTGTATCAACAAATCTGTGCCACTGGGTTGGGTACTATAAAGTAAAGTACAAAAAGTATTAAGGAGGCCCTACCCTCAAGAGCATACTATATTGTTGGATCATCAGGAACATTCACAAAAAGACAATTAACAATAAAATGCTTATATGTTGTCAAATTCATTTGTTCAACAGTATTTCTTGAGTATTTTCTATGTTGTTCTAGGCTCTGCCAATACTGTAGGAGTGAACTACATAATATCTATCTTCATGAAGCTGATTTTCAAGTGGGGAAAATAATAAAAAAGAAAATAGACTAATAGATAATAGATATACTGTAATACAAAGCAATGATAAGTGGCAAGGAGGCTAAAGGGACAAAAAGGAATGGAATAGCTATTCTGAAAAACAGAGTAGTCCTCTGTGAGAGCTGAATGAATGTATGGTACAGAGAGATGTTTACTTTGCTAGAGTAATCTTGAAGTCTTTATGTTTAAAAATGGAACTATGTCTTAAGAGCATAAGTAAGGTTCACAAATGGACAGACCAATATTTCTCCTTTAGTTCCACAGATCACCCTCATCAGAATCCAAGATAGAGGCTTAAAACATTAAAATTCAAGAGAACTATACTGCCCCTACCTTGTGGCAACATGTAGTGTATGCCATGCTTAGGGGAGTAATGAGTAGCCTAAATTGGTGAAACAGATGGTTCAAACGGGAGGATGTTTGCCACCAGGTTAAGGAGTTTAAGCTCTTTATAGAATGATGAACCATCAAGTATTAATGACCATGCAATTAACATTAAAAAGCAATATTTTAGGACTATTAGCAACAGTTAGGACTATTATTAGTAGCAGCACTGTGCAAGATGGACTGGAGGTAAGGATGTGAATAACAAGGGAAGGTATGATAAATCAATGGTAGTAGTACAGGCATGAGGCATTAGCATCAGAGCCAGGTCAATTTCAATAATAATCAAAAAGGAAGAACAGATAGGGAGGACATTATGAAGTAAGTAAGAATGGGGCTCTGTGACTGCATCGATTGTGAGAATAAAGGAAAAGTCAGAAATGACTCAGATTTTGAACCTGGATAACTGGCAAAATGGGTTTGCTGATTATTATGGCACACCATTAGCTAGCTTCATGGAGACAATACCCATAAATGATTATATAAAAGTATAGGAGAAAAAAGCTATTACTTGTTCCTGCAATTTTTCTAAATTTGCCAGTAATCCAAAAAATATGATTAGAGCCTACTCTTGTACCTTTACTCAAGTTAACCACATGAAATAACCCCTTATATTTAGGAATCTATGTGTAAAAAAACCCCATTTTTAATATTAAAGAAAACTGAAACTAGTCTTTTTCAGCAACCATTATTAATTTATTGGCTAAGGAGGGAGTAGAATCTAATTATATCTTTATGATTGTCAATATTACTAACATTTTGGAGAAAATTTGTACTACTTCATGTGTGGTTCTTCATTTATAGCACATATACTTAAATATAATAATCCACTAAGTAATAAATCTTTTGCTAAATTATAAGCCTCTCAATTACTTAGTGATCCATGTAGAGCAAACCTTATTTTAAAAATCCTCACTTTTTAAGGCTGAAGTACATGTTTTTCTTAACCAAGATGTGGTAGGATATGCACAAAAATAAGGATCAGGTAAGTTGGGATTAGAGTACTCCATGCATTTTAAATTAAATTGACTGTGAATGTGAAGATATGTGTCCTAATACATGCCCTGTCTACCCCCCTCCACACACACACCCACACACACACAAGGATGTACATAGATATATGCATAATTTAAAATTTGTTAACTACATTACATGTCTTTGGACTTATCTATGAATATCGAAATACATTTGGCAATATGTTTTTACCACTCTAGAAACATACCTGTTTTCACAACACTTTTTCTACAAAGTCTACTTTCTCTGCTTTGTTTTAAAGACAAATCATATGATTCTTTCTCCCCTTAATATTCTACTTGGAGAGAAAGAGTGAGCAACTATAAGAATCAAAGACCGTCCTCTATTTTTTTCTGAAGCCAAATCTTTAGAGCAATTCAACTTGATATTTTTGAGCATCCATGTGACTATTTTGTTTTCTCATGTGTAGGTATTTAATACATATAAGGGAGGTTGGGTTCAGCATTCAGTAAAGGCTAAGTATCCCTTATCAGAGCAACCTCGTAAAGATAACACTACACTGGGCAAAATAATAAAATAAAAATAATTATAAGACATTGGATTATGACCAAATACAAGCAGCAACTGGGAATAAATTTAACTGTTGGAAGAAAGTTAAGGTACTAGGTGAGATTCTATTTTCTATTTTTCTATCTTTAGTGTCTTTTAGCCTGAAGATAGGCCCCAGTCACTGCCAGCTTTGTGGATAATATTATGAAAGAAAGTTTGTAGTCTAACTGGCTTGAAAAAAAACAGAGGAACAAGTTCTGGGAATCCACAGCCACTGAAAAGTGAAGGGGAAAATGGCAGAAGAAAGAGCTTGGAAGAGAGATGCCCAAATATTATAAGTAGTCTCTGACCAAATCTCTGGCTGACCCCTGAATTACATATGAGTGAGGCAGAGCGCAACAAGTAAAACTAAGGGAAAGAAACTGAATTGAGATCTGAGCTGCCATCCACCAGAGGAGAGACACTGCTAACATTATGAGTTCAACTAAATCAACAGCCTATTTAAAAAAATAATACTCTTTACAAAAATGTTACAAAATGACATCCAGAGTTTCCACAAGGTTTATAGCTTTAATGAACAATTAAAAATACACAAAATATGAATAATTGGAGAAATGACTGATTCAAAAGGAAAGAAAAGCAGTGGAGACAAACCTCAAGATTTTATGACTATTTTATTACCCTAAAAACCCATGATTGATTGATTGATTGACTGATTTATGTTTTGTATTTTTTTTATTTGCCCCAGGTGGGGTTTAACTTGCACTTTCCCATGCTCTGAATTATTTCTGTTCCCACCACAAGGAGACCTCAAATTGGCTAATGTGAGAAATTGGGAATGAAGACCCATTCTTGCCCATCTTGCCAGGGGAGTCTCCTTTTTGAAAAAAAAAATCAAAAGGTTATTGCATGAGCCTGAATGAATCCTGCTCTCTGCTTTTCATGGTCTGACCACCTCACCTCACCCCTTTTTTGGCATGGAGATGTGGGAGAATATGGTTCCCAAATTCTCCTCCTTCACCTTGTTAAATACCAAGGGGAAATCTTGCCATGGTAACATTTCACCTTCAGGCTGCTTTCCTTCTCCATCCTCATAAAAACCCAAGATCTTATAACACAGCTTTTATAACTATGATCAGGAATATAAAGGAAGTATGCTTGTTATGAATTAAAAGAGACCTCAGCAGAAAAAATAGAACCTATAAAATAAACAAAAGGGAACTTGTAGTATTAAAAATGCAATATTTTAAAATAAATTGTTCTTAACAGCAGAATGGAAATGCCAGGAAAAAAACATCAGGAAAATTGAAGATAGATTAGTAAAAATTATCCCATATGTCATAGCAATTAGACAACATAAAGAAATATAAGATATCCCAATTGGTAAGGAAGAAGTAAAACTTTGACTTATTGCAGATATCATGACACTATATGTAGAAAATCCTAAAGACTTCACCAAAAACCTACTAGAACTGATAGATGAATTCAGTAAAGTCACAGGATACGAAATGAGTGTACATAAATCTCTGCATCTCTATACACAGCAGAAAGTGAAATTAAGAAAACAATCCCATTTACAATTGCACCAAAAATAAAAAGATACCTAGGGATAAACCTAACTAAAGAGGTAAAAGACTTTTACTCTGAAAACCATAAAACACTGATGAGAGAAATTTGAGATGAAGCAAAGAAATGGAAAGACATTCCATGCTCTTCAGTTGGAAGAACAAATATTGTTAAATATTCATACTGCCCAAAGCAATCTACAGATTTAATGCAACTCCTATCAAAATACCAACAGCATTTTTAACACAACTATTACAAATTATCCTAAAATTTATATGGAGCCACAAAAGACCCCAAATAGCCAAAGCAATCTTGAAAAAGAAAAATATAACTGGGCCCATCACAATCCCAGATTTCAAGTTATATTACAGAGTGGTAGTAATTAAAACAGTATGGTATGGCATAAAAACAGACACATATAGATCAATGGAATAGAACAGAAAACTCAGAAAGAAACCCACAAATATATGGTCAATTAATCTTCAACAAAAGAGAAGTGAATATACAATGGGAAAAAGTCTCTTCAACAAATGGTGTTGGGAAAACTGGAAAGAATGAAACTGGACCACTTTCTTTCACCACACACAAAAATAAAGATAAAATAAATTAAAGAGCTAAATGTGAGACCTGAAACCATAAAAATCCCAGAAGAGAACACAGGCAGTAATCTCTCTGACATTGGTGATAGCAACATTTTTCTAGATGTGCCTCCTGAGGCAAGGGAACCAAAAACAAAAACAAACTGTTGGGACTACATCAAAATAAAGTTTCTGCACAGTAAAGAAAACAATCAACAAAACTAAAAGTCAACCTACTGAATGGACGAAGATATTTGCAAATGACATATCTGATAAAGGGTTAGTATCCAAAATATATAAAGAATTGATACTACTCAATACCCAAAAAAATGAATAATCCAATCAAAAAATGGACAGGAGACATGAAGAGACATTTCTACAAAGGAGACTTGCAGGTGGCCAACAGACACATGAAAAGATGTTCAACATCACTCATCATCAGAGAAATGTGAATCAAAACTACAATGAGATAACACCTCACATCAGTTACAATGGCTAAAATAAAAAAGACAAGAATCAACAAATGTTAGTGAGGATGTGGAGAAAAAGGAACCCTCATGCACTGTTGGTGGAATGTAATCTGGTGCAGCCACTGTGGAAAACACTATGGAGTTTCCTCAAAAAATTAAAAATAGAACTACCCTATGATACAGTAATTGCACTACTGGGTATTAACCCCAAAAGTACAAAAACACTAATTCAAAGGAATACACACAACCCTATGTTTATAATGGCATTGTATACAATAGCCAAACTATGGAAGCAACCCAAGTGTCCATTAATAGATGAATAGATAAAGAAATGGTCTATATATACAATGGACTATTACTCAGCCAAAAAAATAATGAAACCTTGCCATTTGCAACAACATGGATAGAGCTAGAGAGTATAATGTTAAACAAAATAAATCAGTCAAAAACAAATACCATGTGATCTCACTAATATGTGGAATTTAAGAAGTGAAATAAATGAGCAAACGAAAGAAAAAAGAGAGACAAACCAAGAAATAGACTCTTAGTGAGAACAAAATGATGGTTACCAGAGGGGAGGTGGGTGGGGAGGATGGGTGAAATAGGCGATGAGGATTAAAGAGTACACTTATCATCATAAAAAAAAAAGTATCCAATGTGAAAAACAGAAACATTGTCTTTTAAAAAAACAGAAATATTGTTTCTTAAATGAGCAGATATCTAACGTAGTATTATTGGAGTTCCAGAAAAAGAGAAGAGAGAATGGAGCAGAAAAAAGTATTTGAAGAAATAATAGCAAACAAAATCACAAATTTGGTGAGATGTATAAATTTACAGATTCATGAAACTCAGTGAAGCCCAAACAGAATAAATACAACAAAAACCACTGCTAGACGTATCACAGGTGAGCTATTTAAAGCCAATGATGGAGAAAATTTGAAACAGCAAGGAAAAGTGATGCATTAAGTCAAGGGAAAATTATTTAATAAACTCTGACATAAGAAACAATGGAAGTCAGTAGATAGTAGAAAACCATTGTTAAGTGCTGGAAAAAAGTCTGATATCATACTTTGTTAATGAAGACAAAAATCATTTTCAGATAAAAGAAAACTTAAAGAATTTGTCACTAACAGACTTGCAACATAAAAACTCTGAAGGAAATTTTTTTTCAGAATTAAGAAAAATAATACCAAAAGAAAATGAGGAAATTTATAATAAAAAATCAGTTGTAAATCTTAAATTATTCCAAAACAAAATATTAAGATAGTCTCTATCATTTGTATTTTAACTAAGAAATGGTTCTTCTCATATTTTGTTGTTTTCTGAAGGCTTGGGGATAAATCATCATGTCAGTGACTTTTAAAATAATGTTTATCAAGTCTGAAGATTCAATTTCTGACAAAATTATGAAAGGGGTGTGTGTGTGTGTGTCCATGTAAATGAATGATTTTGATTGCAGATGTTTTTTCGGTTGTGTCTTATTTTAATAAAAAATGAAGTCAGAAAAAAAGATTTCTTGTGCAGATGCTTTTTAAATATCAAAATTCATTTTTGCAAAGATTGGGTTGAGAAATCTGGTATTAAAATGGAGTAAAATGGAATTTTCTACCTTGACCTTCTGAAAATCACCCAAAAGCAAAAGGAAACAAGAAAAAGAAAGACAGTTTCTTGTTTGGTTGAACTAAGGGACATCTGGAACTCTGAATCCCACTATATGAGGAAGGGCTCCAAATATATTTAAAGTTAAATAGTGGTGCAGAAAGACACCAAGACACAATTCCCATGCCCATCTCCCAAACATGTAGCACATTCTGAGGAATAAAACAAACAATCCTTTATTATAAAATAACTATTCTATTACTTTAATACCTTGAAGTTATATTCTGGGTACATTGTAAATTGCTTACCTTTTGCAGGGATGTCTTTCAGAAAGGGTTGAGGAGAATTATACATAAGTGGTTCTTTGGAGCTCACTTTTAGTTTGAAGAGATTTAGTTATTTTTTTTTTCATTGCAGTAACAATGAAAATAAATTGTAAAAAATCTGAACTCATTGATAAAAATCTATACTACCTAGAGACAGTGACTAAGTGGATCAATTGTCTCCGTTACAGCAGTTTAAGGTGTCATCTTATTAGAATACAATACAAAGAAGCTCCTTTAACCACGCTATCAGTTAACTATTTGCCAAAATAATCAATATTCTGCGTCCTCTATAAAGCACTCTATTTGATGCCCAGGGCAGTCTAAATGCTGATAGTTGGCAGTTTCCTTAGTACCTTCACATGCTCTTCCTCCCACTATTCAAATTCTGTGCCTAGTAAGAGTCTGCTGAGTTTGTTCCAAAAGTTATTTATGCCAGTTGTATGTGTTAATAGTATTAAGCGATTTAAGGAAATGTAATGTAAAGTGATGAAATATAAATGCAGAAAGAGCTGTTCTTTCTATGAAAACTTATTTCAGTGCTTTGGAAAATATTATTGAAAGTGGTCTCTAACACATAGATCAATGGAACAGAATAGAAAACCCAGAAATTAACCCACAACTTTATGGTCAATTAATCTTTGACAAAACAAGAAAGACTATCCAATGGGAAAAAGACAGTCTTTTCAACAAATGGTGTTGGGAAAATGGGACAGCAACATGCAGAAGAATGAAACTGGACCACTTTCTTACACCGTACACACACAAAAAAAGTCAAAATGGATGAAAGATCTAAATGTGAGGCAGGAAACCATCAAAATCCTAGAGAACACAGGCAGTAACCTCTTAGACCTCAGCCATAGGAACTTCTTACTAGATATGTCTCCTGAGGCAAGGAAAACAAAACAAAAATAAAGTATTGAGACTTGATCAAAATAAAAAGCTTCTACACAGGGAAGAAAACAATCAACAAAACTAAAAGACAACCTTTCGAATGGGAGAATATATTTGCAAATGACATATCCAATAAAGGGTTAGTATCCAAAATACATAAAGAATTTATCAAACTCAATACCCCCCCCCAAAAAAAAAAATCCAGTTAGAAAACGGGCAGAAAACAGGAATAGACATTTTTCCAAAAAAGACATAAAAATGACCAATCGACTCATGAAAAGATGCTCAACATCATTCATCATGATGAAAATACAAATCAAAACCACAATGAGATATTACCTCACACCAATCAGAATGGCTAAAATTAAGAACCCAGGAAACAACAGGTGTTGGCAAGGATGGGGAGAAAGGAGAAGAGTCTTACACTGTTGGTGGGAATGCAAAGTGCTGCAGCTACTCTAGAAAACAGTATGGAGTTTCTTCAAAAAGTTAAAAATAGATCTACCCTCTGATCCAGCAATTGCACTACTAGGTATTTACCCAAAGGATACAAAAATACTGATTCAAAGGGATACATGCACCCCTATGTTTATAGCAGCATTATCAACAATAGTCAAAGCCAAATTATGGAAAGAGCCCAAATGTCCATCAACTCATGAATGGATAAAGAAATAACATATATAATGGACTATTTCTCTGCCATCAAAAAGAATGAATTTCCATTTGCCATGATGTGGATGGAGCTAGAGTATTATGGTAAGTGAAATAGGTCAGTCAGAGAAAGACATAATATCATCTGACTTCACTCATATGTGGGATTTAAGAAACAAAGCAAATTAGCAAAGGGGAAAAAAAAGAGAGAGGCAAACCAAGAAACAGATTCTTAACTATAGAGAACAAACTGATGGTTACTGGAGGGGATGTGGGTAGGGGGATGATTTAAATAGGTGATGGGGTTTAAGGAAGACACTTGTGATGAGCATCAGGTGTTGTATATAAGTGATGAATCACTAGATAAAAACTTGGAAAAAACTTTTAAAAAATCTGTGTAAATAAAAAAAGTGGTCTTGAAACACTGCTTTTGAATTTGATGTGGATAAGGCTGCAAATATAGGGAAAATTTCATTAAATTTTAGAAGATTTGTGAACTCAGATTTCTTGCTAATTCTTTAAGTCTTTAAGGAAACTCAAAAATTATAGAAAAATGAATAATATGGTTTATATCAAAATAATAATATAGTTTATATCAGAAAGATAATGTGGAGCTCAGACTATTGATTTTGTATACTCAAAGCAAAGGCCTTATGTAAAAAAGGACCAATATACATTTTAGTTTTAAACTTTTATGGTACATATTCATCATTTTTATTTTTCCTCAATTTAGCACACTTAAAAGAAACTACCACAATGTCACAGAAAAAAAGGTTTATCGATGCCCTTTGATGTGTGATTAGCCATGAAACTTTCATTTCCAGACAGTCTTCTAGAAAATTACTGTATTTTTTTGTCTCTATTCAACAGTATTTTAATACCATGAAGTATGTGCTTTCTAAAATGGAGAAGTCATGTGAATAAATATAGTTTTCAATTATCATTGTCCAACTCCATTTTTCTCCTATTAGCATTTTATTATTATAAGTTAACTTGGCATGATGATAATAGTTAAAAGCCTCTGTAGAAAGCTTCATAATCATTTTCATCGTAGCTACCATTTATGGATGCTTTACTATATGCCAGTCACCTTGCTAAGTGCTTTATACGAGTTAGCTCCTTTAATTTTCACAGCTCTCAAACTCTCCCAGTTATGAGACATGCTATCATCAAATAGCCTATCATACCTACTTTTTGTGTCAAATATATATCATAATGAATCATCTCAGTGCCTAATTCCAACGTGAGTAATGCAGCAAAATATGAATAGCCTGCTGTTTGGGATAAGAAAACAATGCAAAGTAATGACAGTCCTTAGGTTTAAAATATGGAGCGAATTCCAAAGAATAATCTCTTCTTTACTCAAATTCATGGAATAATCAAATTTAAAACTAAAGATAAAATTAAGGAAATCTACTTCACCGAAGGGTAATTATGGTCCTATTACCAATTCATTGATTCATATATGAGTCTCACTAATATAATTTATTTTGACTTAAGAATATGTAGTAAAGTTTACATTCTATAGGAGATCATTTCCCCAAAAGTCATGAAATATGACATTCATTTTTTAATTTCTACTGAAATCAGGGTTTTCCCCCAAATAAACATTTAAAAGTACTCTTTCAAATTTTCCTGAACTTTTTAGTCTATACAAGCCCTTTACATCCACACTTATTTAAACTTAAAAAAAAAAACTCTGAAAGGGTAGGTAAATTATTCTTTCCAATGTACTGCTATACCAAATGGGTTTGGGAGAATATAGGAGACTTGTTAGAGGACCCACAATAAATGTGGAAGTCTAATTTAACAAAATGTTGAATAGGACTTTTCTTATTCCCCTGAGGTTGTCCATCAGAACCCACAGCTGAAAATTCAGGAAAAAAAATGATACTAAGTCACTAAGTATCTTTTTCTAGAAGGAGCCTCCATCAAGTGGCCCAGAACTAGGTCCAGATGTCACACTGCATGTGTCCCAACTCACTCATACCACAGTCAGCCACCATCCTGCGGCTTCACCCTAGTATAATGAGAGCATGAGGGAAGGTGGAGTGCTATGAAAGTGACTCCTCTGCCTCCTTGTGGTAGTGAGGACGGGGTGCTGTTTTCTTCTTGAAACCAAATTGTGTGGCATTCCAAGGAAAAACATTCAAAAAAATGGGTATGCATGTGAAAAGAATAGAGAGGCATTTTAGTCTTTGGCATATTTGTTTTTCAATTATTTTGGCTATTCAAGGCCCCTACAATTCCATATGAATTAGAAGATCTACATTTTTGTTGCTATAAAAGTGCTATTTGAATTTTGTTAGGGATGGCATTGTATCTGTAGATCCTTTTCAGCAATACGGATATTTTAAGTCTTCTTTCTCTAGTTCCATAGAGGTAAAGTAGATTATTTATCTGAAATCTTTCTTTTCCACTGTAGGCATTGGTTGCTATAAATGTTTTTCTGAGCAGTGCTTTCACTGCACCCCAAAAGTTTGGTATGTTGCATTTTCATTTTCACTCATCTCTAAATACTCTCTAATTTGTTTTGTGATTTTCCTTTTCATTTACTCACTGGTTGTTGAATGTGTTATGTCCACATATTAGTGAAATTTACAGTTTTCTTTCTGTTATTGATTTCTACCTTCATTTCATTAGGACCAAAGAGACACTTTGCATGATTTCACTATTATGAAATGTGTTGAGACTTTGTGAGGCCTAATATATGGTCCTGGATAATTTTCTATTGGTATTTGAGAAGGATGTGTGTTCTGTTATTTTTGAGTGAGTATTCTCTATATGCCTATTATGTCTAGTTAGTTTGGTTTTGTTTTTGACCTCTGTACCCTTGTTGCTCTTCTGACTACATTATCTATCCATTATTGAAAGTGGGCTATTGAAGTCTACAAGTATTATTTTACAGCTGTCTGTTTCTTCCTTACAAATCTGGCAGGGTTTGCTTCCCATATTGTGTGGCTCTGTTTTAAATATGTTTGTAATTGTTGTATCTTCTTAATGAATTGGCCCTTTTCTCAATATGTGATATTTTTGTCTCTTACAACAATATTTGACTTAAAGTCGATTTTTTCTGATATTAATATAAATACCCCTCTCTCTTTTAGTTGCAGTTTGCTTAGAATATCTTTTTTTCCAACTTTCACTTTCAGCATATTCCTGCCTTTTGATCTAAAGAGTCCCTGTAGACAGCATATTACTGGATCATGTATTTTTAATCATTCTGGTCATATCTGACTTTGGAGAGTTTAATTTACTTACACTCAAAATAATTACTGACAAAAAAGGACTTCCTACTTTCTTTTTGCTGTTGGTTTTCAAAATGTCTTACACTTTTTCCCCTTCATTGACTCCATTACTGCCTTCTTTGGTGTTTAGCTGATTTTTGTAGTGACATGTTTCCATTCCCTTCTTTTGTTTATATTGGTTTAGATATTTTCTTAGTGGATACCATGGGAATTACAATTAACACAGTAAATTTGTAACAATCTATTTTGAATTGATACCAAATTATCTTCAATAACATAAAAAAAACTCTAGTCTTCTCCTTGGGCTGGCCTGCTGCCCAGTCAGCCAGCCCTCTGCACACTCCATCTCCCTAACCCTGGGTCCTCAGCCTTGTATCCAGGACATGTCCCCAGCCTCCACCCAGAGGGGTGCTAGGCAAGACTCACCCCCAGGCCTGTCTCTACTGTGGGTGTGGCAGCAGCTGTTCTATGCACCACCGCCCAGCCTGCCCTCCAGGACTCCTGCCTGGGAAAGAGACTGTCAGCCAGGCCTCTCTGGTGGGCGTTTTGTGTTCAGCAATAAAGGCTCTGTCCTAGGAAGGAGGACTCCAGTCCCTTACAACTCCCACCCTCCCCTTTATATTGCTGCTTTTGCAAGTTGCTTCTTTATATATTGTGTGACAACTTAGATTTATACTTCTTTTTATGCATTTATCTTTTAAATCATGTAGAAAATCAAAATTGTGTTTACAAATAAAAAATAATTTTGGCTTTTATATTTACCTATGTAGTTATCTTTTTTTTAAGATTTTATTTATTTATTTAACAGAGGGAGACAGCCAGCGAGAGAGGGAACACAAGCAGGGGGAGTGGGAGAGGAAGAAGCAGGCTCCTAGCAGAGGAGCCTGATGTGGGGCTCGATCCCAGAACGCTGGGATCACGCCCTGAGACGAAGGCAGACGCCTAACGACTGCGCCACCCAGGCGCCCATCTGTAGTTATCTTTACCAGAGATCTGTATTTCATCATACAGCTTCTAGTTACCTTCTAGCGTCCCATCATTTCAATGTGGAGGACTCTCTTTATCATTATTTGTAGGCGGTTCTACCGGTAACAAAATCTCTCAGCTTTCATTTATCTGGGGATATCTTCATTGCGCTTTCATTTTTGAGGGATAGTTTTGCTCAATATAGAATGGAGTGACAGTTTTCCCCCCACTACCTTCTGCTGTCCATGATTTCTGATGAGAAATTAGCTGATAATCTCATTGAGAATCCCTTGTATATGATTCTCTTTGATTACATTTCAGCACATAGATTATAATATAGCCTAGTGTGGATCTCTTTTAGTTTGTCCTACTTGGGGCTTACTGACCATCTTGGACTGGGAAGATTCAGGTATGTCATCATATTTGGGAATTTTGAGGCCATTATTTCTTTTAATATTCTTTCTGCCCCTTTCTCTCTCTCTCTCATCTCCTCTGAGACCCCTATCATGCATATATCGGTCTGCCTTAAGGCATCTTAGAGTTTTCTGAGGCTTGGTTCACTTCTCTAAATTCTTTTTTCTTTCTGTTCCCCAAACTGGATAATTTCAATAATCTTATCTTCAAGCTTACTGATTTTTTTCTTCCTGCTCAGATTTGCCTTTGAACTCTTGCAGTGGAATTTTCATTTCAGTTATTTTACTTTTAATCTGCAGAATTTGTAATTTTTATAATTTCCTTCTCTTTATTGATATTATCATTTTGTTTATAAGTAATTTTCCTGAATTCTTTTAACTCTTTCTTCATGGTATCCTTTGGCTTTGAGCATATTTAATAAGACAGTAGGTTTAAGTTCTTTTTTCTAGTAAGTCCAATATTTGTGCTCAGGAATGGTTACTATCAGCTCATTATTATTTTTTCTTTGGGTCATACTTTACTATTCATTTCTATGCTTTGTGATTTTTTTGTTGAAAACTGGGCAGTTGAATATTATAATGTGATAATTCTGGAAATCAGATTCTCCCTCTTCCCAAGATTCACCTGTTCTTGATTATTAAAGGTTGTGATCATCTATTTGATTAGTTTTCCAAATTCTTTTTAGAAAGACTCTATTGCTTGTCATGTATGGTCACTAAAGTCTCCTTTCTTTTATCTTGTGTTCAGCTAGTGTTTTGAAAAATATTCCTTGAACACACTATTAAAAACAAACAAGAAAACATGCACACACAAAAACATGTCTCTTAGTCTTTGCAGAGTGTCTCTGTTCTGGGGCTGTTTGTAACTGTATCTTAGCCTTCATTTCCTGCTTGCACTGAACCTGGATATCAGCCAGAGGTAAAAGCTTAGGATTTTCTCATGTCTTTTTAGACTGTGCATCCTGTCCTATGCATGCATGTAGCTTTCTTAATTCCCTGGAATAGTCTCACACTTTTGAGTACCCTAGTTTCCCAAGGAAACTCTCACCTCAGCTTTTCTTCCCAGGCTTTAGGTAGTCTATTGTATGTCTCAACCATAATCTTTTACGCAGGCAGCTGCTAGCTTTTTATTCTCCTTACAGAATTTTCAAACAATACCTGATGCTTTTCTGCCTAGAGAGAGTTCCAAGTTAGGGGAAAAAGATGGCCTTGTCTTAGACTTCGGGTAGTCCTGAAACTGATCAAACTGATTAAAACAGACAAACATAGTAATTTATCAGTGTGATCTGTTCTACTCCCTTCAAAATAGGAGATCAGAGTGTCACCATGAGAATGCAGTCTGTCATCTTCAGTACTGTTTCTGAGCCAGGGAGGGTATGGGACAAGGCAGGTAAAAACCCCACAAAGCTTTCCCACCACTTTTAAGTTGCCTTTTTCTTGATTCAGTGTTCATTTGGTTGCTTTAAACTCTTGACTATTTTAAAGAAATCTCACTAAGTTGGTTCTAAAAATAATTGCTTGTTTTTCAACGTTTCTGTGGAAGGACAGACCTTTGAAGATAACTTCTTTACCAGTTCACTTACGTGAATCCTATTTTTTAAATATTCCTTTTTTTCTCATTATAACTCTCCTTTCTTTCTAGACTCCAATTATATCTATTTGGAGATAATGAGAGTATGTCAGTTATTGATAGGTAGTTACAAATCTCCATCTATATTTATATATGTATCTATTACTTCCTTTAAACTGTTTGATATTGTCCCATATCCTTAACCTTTTTTAAAGAAATCTTTTTTCTTTCTAAGAAATTTCTATTTATCTGTATTCAGGTTCCCCCCTTTTTTTCTATCATCACCAATCTATTGTTAAGCAAGAGTAAAATTTACATTTCATTTATTCTACTTTGCCTTCCTAAAATTTCTTTTTGATTTTTATGTATAGTTTTCATTTCTCTACTAAGATTCCTTCTCAGTTCACTCATTAATACCATATTTTTCTTAATTATTTGAATCACATTTTCTTTAAAATTTTGGACATATTTTCAATGACCATATAAAAATCTTTGTCTACTAAATCCAACATCTATACTATTTTAGGGTTGCTTTTTATTAACTGCTTTTTTTCTTGACAGTGGATCATATTTTTCTGTTTTATTGTCTAGTATTGCTTACACCATACTAACTTTTGTGACTGCTCTGTTGTGTAAATACTGGATTCTTTATTCTTCCTTTGAATGGTATTAACTTTTTTATCTTGTAAAGCATTAAATAACCATATAATAACCATGAACTTGGATAGGCTTGGTTTTGCACATTTTTAAGGCAAGTTTGTAAAAAACCCAAGGTATTCTCAAACCACAATAACATGGTAGAACTCAACCTCTAAACTCTCTTCACCTAAAATTTTCTAAGGCCTTGCTTTTAGGTTTTGTTAATGTGATCCTACATTAGATCTTACTCTAGAACAGGGATCAACAAACACACAGAACTGTTTTTCTATACTAGAAAAACTAGACTAGACTATGCTTTTTTATGTTCTTAAAAGGGCTTTTAAAAAGAAGGAGGAATAGAAAGAAGAGGAGAAGAAAGAGAATAAAAAGGAGGAGTAAGAGAGATTGTATAGGCCACAAAACCTAAAATATATATTACCCAAACACTTACAGAAAAATTTTGCCAATCCTCACTTGAGGACATACCTTCTTCCTAAGGTACAGCTTTTGTGGGTGTCTCCGTTGGATGAGACAGTCATCAGCATGGTGTTAAGCAGATTGTTCCTTTCTGGTATGCAAGAAATTCAAAGCTCTCCATCACTGAAGTACCACATAGTGGTACCATAGTACCACATAGAGGTAACCTGCTGCAAATATTCTAGACATGTTGGTTACTCTGCACTCTGATTTCTGTCTTTTTTCTTGTGAACTCTGTCTTTTTAATTTAGCTGGACTACTGAACTCTGGTTGGGTTCCAGCTCATACATGTACCTGGAACCTAGTGAACAGTAAAGAAGTGATAGTTATTTTAACCAACAACTCATTAAAATCTTAAAACAACATTATGAGTAATATATTACTATCTCCATTTCACAGATGGAGCAACTGAAGCTTGAAGAGTTTAAGTTTAAGCTACTTTCCACAAGTCACAGAAAATGGTTCTTTTCATTAAAATATGTGAAAGAATATATGTGTGCAATGTATAAAAGGCAGTGCAACAGATTTCATTGAAATTGATGGAGATGGGCCTCTTTCCTATACTTGAAATCATCTCCATGCTGATTCTCTAGTACTATTCTGTAGATGTTCTAAAATAGAAGTTTTCAAAGTCTGAAGCAATTGAGCATATTAACCTTGGTAGCATCTAATCATGGACTAATCACTATAATTATTTGAGTTAGCTAAATAAATGCTAAGTATCTATGTAAGTATATAAATTATATATAACTACATTGAATATTTAATAAAGTGAAAGTTATGCAACAGTTCATTTTTTAAAAAATCATAATAATTGAATGACAGGTGAACAGAATAAGAAGAGTTGGGAAAATATTTTAGATGTATGAAGAATCATTTTGAAAACACAAAATATGATATTTGGTAAATGTGAATTGGACTGTTTTGCTATATTCTAGAGAGAACACATCAGTGGTATTCTCTAAAAGAATACTACTCTAAAAAAATATTACTACTTTTACCAAAGTTCATGATTTGGCATTCAGCTTGTTTTCATTATAATAAGATCAAATTTGTAAATAGCCAGCTTTTTTTGTGATTGCATATATAAATCTATTTGAGATAGGGTGGGAGATAAGAGTTCAGTTGAGGGGTAAGAGTGTAATGCTTTTGTGATTTAAATTAATTGTACCTTTAAAATATAATTGGAGTCATTTAAGTAGTACTATATTTTAATTTAATGAATTAAGTTGTTTCAAATCTCTGCTGCACCTGAAAGGACTTGCTTTAACGTTGAAATAAAAGAAATAAGAGTTCAGTTTAACAGAAGCCTTTGACAATCAAAGAAATTAAATCTGTCCTCAAAACAACCCCTGAATCTCTCAATTAATTAGTTTTTAAAAATTAATTAGTTTTAATCTATCCAGAATTAAGGTGATCAAAGTATAATGGTTTTTAAATATATAGTTCACTCTGGCATATACTAAGAAGGCAATGAGACCTATAAATACTGACATGAGATTTATGCTATACAGATAGACCAGTTACATAGGGGAGGAGGGATAAAGTGGGATTTATTACTGATACCCAAGATTTCAGTCATGTTGCTAACTTCAATGCTATTAATTTAGGTGTAATGTCAGAAGGGACCAGATGTGCTCTAAGATCTTTGACTTCTTGCGAATAAGGTTTATGTTCCAAAGGCCTATTTTATCCAGGTCTATGGAGACTGTATAGCCAATAGAGGAACAATAATTTGAGAAATCTAAGACCAGGTAATCTATGTGTTTGTGCTGGCTTATTCTCATCAGAAAAAGGATTAATGTCATTTGTGTAGATTACATTTCTTACAGTCCTGATCTATCTACTCCAACCCTGCCAATAAAATTTCCACGTGACACACACTGAACTTGTGGGAATGGAATTTTCTAGAGGCACCAAAGTTGCTATCTCACACAGTATAACACCAAACCATTTAGGAATAATCAGTGATTAGAGATTAGCTTGTCAGTGATGGCAAGTGAATCATTTTCATGGCTTTAAAAATCAATCTCTAGGTTGGTTAATATAAAAATAGTGGCTTTCTACATATCTTTCCTATTCTTAACCTTGTTTAAGTCACACATTTCTTTGAAAATTTAAAAAGAACTATATATTAACTCCACAGAAAAAGAAATATATAAATGGACATGCATAACATTTTGTACACAATTTCAGGGCATTCACATACTCCATTAAACCCATCATGAAACAAAACCACCACATTAAAAATCCCTGCTGTAGAGTTAAGTGGTTTTTAAAAAATATTTATTTATTTATTTTACAGAGAGAGCAGAGGGAGGAAGGGGAAGAGGGAGAAGCAGACTCCATGGTGAGTGTGGAGCCTGACATGCGGCCTGATCCCAAGACCCTGAGATCATGACCCAAGCGCAAACCACGAGTAGGATGCTCAACGGACTGTGCCATCCAGGCACCCCTTGAATTAAGTGTTAATGGGATGGAAGGGGAATTGAAAATGAAGACCACACTGAAAGGGAAGTGTTTTGTTTTATTTTTTTAAATGAGATAAGAGGGGCAGCTGGGTGGCTCAGTCAGTTAAACATCTGCTTTTGGTTCAAGTCATGATCCGAGGGTCCTGGGATGGAGCCCCATGTCAGACTCTCTGCTCAGTGGGGAGCCTCCTTCTCCTTCTCCCTTTGCCTGATGCTCTGCCTGCTTGTGCTCTCTCTTTCTCTCTCTGTCAAATAAATAAATAAAATCTTTAAAAAGACCAAAAATTTTTAAAAATTGAGACAAGAAATTTTACAAAGAGGTGGCAGATTTCTATCATACAGTATTTCTTTTCCCCATGAGTTTCCACAAAAACAATGGTAATTTTTATGTCTCGGTACCCAGGACCAGGCTGTGCTCTTGTTATGTAGTGATAAATGCCCAGGAGAAAATGAAGTGTGTTGTTGTATAACAGTCTGCTAGGAGAATCAGTCCATCATAGCCCTTGAGTATCTCAGTATATTCTCACTGGGTATACCAAACATACAAGGTCTTGATCACTCTTTACCTGGACCATTTCTTGTGGTTGTATTTGCAAAGAAACCCTAAAGGATGGGGTATTTTCTCCTTCCAAAGAGCAGGTTTAGGGGCGCCTGGGTGGCTCAGTCAATAAGCGTCTGCCTTCAGCTCAGGGCGTGATCCTGGCATTCTGGGATCGAGCCCCACATCGGGCTCCTCTGCTATGAGCCTGCTTCTTCCTCTCCCACTCCCCCTGCTTGTGTTCCCTTTCTCGCTGGCTGTCTCTCTCTCTGTCAAATGAATAAATAAAATCTTTAAAAAAAAAAAAGAAACTTCAAAAAAAAAAGCAGGTTTACTTCTGCTTTTTGAATCTTCTAAATTTAACATTACTCTTCTGTAACACAACCCATTATATGTATAGGTATCTATCCTGGACCTTTTGGGTTGCCCCAGTGGGACACGGGTGGCATGGGGATACTACACAAATCAACATGAAGCTCTCATGACTCCTTTTGCTTTGAGTAATACAGTCCTTTGTCTTTGACCCAGGTCTTTTGTCAGCTAGTTAGCTTGCAAGTACTATAAGTCAGGCTCTGCAGAGTTTCTGACACAAACTGCCCCAAAACTTGGTGGCTAAAAAGAATAACCCTTTGTTATAGCTCATGGGTTTGTGTGTTAGGAATGCCAGCAATGCTTGACTACGTGATTCATCTTCTCCACATGGTGTCAACTGGGGTCACTCAGTGGCATTCAGCTGATGGCTGAGAAGGCCTAGAGGATCTAAGAAAGATTTATTCACTTGCCTGATGCCTTGGCAGTGCCATCTAGAAGATTGAATTCTTCTGGGACTGTCTCTCCTACAGTCACAGAGTCCCTGCACATGATTTCCCCAGCAAAGTAGTCACAGATCAGATTTCTTATAGGGTGGCTCAGCGCTCCAAGAGTGTATACCCCCCCAGAGACCTAGGTGGAAGCTGCAGGACATCTTATGGCCTAACCCCAAAAGTCCCAGAAGTTCACTTCTGTCGACTTCTATTAGTCAAACCAGCTCAGTATTCATAGGAGGGGAATTAGGCCCTAAATCTCAATGGGAGAACTCTTAAAAAAATGATATTTATTTTTTTTTAAGATTTTATTTATTTGGGGGGAGAGAGAGCAATCACAAGTGGGGGGAGGGGCAGAGAGAGAGGGAGAAACAGACTCCCTGGTGAGCAAGGAGCCAGACACAGGGCTCTTTCCCAGGAACTGAGATCATGACCTAACCCAAAGGCAGACACTTAACCAACTGAGCCACCCAGATGCTCCTGGTATTTATTTTTAAACTGTCACCGTAGGTACTTAATAAAGATTACTCATGGAGTTTTTTCCTAAACTTCCGAGCCTATCACTTGAATTTTCAAATAGATTCTGGCCTCATCATTATAACAGGGTGTTTGCTGATAGATAGGTAGACAGATAGATAGCCAGACAGAGATTATAAATGCATCTTTTTGGTCAACTCTTGAAAAATAAGTTCTCTGCATTTAAAATTCCTTAGAATATTTTACTAGGGGCTTAGGGTTGCGTTTTGAGAGAGGAAAAAAAGGACCTGAACCTTTAGTACCACTGACCTCTTTAATAGGAGTCATCTTGTTTTATCAATTTTAGATAAAGGCATACTCTGTTTGCACTGTTAATTGAGAGGAAATCACCAACTGTTAATTAAATTTAGCATTTCATTTTGTTTGAAGAACTTTAGTCATCAAATGAAAGAATTTTGTCAAAATCCCCCTCAATATTTAGAATTAAATATGTAGGTATGGTAGGTAAGGAGTGGTAGTTGAAATGGAGTCTGTTTTGTTGTTTGTTTTCTTTTTCTTATTCTGAAAATTAAATTTTATCACATTTAAACTATTCAATTTATTTGAAAATAGTGCAATAAATTATTATTTCATGAAGAATGACAGAACTAGTGTATTTATTACATTTGGGTTTATGGTTAGGTGATAATGATTGTTTTGATAGATACTCATTTTTTTTCTGACCCTTTACTGTATCTATACTTAATGGAAGTTAATGGTAGCATGTAGTTTGAAAATATCTAAACCTTTATTTTTAAAATGTTTAAAGTTGTCAAGTGTTACTAAATAATTCAAAAATAATATTATTACTGGTTTAATCAGGAAACAATGTCAAAAAATCAATCTGAAAACATTCCAAGGTCTGGAATAAAACAACTGATAAAAAAAGAACTCAAAGAAATTTAAAAATACAAAAGCATTAAGAACTTAAAGCAAGATCTTGTTCAAGAAGGTCTGTCAGAATGAAAATCAAAGTAATAATAGGAATAATCTAAATTACTCTATATTAAAAACGCATCTTTGGTACTTTAATTCACCAGTAAAAAATTAATTTTTTTTCTGCCTGAAATATTTTTTCCAACACTGTTTTGCTAAGTTCCAGTCATCCTTCAGGTCTCAGCAAAGAACCACTTCCCCAAGGAGGTCTTCCTAAATACCCCCTACTGGCAATCAATGTGAATTAGGTCGCTTCCATTATTCCTTTTCATAGCACTAGCTGTCTCTCCTTCATAAGACTCAGCACAATTTGTAATCAAATATAGGTTCATTTTTTATTGTTTTCCCCCCTACCTCTAGAATGTAAACTCTTGGAAAAGCAGGGACTTTGTCTTGTTCACTACTGTATATTCCATCTTCTTGAACAATCCCTACCTAGCATATAATATGTACCCAATCAGTAAATGTTTGTTGACGAAATGAATAAATGAATGGCTTCACAAATAATCTTAATTCACAAGCATTTCAAAATACTGCAGTTGACAACCAATATTATTAGACTGCAAACTTTTCAATCAATATTGTTAGACTGGAAAATAAGGATTAAGCCATAACCAAGACAGATTGAGCTCTAGAAGGTACTGGGACATCCTCTGATTTTGTTATAAGATTGAGTCACATTGTAGCATCTTCTGTGTTCTAAGAGGGTCAAGTCCCAAATTAATTATTTTATTCATTCAGTCAAGAAATATTTATTAAGTGTCTATATATATCAAGCATAATACTATACATTGGAGATATGTTTCAGTCAAGATAGGCCAGGATTAGCTAAAGCAAGGCCTTGTCTTACTGAAGGGGATTTTTGTCTGTTCACCCTTCTGCTCAATAAATATTTGGCTCACTCCCCCTCTTGTAAGGAGATATACTCCCTCCCTCTCTGAGGAAGACAAACCAAAAAGCTGGATTTTTTCAGGGAAGTAAGCACAAAGCCTAGGATCTCTGAGTAACTGCCTACCTCAGAGCCCAAGAATGGTTGTGAAAATTAAAAAAACAAGTTATCCGCTCCCCACATATTCAACATACCATGGTGGGGCAAGGACAGGACAATCTCAATTAGCACCACCATCATTGGAAAGGGGAAGAATGAGAGACAAAAAGCAGTGAATGTTTTTAGCAATTCTGAAATCCCATGGGCAGTGTTTCTCTGTTGATAGCAAATCTTTGAATTAGGAGATGATTTAACCTGGAAAGAGGCTCCTCAGAGCTGCAGATCTTGCTTCTGCCATCTGGGATGTTCTCCCCTTTCCATCATCCTCCTTGATTCCAAGTAAATGGACATTGGGAAATATGTATTACTTGGGGCCTAGCAACTTTTTCAGCTTACTTCTTACCTTTAGAAAGAAAGGTACAGGGTTGTTTTAAATCTTAAACAGGTAGACATTTTTATTCCAGAGCTATGGTTTTCTTGGCAATGCAAGTCTGAAAACATAGTGGATCCTTAACATTTTATTACAATCAACAACATGTTCTAAGAACCCACAGTTATTTTACAGGATGTAATATACAAAACTGATCTATTTCTTTGCTTTCTTTCCCCTTACCTTTCTGTCTTGACATCTTCAAAAAGGCTGGAACCTTGAACCTAGGGTTTTACTGGAAGAAAAGAAAAAACATATCCTTTGGCTCTTATTCTCAGTCATTTCATAAAACTGAAGAGATTTACTGGGTATCCATACTCATAATCAGTTAGCCTTAATGTAATTTACTTAGGAGAAAACATCTGCTAAATGGTTATTCCTCAAAGGTTTTCTCAATCTTATCTCTTTCTTTTTTAAGTTGAGGGATTTAAAATTGAGAAGTCGTTGTCTTTATTTCTTCAACTGTAAAAAGGATCTGAATTTCTGAACTCTGTTTCTTTACATCAGTTTACAAATTGGCCAAAGTTTCCTGAGCTAAATTCTTTCTTGTAACTCCTTCAATTTTCCAACAACCTTCTCTAGAGGTATAAGCAAATTAGGTACATGATCTGTTTTGCCAGTTATCACAAGATAAGTGTTCTACTCCCATAATCTAGGTCACAATCTTTGTAGCTTCTAATAGTAGTTTCCTACTTTCACCCCTTCCAACTACTGAACCAATGTCAGATAGTTTATGCTTTTGCAACATCTTCCTTCTATCTATCTAATTTCTTGTTTTTTAGATTTCTTGAAGTATAGTTGACCCTTGAACAATGTGGGGGTTAGGGGAGCCAACACCCATGTAGTCAAAAATCTACATATAAATTTGACTCCCCCAAATCTTTTTTTTTTACAAAGATTTATTTATTTTAGAGAAAGAGAGAGGGGAGAGGGGCAGAGGGAGAGAATCTCAAGCAGACTCCCCACTGAATGCAGAGGCTGATGTGGGGCTTGATCCCACAACCCATGAGATCATGACCTGAGCCAAATCGAAGAGTCAGATGCTTAACTGACTGAGCCACCCAGGCACCTTGACTGCCCAAAATCTTAACTACTAATAGTCTACTATTGATCAGAAGCCTTACTGATAACATAAATGGTTGACTAACACATTTTCTATATACGTATTTTATACTGTATTCTTATCAAGTAAACTAGAGAAAACAAAATGTTATTAAGAAAATCATAAGGAAGAGAAAATACATTTGCAGTATTGTACTGTAAAAAATCTGCATATAAGTGGACTCGTGCAGTTCAAACTTGTGTTGATCAGCTGTATAATTGAAAAATAAACATTTATATATATTTAAGGCATACAACTTGATATTTTGAATATGTATGCATTGTGAAATGATCACCGCAATTAAGCTGATTAACAAATCTATCACTTCCATGTAGTTATTTTTTTCCTTTTTTTGTGGTGAGAGTACTTAAGATATACCCCCTTATAAATGTCAAGCATATAATATGCTATAATTAACTTCAGTCACCATGCTATACATTACATTGTCAGGATTTCTTCATTTTGCACAACTGAAACTCTGTACCCCTTTGACCAACATCTCCCTCTTTCACCCTTCCCCCAGACCCTGACAACCAATATTCTTCTCTTTGGTTCTATGGGTTTGGCTATTTTAAATTCCACATATAAGTGAGATCATGCAATATTTGTCTTTATGTGTCTGGTTTATTTCACTTAGCATAAGTTTATCCATGTTGTGACAAATGATAGGATTTCCTTCTTTTTTCTGTATATCCAATTTCTATATCAGTTAGGATAAGCTGGGTTATATTGTAGTAATACCACCAAAATTTTATCAGCTTAACACAACTGAAGTATATTCCTTACTCATTCAAAGTGCTTCAGGTCCAGATGAGTTCCTAAGGGAAGCCATGTTCCATACAGTGGCATAGTATGCCAGATTGCTTTAATCTTGTGACATCGAATCAATACATGATTCCATAATTTCTAGAATCTGGGAAGAAAGAGCATGAAGAATTGTACACTGACTCTTAAATGCTTCTTTCCAGAAGTGACAGTTCCAATGACAGTTCATTGACCAAAACAAACCACTTCAGGATATCTAACTTTGAGGAGTAATGTGCTTGAAAGTAGAGGAGAACCAAAAATCTTCATGAGCACTAATATCATCTGTCACAGAATAGAGTGCACAAGACAGGCCTAATAATGATTAGATGCCAGCTAAAAGCTATGTAGGAAAGTCTATGCTCTTACAGGCTTACATAATGCAAAGATTGCATTACAAAATGCAAGTCAACTTGGTTGACTTCAAGTTTCCTTTCTCTTACTAACTTGGAGCTTATGAAGAAAATAGTGAGAAAGGTGTGTAGTAGAGTTATAGAAGGAGGATAGTTGATTCTGGGATACAAGGGAGTTAAGGAATTAGAGTATACTGAAGTAAAGGAAGGTGTGTGTGTGTGTGTGTGTGTGTGTGTGTGTGTGTGTGTGTGTGTGTATAACTGGTACTGTGAATAAAACAAATAAAATATATCTGCCCTCATAAAGCTGACATTCCAGTGCAGACTTTATCTTCAGATCTAGGGACCCACCAAGACAAGATTTTTTTTTCCATGAAGAAACTGGTTTTTAGGGGAAGTAAAGAGGCAGCTTTGGAAGCCAGTCAGAAAAGATCCTGCTTTCTCAGTGATCAGGAAAGTTCTTGTGTGTCCTGGAAGTAGTAATGGGATTGGAGATGATTGCTGTAAAGTGAGATTTGCATTTTCTATCACAGTAAAGAAGCATTGGTCTTTTATGTTGCTATGAAAGCACCTGAAAAAAGTAGAGAAGCAGTAATGGACTGAGTGGACTGAGTGTTAATGATAGGTAATGAAGAACTTAAAGGGAAAAGATGGGGAAAGAGAAATGTAGCAATAATATTGTCCACCCCTTCCCCAACTGGCTCATCTTCATCAAATAAGTCAATCTCATTCACACCTTGTCTTTGAACTTCCTGTATCCTCTGCCTGGAATGATACTCCTTTCCCAACCCTAACCTAGTGAAGGAGCTCAGAACATGCCACCCCAAATATGTTGACTTCCTTTCTTATTACCAGAGACTGAGATGAACTCTGAAATGGATCTGTACAAACTTACTAAAATAACCCTTATCTTCCCTTATTCCTCCCAACATCATATATCACCTAGTCACTTACCCACAGTTTACTATTCCTTGCCCACACCCCAGTGATTTATTTCTCCATGAATTCATCATTTCTTTGCCTAAAAACATAAGCTTTCCACTTGGTCATTTCTTTGGGATTTTATTTTCTTGTGAACACTCCCATGCACATGTAAAATTCTAATAAAAACTGTATGCTTTTCTCCTGTTAATCTGCCTTATATTAATTTAATTCTTAGATTCAGCTGGAGACCCTGAAAGGGTAAAAGAAAAAGTTTTCCTACTCTACACTAACTTATTTGGCTATCCATTCTAATAAAATTATATATGTAAATTTCCTAGTAGAGTGCTTAAATATATATTAGGCTTTCAATAACTATTAGTTCCTTTTAAGAATTTATGAAGGGGGTAGATTCTGGACATTATCCCCCCTAGGACAATTAGACCCACAAGATAAGTGGAAATGTTTTGTGGAGTTTAAAATTCATTATTCTAAAAAAAATAAAATAAAATAAAAATAAAATAAAATTCATTATTCTAGGGTGCCTGGGTGTCTCGGTTGGTTAAGCGTCTGCCTTCAGCTCAGGTCATGATCCCAGGATCCTGGGATCAAGTCCCACATCAGGGTCCTTATTCAGCAGGGAGCCTGCTTCTCCCACTGCCTGCTGCTCCCCCTGCTTGTGCTCTGTCTCTGTCTCTCCAACAAATAAATAAAGTCTTTAAAAAAATAAAAATTAAAAAATGCATTATTCTAAAAAATAAATTAAAAAAATATACAATTCATTACTCTTCATGGTTCAACATATTAGCCCAGGGCTAAAAAATTAGATAAATGAAATATTGTGTTTGAATTACTCAGAAAGTTCCTAACATATAACAAGTATCCAAATACTATCATTAAATTATTTCCATGTTGTAATGAACCAAATGTTTGTATATACCCCAAATTCATGTGTTGAAGCCCTAACTCCCGGTATAATCCTATGTGGAGATGGGGCCTTTGGGCAGCAATTAGATTTAGATGAAGTCATGACAGTGATATCCTCATGATGGGATGAGTGTCCTTATAAAAAGAAGAAAGAGACATGAGATCTCTCCCTTACTCTCTCCCCCTCCCTCTCTCCTCATCTCCCCTATGCCACTCTTCCCCATCCTCTCTCCCTCCTAAGTGAGCACAAAAATGAGATCATGTGAGCACACAGTAAGGTGGTAGCAGTCTGCAAGCCAGGAAGAGGGCCCTCACCTAGAACCAAATTTTCTGGCACCTTGATCTCAGGCTTCCCAGCCTCTAGAACTGTGAGAAATAAATGTCTGTTGTTTAAGGCACTCTGTCTATAGTATTTTGTTATAGCAGTCCAAGCTGACTAACACACATGCATAAAAGGATATTTTTGGAAGAGTGTTTCTTCAGCTTTCTCACACTTTGTAAAACATAATTGTCAATTGTTTCTCATCAAGGCTATGCAAATGTGCTTAGGGCAAATTACTAGATTAAGAATCAACTAATGATGGATTTAAAGCACCCATCTCAGTACCTAGTATATAAAAATGATTAATAAATATTAATTCTGTCTACACAGGAATTTGCATGCAAAAAAGAAACTCCACTTATAGAACTTATTAGAATTATATGCAAATATGACATGGAATTTAAGCTTTGATTCATTTTCTTTTTTAAAATCACACCATCTTGACAGTACAAATCAGTTTCTCAAAAGGTAGGATGTGTGCCAAAGGAATATGGAGACTAAACAGGCTTAGCTATGAGCATGATGACATTAAAACATGGCACAAGGACAGCATAAGGAATATAGCTGATGATGTTGTAATAGAGATGTATCAGAACAGATGGTAGCTGCACTTATGAACATAGCACGATGTATAAACTTGTCAAATCACTATGTTGTGTACCTGAACCTGATGCAACATTGTGTGTCAACTATACTTAAAAAAAAAAAGCATAGCATAAGGACCATCAAGGGGCAGGGAAGGAAGTTGGCTACCTTCCCCAGGGCCAATTGGGATCATGCTCTGCTGAGTCAAAATATAAGAAAAGCAATAAAAGAAGAGAGACGAAACAGAAGGATTCAAAGGACAGATGACATGTCTACAGTAGAGCCACTAGGTAGCTAATATTGGAATGGTGTATAAGAAATTAAAGCACAGATTGCCACAATAAAAGTCCATCATAGAAACATCTGGATGGGTCTGAGCAAGTTTAAGGAAAAGATGAACAGTCCTGACAACTCAGAACCTAGCAGAAAGACAGTGTGAAGGGAGTCTGTAGGGTAACAAAGAAGGGCATAAAGGGAAGGAAAATAGATGACTGTTCCCACAGACAAAACTGGGTGTGCTGTGTGATAAAGTGAGAAGCACATTTACTAAGTCTGTATCTATTTCTCTCCTTCCATTTCTCTCTGATCTGTCTGTCTCTCTTTCTCTCACAACACACACACCACCTTTGAAAAATTCCTATCTTCCAAGTGCCATGAATACTGATAGTCAGATTATCTGGTTAAATATGTGAGTTCACTAGACTCAATGTGACCAGAATTCTCTTAGTCTTCATGCTTATACTTGCTGAGCAAGTGGTGGGAGCAATGGTGGGAAACAATTTGGTAATGAAAATATCAACAGAAGTGGAGTAAGACCTTTCATAGTGTCAGTTATCGGTCCCTTAGTGATATAGACCTTCTGACTCCAGAACAAACCCCGGAAAGCTTCGGTTGAGCAAGTATAAAGGTATAAAAAGAGAGAGTGCAAAGAAGCTGATCAGATTTTGGGGAGTAGTGCTGAGTCCACAACAGAGCAGGAATAATAGAAAAAAAGGGCAAGAAGTATTTTTGCTACATAAATAGCAAAGATGTTAAATAATTCAAAAAGAAAGAAACAACCACCCAGACCAGAAGGAGGGAGTCATAGATAGAATAATGCCTCCCCAAAATGTCCATGTCCTAATCTCTGGAACTTGCGAATATGCAACCTTACATGGCCAAGGGATTTTGCAGATGCGATTAATTTAAGAACCTCTGAATGGGGAGGTCATCCTGAACCAGTGGGTTCCATGTAATCAGGAGGGTTCTTATAGTGGAAGAAGGAGGCAAGGACATTTAAGTAGACTAATTACTAATTCAACAACTATAACTAAGGCCACCTTGATTTTCTTTTTTACAGATTTTATTTATTTGAGAGAGAGACAGACAAAGACAGAGCATGAGCAGGGGAGAGGAGGCAGAGGGAAAGGGAGAAGCAGACTCCCCACTGAGTAGGGAGCCTGATTCAGGGCTCCATCCCGGGACCCTGAGATCATGACCTGAGCCGAAGGCAGGCACTTAACTGGACGGAGCCACCTAGGCACCCCAAAAAGGCACCTTGTTTTTAATCAGTAACAATCTGGAGTAAAGTCTCTAGTGAGGACCTGGAAGGCTCTGTCCTTGATATTTACATTTAAGTATTTTTATCAGTGATTTATTTGGATGAAAATATAGGGAGAAGATGCTCACAGAATATGCAGATAATACATAACTGGGAGTAAGAGCCTCTATGTTGAGTAGCAGAGTCAGGATCCTCAAATGTCTTGCCAGCTAGAATAATGCAATGAATCTATCACGGTGATATATAAAAGGATAAGGGTGGAGTAGCAACAGTAAATTCAAAATGAATCAAAAGATTGATGTGGATATCAAAAATTTAGTGAGATTTTAGGCTGTAATAATAGTAACATAATATCCAGAATTCTGGATGGTTCCATGATCACCTAGAATACTGTATCTGTTCTGGGAACCCCATTCTAAAAGAAAATAAACAAACTGCATTGCATTGAGAGGAAAGTAAATAGAATGATGAAACTCATTTCTAATATCAGTTGGTAAGACCAGGATAGAGATATTATCCCTGTCATAGGAAATACTAGCATAAAGCAAAGGCAGAGGATTGCATGACACTCATTCTCAGATTTTTTTCAAGATATTATTAAAATTCAGGTGAGTTCACATATAGTGTATTATTAGTTTCAGGGGTAGATTTACATCACATGCCCTCCTTAATGCCCATCACCCAGTTACCCCATCCCCCCCCCGCCTCCCCTCCAGCAACCCTCAGTTTGTCCTCTATATTTAAGAGTCTCTTATGGTTTGCCTCCCTCTCTGTCTTTATCTTATTTTATTTTTCCTTCCCTTCCCCTATGTTCACCTGTTTTGTTTCTTAAATTCCACATATGAGTGAAATCATATGGTATTTATCTTTCTTTGATTGACTTATTTTGCTTAGCATAATACACTCTAGTTCCATCCATGTCATTGCAAATGGCAAGATTTTATTCTTTTTGCTGGCTGAGTAATATTCCACTGTGTATATACCACATCCTCTTCATCCATTCATCAGTTGATGGACATTTGGGCTCTTTCCACGTTTTGGCTCTTGTGGATAGTGCTGGTATAAACATTGGGGTGCGTGTGCCCTCATTCTCTAAGATTTTAAAGTAAGGTAGCATAGTATAGTAAGAAAGTAAAGCTTATAGAGACACACTGCTTAAGTTTAAATCCCAACTCTGCCATTACACACACTTGTGACCTTGAGGAAATTACTTAACTTCTTCTGAAGTCTCATTTTCCTCTTCTGTAAAATTTGGATAGTAGTAGCACCTGTCCTTTAGAATTGTCACGAGGATATAATGAATTATTATCTGTAAAGCCCTCAAAACAAAGCCAGATGGAGATCAACTGTGATATAAGTGTTTGCAAAATAAATAAAATAAACCACAAAGAGGTTTGGTCAGGATTAAACGATTTGGCCTGTATGAAGTACTTATTGGGTCTGGTGGTTAGTAAATTCTTAAAAGTATGATAGCTGCTATTTTTTCGAGGACTGTAATGTGAAAGTGGAATTAGACTTGACCTCCAAGCAAGTGTTCTAGGAAAACAGCAGATGAAAGTTGTAAGTTGTAATTGCATCTCAACAGACAAAAGAACTCGTTAATAGTAATTGCTCTCTAGAATGTGAGGGAAGGTATAAAACCTGTGCTCTTGATTCTCATAGATGTTGAGTTCAAGTCACAGCTCTTTCCTTTGCGCGTTGCTTTTTGGAGCTTTGATTTCCTCACTTGTAAAACAAGTGAACATACTGGGGCACCTGGTGGCTCAGTCAGTTAAGTGTCTGCCTTCTGCTCAGGTCATGATTCCGGGGTCCTGGGATTGAGTCCCGCATCATGCTCCCTGCTCAGCAGGGAGTCTGCTTCTCCCTCTCCTCTGCCACTCCCCTTGTTTGTATTCACTCTCTCTTTCTCTCTTGCGCTCTCTCAAATAATTAAGTAAAATCTTTTAAAAAATAAAATAAAATGGGCAAACACTGAAGGTAATGATGACAAATGAGAAAATGTTAAAGGAGTTCTTGTCTGTATTACCCCTTGCTGTATCTCTGATACTCAGAACAATGTCTAGAATTTAGTAGGCACTCGATAAATATTTCTTGAGTGGATTTGTGAATAAAAGTGCTATAGTGGGGCACCTGGGTGGCTCAGTCGGTTCAGCATCTGCCTTTGGCTCAGGTTGTGATCTCGGGGTCCTGGGATCAAGTCCCACATTGGACTCCCCGCTCAGCGGGGAGTCTGCTTCTCCCTCTCCCTCTGCCCCTCCCTCCTGCCCGTGCTTTCTCTCTGAAATAAATAAATAAAATCTCTTTTTAAAAAGGTGTTCTAGTAAGTGTCAGTTACCTTCCTAATTCCCTGCCAAAAATAAATCTCCATGTCTACACCAGAGAAGCACTGGGACATACACAGAAGGCATGGGAAAAAATGTTTATAGCACCACTTGTTATAGTGAAATGGGAAAAACCTGGACGAAGAATGGTTCAATAAACCATGTTTCATGTTATGGATTACTATGCAGCAGTTAAAAAGCATGAAGCATGTCTATATGACATGGAAAGTTTCCCAAGCCATCATTGCTTAATACAAACAGCAAAGAAAAAATTCATATCATATAGTCTACTTAAATATTATGATAAGCTTAGTAAAAGACCAAGAAGAAAGTTAAAATAGTGCTTACTTTTGTAAAGATACTTCCATACCTTTGGAATGGAGCATGGGGGATGGATGAAGGGGTTTTAGCCTGATCTTTGAAGTTCTGATAATTTTCGAAAGCTCTGTCTTCAAGGTAGTTGTTTCAGTAATTGAGCAAGATTATGCAAAGGCCAGGGAAATACTTGATAGGGATATTATAAAGAAGAATCAGCAGTAAGTGATTTTATAGTTCTTCCTTACCCTGTGAGTTTCTGATTCCTTTAGTTCAAATTCAATGGTAAATACAGCCTATGCAGATATAAAGTTCATTTCTCAGATTTGTCTTTGTAAGTGGAGGGGAGGTCATGAACTCATCTCCTTTCTTCTCTTCAACATCCCTTTCCTTCAAGGCCATCTGAGAAGTCTTACACAGTAAAAACAGACGGTTTAGAAACTAACACCTTTAAAGTTCTCAGGGAATTTGAATAGATTGAAATTGCCTGAGGGAATGTGTTTTCTGAATGGTTTCTGATAAGCCATTCAAAGAAAAGAGAAGGAGTCCTTCAAATGACTCTCTATACAAAGTTTCCCCTGATGAAACACCTATATGCAGATATTATTCTTAACCTTTCAATGAAGGACTCTGGAATGAAGAAAAACAAAAAAGCACAAAAGAATAAAAAGAACAGAAACACAGACTATTATACACAAAGGACCTGGAAGTCACCCTGGGAACTGACATGAGGGCAATGTGTCCCAGTGCCCCACTGGACTTCAGGAGCTTCTTTTTACTACTAGCTAGAAAATGTGAACAAAGCACAAAATTTACCTATACATAGACAATATTTTCATGGTCACGTTTTATTGCATTTACTAACTTCTTACCATGTAAAACAAGGAAACAAAAACCAGGTTTATTTTAGTCTTCACATGGCACTTGTCTACCTACAAAAGAGAAAGTTCTAAGTGCACTGAAAACCTGCTGATTTGGTTGCTGCAATGCAGTTTTGAAATCTCATGGCTTCTTCAGTAGTACAGCAGGGTGACAGCCTTTCATAGATTCAAAGAAGGGCTTTGGTCATTTCTCCAGCCTCTCCTCTTCCAAAGGCCAAATGTTAGGGTAGGAAGGCTGTCCTGGAGTTGTGCTTATTCTACACAATGGTTTCTAATTCTCAGATTCTAAAACCTTCTCATAATTAAGCAGATTCCAAGGGCTGAGAAAATAAAGAAATCAAAGAGCTGCTCGAAGGAAGCAAGCCTGACCCCCAAGCCAAAAAGAGGCGGGTAATAGCAGTCTGCAGCATGTCACGTATTTTCAATAGTGCCCAATGCCCTTAGGAAACAGAATCTAATCAGGAAATTGTCCATAAACAAGGGAAGTCAGAATTGAACATTTTTTAAACAGGTGATTTGGGGGGCAGGAATTTCAACTGTATGGACCCAGTTTTGAATCTGAATTGGATCACATGTGGGGAACATATAATGCAAGGGGAAGTTAAATTTGTTTTCTACTTAAAATTTTACAGGACATGAAACTGATTAGCCCTTTCTTAAGGGAAAGCAGAAAATGAGAAAATCATGGTAATGATCATTAGTGAAATGTGATACACATTGGTATTCTGTAACCTGCCAAACTACAGGTGATTAATCATTAAGGCAATCACTTATTCTTTACTATTTTTAGGAATCTCAGACATTTCCATTATAAATGCACAATAATGAAAGCACCTCTTTAGATGTAGTTGATTGTTAAATGGGTTATGAGTTAAATGAAATACAAATCAGCTGACATTTTAAGTTAACTGTCATTTTTGTATAAAAAATGTATTGGCTTTTAATATATGCAATATAGTAAGTGAGAGAAAGCTATGCATATCTGTAAGTAAATGACCTGTTTATGCTCAAAATGTAAACTTATGAGGGGTTGAGCCTTCGGGGCTCAGTTGGTTGAGTTTCTGCCTTCAGCTCAGGTCATGATACCAGGGTCCTGCAGTTGAGCCCTCCATCAGGCTTCCTGCTGGGTCTGCTTCTCCCTCTGCCCCTCCCTCTGCTTATGTTCTCTCTCCCTCTCTCTCTCTCTCAAATAAATAAAATCTTTTAAAAAATGTAAACTCACAATTTTTTTAAAAAAGGGAAGATTTCCTTAAAGCAGAGAAGTGTAGTATGTGGGAATCAGTAGTGACTCAAAACTAAGAAAGAAAAAAATTGCTATTGCTTGTTATTATGGACAAAATTAAATGAAAAATTTTGGTGTTGCCTAGAAGTTAAACATTAAAATTTTTAATTCTTAAAATATTTTCATAGAACCATTGAAAATGTTACGGAGAAAATGTAGTAGCTCCACGAGTTCCACACATATACTAAATAAGTGGCAAATGAGGAGTCATAATTTCTATATGTCAGTATTCAGGCAAAAAAAGAATCATACATTATTAAATATTTCTCTTTCATTTGTTTTGTTTCTTTCATGTTTTTAATATAGAGGAAAAAATATATAGGGGCCATCTAGTGGCCAGTGCAATATTGTCCAACCCCCTTTGGCTTTGAAACAAATGGTTGGTTTTCCAGAATTGTATTCCATCTCTTTTGCTGTCAGAACAAAGAGAGCAAACATGGTGTCCTTTATGATAGAAATCTCTTAGTGGATGTTTTCTCCATTGAACTGTTTGGATGTTTTGCCTTATAATTTGTTAGCCAGGGGTGGGAAGAGGTGGTGGTCTTACAAATAATGACAAACACCTTAAATGTCAAGAGAGCACTTTGGTTAATCAGTTCAGTATTTCAGCAACTTCATTAGCAAAGGTGGTTAGCTTTACAGTTTGTTTGTTTTTTTAAGGAATCATTTTTTGAGCAGGAGTTTAAAATGGCATTTACTACCAATCCAGCTGACACAGTAAATCAATTGAGAAGCTAGACTTGGTATTCAGCAGGTACTCACCTAGACTGCTAATTTTTTACTGATATCTCCTTAGTTAGTGCTTATTTAGTGCTCATTCTTTATCTGTTGACTATAATGTTGAGAAGTGGATTTAAATTAACTGCATATTTAGGCATGTGCCTAATTTCTATAATCAATCAGGCAAATTGCTTAACTAGAATCTTGCTGTGAATTTAAAAACCATAGTAATTTTGACCTTCCTTTCTAATCCCCAGAAATAACTAATGTTAATAGTCTCTTGTATACCCTCCTTGAGATGCCAATGACTGTACATGTATAATGTTTTATTATACAAAGAATATTGCATATACTATATTGCTACTTTTCTTCACTTTAATATATATTCTGAAGACACTTCCCTACGTACACATATACAGTCGGATTCTTCTTTTTGAATTGATGCAAAATACTCTATTGTGTGGACGTACCATAATTCATTTCACCAGTCCTCCATTGATAGGCATTTAACTTGTTCCCAATCTTTAATTATTCCCAGAAAATCATAGAAACAGCATCCTTTACATATTTCCTTGTTCACATGTGACAATAATTCCTAGAAGTGAAAATAGCACTGGGTAACTTAAAATTTTGACTTCCAAATCAAATTTTCAAATTGATGATGAGAAAATATTTGAATGTAGTTGTGCCACCATGTTGACATCAGGTGGGTTCTGCCATTCTGCCTGCTATTGTGGATTACATACGTGGTAGTGTAGTTGGAACACATAACGATGGGATGTTGGTTGCAAATCAAAAGACTACTTTTTCTCCACCATACTATAAAGGAAGCCTGTATTTAAAGCTTAGTTAAATGAAAGTCTGTAGAAGGCAATGAACCAGGCAGAGTGGAGCTAATGTCCATATTGATATTTTGTTCTATGTTTTAATATTTTTAGAAAACATACTTCCTGGGCCTATAGGCTTTAAAAATGTCTTTTACAACATTACAATCTCCATTTAATCTTTAAGTGAGAATTATTTCTTAATAATCAAATGTTATTTACAGTATTGAATTTCAGTTGAATGATAGGGTTTTTTTGAATGATAGTTTCAAATGATTAAATTCAATTTTCAGTATTTGTGAGCCAAAGATAACGTTTGAAGATACTAGTTTATTATTATTATCATTATCATCATCATCATTATATCATACTCTTTTTTAAATATTTTATTTATTTGTTTGAGAGAGAGAGGCAGAGAGAGAGAAAGAGAGAGCACAAGTCGGGGGGAGAGGCAGAGGGACAAGCAGACTCCCTGCTGAACATTAGCCTGACATGGGGCTCCATGTGGGGCTTGGTCCCAGGACCCGCGATCATGACCTGAGCCACTTAACCAACTGAGCCACCCAGGTGCCCCATTACATCATACTCTTCTAAGCTGGGAAAAGGTTTCTCATTTATTACATATTAGCTTATACAGCATTTTTTCAAAAGCACATGCAGAAGTTAACTATTAAAATTAATGATTCTACCATACTTTCCATTTTCCCTTGTGATCCATTAAAGTGAAATGTGCTTAACATAGAACTTATAAACTGATATGAAAGTAAGCATGTCTGTTTTCATCACTACTATACCGGACACCAATTCAACACTTAGGATATATTTGAGTTTAATAAATAATTTGCTCAATTAATACTTCACATCATAGTGAAATTAAAATGGAATATCCAAATTCTCATGTTTTAATTTCATTGTGATAAATATGCTTATTATATGTTCAAATTACCTACCAATTACACCCACCACAACATCTACTAGCTCAATTTAAATATCAAATTAGTCCAATATGCAGGTGGCAGTAACTTTTAATTGATGGATTATGCAGAGGGAATTGTATCAAATTATTTTGCTATATCCTTTTTCCTGTCCAGATCAAGTGCTTCCTTTACTGTGTAATGTGTAATAAATGTGCACTGAGATACTACTATGAATAAGTTATCAGAAGATGATTTAAAATTGCTATATTTAAAATCAATGGTTACCATTTTTGAGCATTTACTATGTGCCACCCAGTAGGGAAGTTATTTAAAACGTGGGGGTCTTTTTAAAATAAAAATACCCTTAATCCTCATAATATTTAATCCTCAGCACAACTCTATGAGCTGTGGTATTTAAAAAAATTTTTTTAATCTTTTTCATAGATTTGGTTTATTTATTTGACAGAGAGAGGGCACAAGCAGGGGGAGTGGCAGGCAGAGGTAGAGGGAGAAGTAGGCTCCCTGCTGAGCAGGGAGCCCAATGTAGGGCTCCATCTCAGGACCCTGGGATCATGCCCTGAGCCAAAGGCAGATGCTTTTTTTTTTTTTTTTTTTTTTTGATAACAGTTTTTAGTTCAAGCTTTGTACTTACTTTTTTTTTTTCTATAATGATTTTTTATTATATTATGTTAGTCACCATACAGTACATCCCCTGTTTTCGATGTAAGGCTCGATGATTCATTAGTTGTGTATAACACCCAGTGCACCATGCAATATGTGCCCTCCTTACTACCCATCACCGGTCTATCCCATTCACCCACCCCCCTCCCCTCTGTAGCCCTCAGTTTGTTTCTCATAGTCCATAGTCTCTCATGTTTCATTCCCCCTTCTGATTACCCCCCCTTTCTTTATCCCTTTCTTCCCCTACTGATCATTCTAGTTCTTATGTTCCATAGATGAGAGAAATCATATGATAGTTGTCTTTCTCTGCTTGACTTATTTCACTAAGCATTATCTCCTCCAGTGCAAAGGCAGATGCTTAACCCACTGAGCAACCCAGGTGCCCCTATGGGATGTGGTATTATCCCCATTTTAAGGATGGAATGACTGAGGTTTAAAGAGGTTAAATATCACTCCCAACATCAGACAACACAGTAAAGATTAAAACACAGGTCTGTCCATTTTTCAAAGACTTTTTCTAGTTATAATAAAATTCCACTCTACCATATTACCACAGAGAGAGACAGAGAGAGAGAAGCACAGAGAAACAGAATTTTGGTTTAAAAATTCAAGCTAGTATAGTAGGAAATCTTAAGAATGTAATGGAAGTAAGGTTGTTTAAAGCTTTTCTACTTTATTTGATGATAGCGGTTGTCATTTATTGAGCTTTTACTATCAGTCTGACAGGATTTTAAGGGTTTTTTATATGTATTATTTAATTTTAATCTCACAACAACTCAATCAAGTAGATATTATTTTCCCCAAGTTTAGGGTTGAGGAAACTGAGGAACAGAGGTTAAATATTTTGGCCATGGTCACACAACTACTAATTGGCAGTTGTGAAAAACATGGCAATCTAGAATCCAGAGTCGAGACACTTAAACACTATATTTTTACTGATTTTGAAAAATTATATTAACAATTAACTCCTAAGAACTTTTGAAAGTGAAATTTATAATAGCTAGAAGTACTGGTTAAGGTAGAAAAAGCTACCTCTATATTGACTAGCAAAATTTTTAAAAGGAAAGAAAGAATATTAGCTTGGAAGAGAATGTGTGAAGTCAGGTAATATTTGACAGAAGTCAACATATTCCTCCTGTTAGAGCCTTTGAGTGAGGAGAAATGAAGAGCCGGGTAAGCTATTTGTTCTCTGGTTAGGAAAAATGAAAATTGAAATTGCAGATGCTTATCTCAGAAAGATTGCTTGAGGATCTTAAATGAAAAAGAACTACTTGCTTTAATTTGCTGATCAGGGGTGCCTGGGTGGGTCAGTTGGTTAAGCATCTGCCTTAGGCTCAGGTCATGATCCCAGAGTCCTGGGATCTGCCCCGCAACAGGTTCCCTACTTATTGGGAAGCCTGCTTCTCCCTCTCCCTCTGCCTGTTGCTCCCCCTGCTTGCTTTCTCTCTCTCTCTCTCTCTCTCTCTCTCTCTCACTATCTCTTTCTCCCTGTCAAATAAATAAATAAAATCTTAAAAAAATAATTTGCTGATCAGTAAATAATTTATTCATCCATTCTTTCATCAAGTATTTATTGAAAGCTGACTATGTGCCAGGCATTGTGGAGATACCATACCTTACCGTACATACCATACCATACTTAATGAAAAAGTAACTCTGCATACCACTTTACAACTTTCAAGTGTACAAAGCACTTTCAGATAAATTCTGCCCCACTGGACACTTTCAGATAAATTCTGCCCATTGGATCTTTAGAACTAATCTATGAAGTTGGTTGAGCAGGTATTTAAATCACCATTTCACAGAGGAGGAAAGAGAGAACCGGTGAAATTGAATGCCTGTCTGAGTTTACTAAGCTAATTAACATCAGAATCTGGCCTCAAATTTACATACTTTTTTTTCCAGTTACAGGATTGTCTCCACTACCCCATGTCTACCCTTTGTAAAACATTTATTTGATTCTTAACCACATGTAAGGCAAAGGTACTCTGCTAGGTTTGGTGAATGCAAAATAGCCCAAGACAGGGGCTCTACTTCTGAAATTTTTAATGTAACTGGAGAAACAAAATGTCTACTCATAAAGATAAAGAAATATAATAGTTTATGATTTATAACTAATGAGTGATACAAGGAATGTAGAATCAAAAGAATTTAGAGAAAGAAAAGGTCATTTGGGTTTGAAATGGTTTGGGGAAAGTGATAGGATTTGAGCTTGATTTTGAAATAAAGGCAAGATTTAGATACAGGGAAAACAGGGGGACATATCCAGGAAGAAAGAACAATAGGAGGAAATACAGAAATGGAAAGGTGTGTTGCATTTTTTGTATGATGTGGTTTAGATCAATTTGGGCTAATTACATATCAATAGCAAAATTTAAGCAAAGAGCAAATCATGCTTCAAAAGTAAAGAATTTTTGCTACAAAATTACTCTAAACCCAGTTCAACAGACAACGAAAGAATTAATATTGAATGATAGCGACTCCTAGCTTTCTTCCCTAAGCTAATATAATTTTAAATACTATTTTATGGTCATCTCTCCATGTTTAAAGACAGTGTCTGAAATTATCTGGTGTTGGCACTTAAATCTGATAAATCCCCTTGAGGGATCACTCTAGGGGAAACCGACCAAATATTGTAAGCCATTGCCCCTGTCCTTGAAGAGTAGAATCTTTATGTCTCACCTCCTTACTTACCTTTTACTTCTTAACATATGGCAACCTGAAAACAGCTAACACAAGCTTTGGAATCCAATTATAATATCACTACCTCCACTGGTCTCACTCCATAGTTTGTAGGAAGCTTATTATTTCTTTTAAATAAATGGGAAAAAGAAAAAAAATTCTTACTGAATTTGAAGCATAGTTTTTAAGGCAAACTGTGTAAAGTAAATCCAGGACTTGTTTTGGTTGTCACACACAATATGGCACATTGAGCAATAAGAAACATGACACAATTTTTGTCTGCATTAGCAAAGGTAAATGCTAGTTTTGGTGATAGAAGATTAAATTGAAAATTATTAGTGGATTAAAATAATATGAGTTTATTTCTCACTCATGTGAAATCCATTTGGTAGTGGTGAAAATGTATGCTTGGGACTCAGGCCATCAAAGGTACAATTTTCTTCAACATGCAGCTTCTAATGTCACCTTACAATTCAAACCTAGTTGGTGGATGTGTGGAGAGTGAAAGGTTTATGAACTATGGCCATATCTGGAAATAAAAAAAATTGCTTAACTCTATTTCCATTAGCCAGAAGTCAGTCACATGCTCCTACCTAATTCTTTGGCAGCCTGAGAAGTGTGGTCTCTGATTAGGTAGTCACTATCCAGCCATTACTCTACAAAGCAAGAATCTTTGCTGGATAGCTGCCATTGTCCAATTTCTTCTAGAACAATCTCTTCTTTGCACTATTTTTTCAGCTTAGGAGTGATGAAGAAAGATGGTGAAAGTTTACATAAACTTCTATTTCAAGAGACATGATTTCTAGTCAGTGCCTTTATATGAAGTTTTCTAAATATGCAATATGTGCAACAGGCAACAAAACATGAAATTTACTCTGTGACACAAGACAATCTCTATTAAAAGGTATCTTCAAGGGGTAGATAATCTATTAAAGGCTTGTAAAAGGATTCCATTCAATGATTTTCTCTGTTGCTACAAAAATCCATATCATAGAGAACATCTCATCAGAATATCCAATGGAGAAGCCATAACCTGAACTGAGGTTCACCACAACCACTTATTATGGATTCTTCAGCTTTCTAGTCATTGACAGTAAGCAAGCTCCTGTAATGAAGAAAAAGAGCCTCTTTATTAATCATGCTTAGCCCATGCTGGAAATTATACTATTTTTGAATGAAAAATAATTCATGCCTGTATGGGTTGGACTGTGTCCCCCTAAAATTCCTTTGTTAAAGTCCTAAACCCTAGTACCTCACACTGTGACTTTATTTGGAAATATGGTTGTTGCAGATGTAATTAGTTAAAATGATGTTATTAGGGTGGGTCCTAATCCAGTATAACTGGTGTCCTTATAAAATGGGGAAATTTGGGCACAGAGACATGTACATAGAATGATGTATGAAGGCAGAGATTGGTATGATGCTTCTAAACACTAAGAAATGCCAAAAATTGATAGCAAACCACCAGAGGCTAGAGGAGAGGCATAGAACAGATATTTTCTCACAGCCTTTGGAAGGAACCAAGCTTCCCAATACCTTAATCTTGGATTACAGCCTCTAGAACTATGAGTCAATAAATTTCTGTTGTTTAAGCCACCCAGTATGTGGTATTTTGTTACAGCAGCCCTAGCAAACTAATGCAGTGTTTCAGTATATAAGATATTCTATGGTCAGCGATGCTACAAGGTAATTATCTTAAAGTGTCAATGGTGATGAGAGTGGTACATGTTTGGTGTAATTGGCAATCTAGCACAGACTGCGAAGTCAATAACTGCTGACATTCATAAGCAACAATTGGAGTCCTAGGAAACTGGAAACTTTTGCTTTGTACATATGGGTGGAGGGTGGAAGGTATTGAAGGGAGGAGACAATAGAATAGCAGGGGCAGCAGGGTCCAAGAACCATATCTTGGGTATGGCAAATCCCTCTAAGAAAGTGACATTAGAAATTCTGGCATTTTGGGGCACCTGGGTGGCTCATTCCATTAAGCACCTGCCTTCAGCTCAGGTCATGATCCCAGGGTCCTGGGATCAAGCCAGCATTGAGCTCCCTGCTCAGCAGGGAGTCTGCTTCTCCCTCTTCCCCACCTCCTGCTCCCCACTTGTGTACTCTCTCTCTCTCAAAAACAAATAAATAAATAAAAATTTTAAAAAGAAGTTCTGGCGTTTGAATTTTCTCGTTTGCTCAGATACCTGATGCATTAATGCAGTGCAGGGTCTCCTACGGCTTCATGTTAGAAAATACATGTTCAGGTAACATTTTAAAAGTAGACAATTGGGGCATCTGGGTGGCTCAGTAGGTTAATATCTAACTCTTGATCTCAGCTCAGGTCTTGATCTCAGGGTCGTGAGTCCAAGCCCCCTGTTGGGCTCCACACTGGACTAGAGCCTACTTTAAAAAAAATTTAAATAAAAGCAAAGTAAACAGTTAATTTCTGTTCTTGAATCTATATATGTATTAATATCAAGGAAATTCCATATTACTTTAATTGTGTTTCTAGTGGCATGATGGTATCGACTTAGTTTTTTCTATTGCATATTTAGAATTCTTTAAATTTGTTTGGCAAATGTGTTTTCAGTATGTTCCAATGTTTTGTTGAAGCAGAAAACTAGTTGTACAGTTCTAGGATAATATAATTCCTAGTAATGTCAAAAGAGATGTTTCTGTATCATTCACTATCAAGTTTAAGGAATTTACAGAGAAAAGAAAATAGAATACTTGAGATTTGGTTTAAGACCTGTTGAAATTTGTATGCTTTCAATGAATATTTATGGCAGTGTAGTATCCCTGGCCTCTGAAGTTATTTTTCTTAAGATTCAGTTTTTGACAGTAGACTACTAAAAACATGTATAATTCTCCATTTGTGACATTTGCTGCAGAATATACCCAAAACTATTCTATATAAAGACATTTGCATTTCAGAAATTCAAAAATCTATTAATTTTTATTTGCTTTAACTGGTTCACATATCAGCAGTTGTACCTTAAAAGCTGAGTGATAGTTAAAAAAATCTTTTTTCTTTAACTTTTCATTTTGAAATAAAGTCAGAATCACAGAAATACTATAAAAAAAGAATGATTTCTATATACTCTTCAGTTGGATCCCCCAAATGCTAAAATGTTACCTTACCACATTTGCTGTCTCTGTCTGTCTCTCTGTCTGTCTTTCTCTCCTCTGTCATATGTATATGATTTTTTTCAGGACTATTTAAGAAAAGGTTGGGGATACAATTTCATCTATCTCTAAATATGCTAATATGTATTTCCTTAAAATGTGCATTCCATTACATAACCATAGATACTTATCACTATGAGGAACTTAAAAATGATAAAATAATATGTGATTTTCAGTCCTGTTTAATTTTACCAATTATCACACTAATGTTCTTCACCAGAAAGGAAAAAAATCTGGTCTAGGATTATTTTCTGGATTCACATGTTGCATTTCATTTTTACATTACTTTAGTCTCCTTTAATCAGACTTCTCAAAAGTCATTGTTTTTCTTTCTTGACATTTTTGGACAGTAGAGGCCACTTATTTTGTCAAATGTCCCTCAGTTTAGGTTTGCCTGATGTTTCCTTTTTGATTAGATTTAATTTACACATTTTTGACAGGAATATTATAGAATTAATATTGGTTCTTTTCATCATGTACGATGAGGTCCATGATGGCAATTTGTCCCATTACTAGTGATGTTAACTTTGATCATTTGGTTAAAGGAGTGTCTTCCAGGTTTCTCCACTATAAATTTACTTGTTTTCTCTTTACAGTTAATATATACATTTTTGGAAAGATAATTTGAGACTAATGAAATATCTTGTTTCCCATCTTTCATTGGCTTCAGTATCCACTGATGATCCTTGCCTCAAACAATTATTGTGGTGGTAGCTGCCAAGTGATGATTTTCTAATTTGTTCATTTCTTTTTTACTATTTGGAATTCTAATGCAATGATGAGTTTTCCCTTCTCCCCTATTTATTTTATCCATTTACACATATATTAATATGCACTCATGTTTTTAAATTTTATTCTATGGATTATTGTCTGTTACTGCATTATTTATTGTGATTCTTAAATTGTTCCTGATTTGGCAAGTGTTAGCCCCTTCTAGCTGACTTCTAGGTTTTTTTTTAACATGTCTTAATCATTATTTGACCATTTCCTCATTTTCTGGCATAAGTTTCTGCAGCCTTATCTTGTACTTTCCCTGCACCAAACCTCCCCAAGCAACCTGTTCCTACTAGAAAATTGTATTTAGAAACCAACATCTGGGTGCTAGCTGAGCTCATTGGTTCCTACTGGTCTGTTCTTGCTTCTAGATCCTATATATACATATATATAACTATAGAATATAAATATAATATGCTACATATTATATTTATTATCTATATATACATTATATATGTATATATGTATATAATTATATATGCACATTATAAATATACACATATATTTGTGTAAATATGCATATATATGTCTTGTATTTATTTTTTAGGATATATATGTGTATATGTAAAACCCAGAATATGTATGTGTCTATATATTAATATATATTAATGCTGATACTTTCAAATCCAATAAACAACAGGTGATTTATTCTTGCTTTCCTGTTTCCATATTTTTAATTCTTCTCCAACAGCAGAAAGCCTGATTCTGATTATCTACAATATATTTACTTATTTGATCAGTCCTACAATATACTTAAACTAGTTTCAAAAAGGCTAACCCAATCCACTAGGAAAACAAATTAACCAATTAGAGTGTGCACTATTTGTTTATAGTTCTAATTATCTTTATTCCAAGGGCTTATGATCAAAATACTTTGTTCAAAAGTACTTTGACTTAGCCTTACTGCAATGTGATGATATTATTTAGTTCAAATACATTTATTTTATTTGTATTTCATTTTTTTGTCACTTTCCTATCCATTGCCCTTTTGTTATACTATATATACTAAAATAGTTAAAATATGGGGTGTCTGGCTGGCTCAGTTGGTGGAACATGTGACTCTTGATCTTGGGGTTGTGAGTTTGAGCCCCACATTGGGTGTAGAGATTACTTAAAAATAAAATCTTTATTTAAAAAAACAAAATATACTAAATATACTAAAATAATCAAATAGTATTTCAAATTCTTTACTCGAAGTTATTCTATTCACCATATCTATTATAATTTTAATTATTTACCTTTGGGATTTCATCCCCTAAAATCTTTAATAGTATTTTGTGTCATTGTGTTTTGCACAGATGTTTAGCTGTAAATGTTATTAAATGCTGTTTATTTTTTCTAAATGAATAAAATTGCCATTATTATGCTCATAAAGTTTCTTGAATAATCTTAGTCTGAATGCTAGGTGTTGTTTTGCCATATGTAGAAACTGGTATATTATACATTGAACAAAAACATAATATTTTTCTCATTTTCCTATTTTTAATAGTCTATAACATGTTATTTCAACCTGGATTTAAATCTTGATTGCCTAGGACTATTATTAATATGCTTTTCACTCTATTCAAGTTTAACAAATTTGACCCCCGCTGCCAATCTTTGTGCTCCTGTTTTTCAGGTGATTTTCTTCTATCTTAAAAGTTTGGGGCATTGAAATAATTATGGAATTATTTCAGGTAAAATAAATAACCAGAATCAAGTGACTTTTGTCATTAGAAAAATTATGTGTAGACTGTTTCATCAAACTTCAAACCATGCAATTTTTCAACTAGAGTGTCTATCATTTAATATTCAAATTAT
>NW_024423319.1:34953939-34956883 GCF_017311325.1 Ursus maritimus | reverse complement strand
GAACTTAAAAATGATAAAATAATATGTGATTTTCAGTCCTGTTTAATTTTACCAATTATCACACTAATGTTCTTCACCAGAAAGGAAAAAAATCTGGTCTAGGATTATTTTCTGGATTCACATGTTGCATTTCATTTTTACATTACTTTAGTCTCCTTTAATCAGACTTCTCAAAAGTCATTGTTTTTCTTTCTTGACATTTTTGGACAGTAGAGGCCACTTATTTTGTCAAATGTCCCTCAGTTTAGGTTTGCCTGATGTTTCCTTTTTGATTAGATTTAATTTACACATTTTTGACAGGAATATTATAGAATTAATATTGGTTCTTTTCATCATGTACGATGAGGTCCATGATGGCAATTTGTCCCATTACTAGTGATGTTAACTTTGATCATTTGGTTAAAGGAGTGTCTTCCAGGTTTCTCCACTATAAATTTACTTGTTTTCTCTTTACAGTTAATATATACATTTTTGGAAAGATAATTTGAGACTAATGAAATATCTTGTTTCCCATCTTTCATTGGCTTCAGTATCCACTGATGATCCTTGCCTCAAACAATTATTGTGGTGGTAGCTGCCAAGTGATGATTTTCTAATTTGTTCATTTCTTTTTTACTATTTGGAATTCTAATGCAATGATGAGTTTTCCCTTCTCCCCTATTTATTTTATCCATTTACACATATATTAATATGCACTCATGTTTTTAAATTTTATTCTATGGATTATTGTCTGTTACTGCATTATTTATTGTGATTCTTAAATTGTTCCTGATTTGGCAAGTGTTAGCCCCTTCTAGCTGACTTCTAGGTTTTTTTTTAACATGTCTTAATCATTATTTGACCATTTCCTCATTTTCTGGCATAAGTTTCTGCAGCCTTATCTTGTACTTTCCCTGCACCAAACCTCCCCAAGCAACCTGTTCCTACTAGAAAATTGTATTTAGAAACCAACATCTGGGTGCTAGCTGAGCTCATTGGTTCCTACTGGTCTGTTCTTGCTTCTAGATCCTATATATACATATATATAACTATAGAATATAAATATAATATGCTACATATTATATTTATTATCTATATATACATTATATATGTATATATGTATATAATTATATATGCACATTATAAATATACACATATATTTGTGTAAATATGCATATATATGTCTTGTATTTATTTTTTAGGATATATATGTGTATATGTAAAACCCAGAATATGTATGTGTCTATATATTAATATATATTAATGCTGATACTTTCAAATCCAATAAACAACAGGTGATTTATTCTTGCTTTCCTGTTTCCATATTTTTAATTCTTCTCCAACAGCAGAAAGCCTGATTCTGATTATCTACAATATATTTACTTATTTGATCAGTCCTACAATATACTTAAACTAGTTTCAAAAAGGCTAACCCAATCCACTAGGAAAACAAATTAACCAATTAGAGTGTGCACTATTTGTTTATAGTTCTAATTATCTTTATTCCAAGGGCTTATGATCAAAATACTTTGTTCAAAAGTACTTTGACTTAGCCTTACTGCAATGTGATGATATTATTTAGTTCAAATACATTTATTTTATTTGTATTTCATTTTTTTGTCACTTTCCTATCCATTGCCCTTTTGTTATACTATATATACTAAAATAGTTAAAATATGGGGTGTCTGGCTGGCTCAGTTGGTGGAACATGTGACTCTTGATCTTGGGGTTGTGAGTTTGAGCCCCACATTGGGTGTAGAGATTACTTAAAAATAAAATCTTTATTTAAAAAAACAAAATATACTAAATATACTAAAATAATCAAATAGTATTTCAAATTCTTTACTCGAAGTTATTCTATTCACCATATCTATTATAATTTTAATTATTTACCTTTGGGATTTCATCCCCTAAAATCTTTAATAGTATTTTGTGTCATTGTGTTTTGCACAGATGTTTAGCTGTAAATGTTATTAAATGCTGTTTATTTTTTCTAAATGAATAAAATTGCCATTATTATGCTCATAAAGTTTCTTGAATAATCTTAGTCTGAATGCTAGGTGTTGTTTTGCCATATGTAGAAACTGGTATATTATACATTGAACAAAAACATAATATTTTTCTCATTTTCCTATTTTTAATAGTCTATAACATGTTATTTCAACCTGGATTTAAATCTTGATTGCCTAGGACTATTATTAATATGCTTTTCACTCTATTCAAGTTTAACAAATTTGACCCCCGCTGCCAATCTTTGTGCTCCTGTTTTTCAGGTGATTTTCTTCTATCTTAAAAGTTTGGGGCATTGAAATAATTATGGAATTATTTCAGGTAAAATAAATAACCAGAATCAAGTGACTTTTGTCATTAGAAAAATTATGTGTAGACTGTTTCATCAAACTTCAAACCATGCAATTTTTCAACTAGAGTGTCTATCATTTAATATTCAAATTATATGCCTATGTCCCTGAACTGGTAGAAAATACATTTAGTTAATAATTGTTCAGTTATTTTTATTTTATAGTTTAAAAAATGTTATTTGGTTATCATGGGTATTAAAGATAAAGTAAATCCTCAGTCTACTTTATTAGTGTTTTATCTGTGCTATGTTCTCCTGAGGCTAGAAATTTCTGAATTTTTTTTTCATTTCTTCATCTATGTTTTTCAAAAATGAGTTTAATTATCCAAAAAATTTTATTTAATTTTCTTGTTTAATGGTTTTGTATTTTGTGTTTTCTGATGTTGATAATTTCATTGATTTTCTTTTGACATCTGGAATAGATGATACATTAGCTTATAATTCTCTATGACATTATATAATATTAAAAATGTATATAATTCTGCTAAATTTGAATACCGGTTAGAGTTAAGATGGTGGAGGAGTGGGGGTCCTCTTCTTCAGCTGGTCCCCTGAGTCGAGCTGGATAGGTACCAGACCATTGTGAACACCCACAGAATCAGCCTG
>NW_024423319.1:34944808-34953929 GCF_017311325.1 Ursus maritimus | reverse complement strand
TATTTATTTTATCCATTTACACATATATTAATATGCACTCATGTTTTTAAATTTTATTCTATGGATTATTGTCTGTTACTGCATTATTTATTGTGATTCTTAAATTGTTCCTGATTTGGCAAGTGTTAGCCCCTTCTAGCTGACTTCTAGGTTTTTTTTTAACATGTCTTAATCATTATTTGACCATTTCCTCATTTTCTGGCATAAGTTTCTGCAGCCTTATCTTGTACTTTCCCTGCACCAAACCTCCCCAAGCAACCTGTTCCTACTAGAAAATTGTATTTAGAAACCAACATCTGGGTGCTAGCTGAGCTCATTGGTTCCTACTGGTCTGTTCTTGCTTCTAGATCCTATATATACATATATATAACTATAGAATATAAATATAATATGCTACATATTATATTTATTATCTATATATACATTATATATGTATATATGTATATAATTATATATGCACATTATAAATATACACATATATTTGTGTAAATATGCATATATATGTCTTGTATTTATTTTTTAGGATATATATGTGTATATGTAAAACCCAGAATATGTATGTGTCTATATATTAATATATATTAATGCTGATACTTTCAAATCCAATAAACAACAGGTGATTTATTCTTGCTTTCCTGTTTCCATATTTTTAATTCTTCTCCAACAGCAGAAAGCCTGATTCTGATTATCTACAATATATTTACTTATTTGATCAGTCCTACAATATACTTAAACTAGTTTCAAAAAGGCTAACCCAATCCACTAGGAAAACAAATTAACCAATTAGAGTGTGCACTATTTGTTTATAGTTCTAATTATCTTTATTCCAAGGGCTTATGATCAAAATACTTTGTTCAAAAGTACTTTGACTTAGCCTTACTGCAATGTGATGATATTATTTAGTTCAAATACATTTATTTTATTTGTATTTCATTTTTTTGTCACTTTCCTATCCATTGCCCTTTTGTTATACTATATATACTAAAATAGTTAAAATATGGGGTGTCTGGCTGGCTCAGTTGGTGGAACATGTGACTCTTGATCTTGGGGTTGTGAGTTTGAGCCCCACATTGGGTGTAGAGATTACTTAAAAATAAAATCTTTATTTAAAAAAACAAAATATACTAAATATACTAAAATAATCAAATAGTATTTCAAATTCTTTACTCGAAGTTATTCTATTCACCATATCTATTATAATTTTAATTATTTACCTTTGGGATTTCATCCCCTAAAATCTTTAATAGTATTTTGTGTCATTGTGTTTTGCACAGATGTTTAGCTGTAAATGTTATTAAATGCTGTTTATTTTTTCTAAATGAATAAAATTGCCATTATTATGCTCATAAAGTTTCTTGAATAATCTTAGTCTGAATGCTAGGTGTTGTTTTGCCATATGTAGAAACTGGTATATTATACATTGAACAAAAACATAATATTTTTCTCATTTTCCTATTTTTAATAGTCTATAACATGTTATTTCAACCTGGATTTAAATCTTGATTGCCTAGGACTATTATTAATATGCTTTTCACTCTATTCAAGTTTAACAAATTTGACCCCCGCTGCCAATCTTTGTGCTCCTGTTTTTCAGGTGATTTTCTTCTATCTTAAAAGTTTGGGGCATTGAAATAATTATGGAATTATTTCAGGTAAAATAAATAACCAGAATCAAGTGACTTTTGTCATTAGAAAAATTATGTGTAGACTGTTTCATCAAACTTCAAACCATGCAATTTTTCAACTAGAGTGTCTATCATTTAATATTCAAATTATATGCCTATGTCCCTGAACTGGTAGAAAATACATTTAGTTAATAATTGTTCAGTTATTTTTATTTTATAGTTTAAAAAATGTTATTTGGTTATCATGGGTATTAAAGATAAAGTAAATCCTCAGTCTACTTTATTAGTGTTTTATCTGTGCTATGTTCTCCTGAGGCTAGAAATTTCTGAATTTTTTTTTCATTTCTTCATCTATGTTTTTCAAAAATGAGTTTAATTATCCAAAAAATTTTATTTAATTTTCTTGTTTAATGGTTTTGTATTTTGTGTTTTCTGATGTTGATAATTTCATTGATTTTCTTTTGACATCTGGAATAGATGATACATTAGCTTATAATTCTCTATGACATTATATAATATTAAAAATGTATATAATTCTGCTAAATTTGAATACCGGTTAGAGTTAAGATGGTGGAGGAGTGGGGGTCCTCTTCTTCAGCTGGTCCCCTGAGTCGAGCTGGATAGGTACCAGACCATTGTGAACACCCACAGAATCAGCCTGAGATATAGGGAGATACACCTGGACCTATACATATGAACATCTCCAGCACTGAGTATTGAGGTATGAAGCAGGGAGCTGTGAATCTGCACACAGATATCAGAAGATAAATGGAAGGGGGAGGGAGCCTCTGCGTTTGGACGCCGGGAAGTGGTAGTCACCTGCACTGGGGAACAGCGGACTTGAGGACCGGCACCCACAAGAGAGCAGACTGGGAGCGTAAGCCTGGGAACACGCGTGACAAGTCTGAAAACCAGACCTCCGGAGCCTGCGTGAACCACAATGAAACGGAGCTCTGGAGCGTGCGGGGGCGGCTGGTGGCTGGTGGCTGGCGGTGTTAAAAACACAAAGGACAGAGACTCGCTGGCCCTGGGAGTGAGGGCTGGGAGAACGGCTGTGGGGCACACATCACAGGACACTGCAGGGTTTAGCAGCACCAACAGAAACAGAGTTAAGGTGGCCAGAGGAGCTCAGGGGAGAGTGAACTGCAATCTCTCTGTTCTGAGACAGAGGCTGTGATTCCGCCACTGCTGCTCTAACTCTCAGAAGACTCACAGAAAACCGCCAAGAAAAGCCGCCAGAGAACAAAAGCTTGGAAATACTGGCTCACAGTGTGCCCATCCCCATCCCCCTTTGCAGGGGATAGGGAGACTCTACCCAAACAGGGTTGCCTGAGTATCAGTGCAGAAGGCCCCTCCCCCAGAAGGCAGGCTGAAAAATCAAGAAGCCCACACCCTTAAGGTCACTATAAAACAAGTGCACACTGCCTGGGTCTTGGTCAATAATTTGGGCTCTGGACAACCCCTCAACCTCTCATCAGAATGACAAGAAGCAGAAATTCCCCTGAGCAAAGAAAAGATGATGGGTCTGTGGCCTCTGCCACAGAACTAATGGATATGGATATAACCAAATTATCAGAAATGGAGTTCAGAGTAACAATGGTCAAGATGATGTGTAGGCTTGAAAAAAATATTAATGAAAATATTAATGAGAATATAGAATCTCTAAGGGTGGAAATGAGAGCGAATCTGGCAAAAACTAAAAATGCTATGAATCAAATGCAGTCTAAACTAGATGCACTGACAGCCAGGGTAAATGAGGCAGAAGAATGAATCAGCAAATTGGAAGATGGGATGGTAGAAGAGAAAGCTTAAACAGAAACTTGGCTCAAAAAAATCCAATCTCAAGAATGTAGATTAAGAGAGTTTACTGACTCAATGAAATGTTCCAACATCAGAATCATCAGCATCCCTGAGGGGGTAGAGAAAAAAAGAGGTCTAGAAGAGATATTTGAACAAATTGTAGCTGAATATTTCCCTAATCTGGCAAAGGAAACAAGCATTCATGTCCAAGAGGCAGAGAGGACCTCTCCCAAGCTCAACCATGACAAACCTATGCCACGTCACATCATAGTGCAATTTGCAAATATTAGATCCAAGCATACAGTATTGAAAACGGCCAGGGTAAAGAAATTTCTCATGTACCAAGGCAAAAGTATCAGGATTATGTCAGACTTGTCTACACAGACCTGGAGAAAGGGTTGGGGGGCATTTTTAAAGCTCTTTCAGAGAAAAACATGCAGCCAAGGATCCTTTATCCACCAAGACTGTCATTAGAATTGATGGAGAGATAAGGAACTTCCAGAATTGCCAGTCATTGACCAATTTCATAACAATGAAACTAGCCCTACAGGAGATATTAAGGGGGGTTCTATAAAAGTAAAAAGGCCTCAGGAGTGATACAGAACAGAAAGTCGTAATCTATAGAAACAAAGACTTTACTGGCAACATGACATCATTAAAATCATATCTCTCAATAATCAGTTTAAATATAAATGACCTAAATGCTCCCATAAACGCCACAGGGTTGCAGATTGGATAAAAAGACATGACCCATTCATTTGCTGTCTACAAGAGACTCATTTTGAACCTAAAGATACATTCAGACTGAAAGTAAAGGGATGGAATACCATTTTTCATGCCAATGGTCCTCAAAAGAAAGCTGGGGTAGCAATTCTCATATCAGACAGATTGGATTTTAAACTAAAGACTATAGTTAGAGCTACAGAAGGGCACTATATTATTCTTAAAGGATGTATCCAAACAGTGGATATGACAATTATAAATACATATGCCCCCAACAAGGGAACAGCAAGATACACAAGCCAACTCTTAACCACAATAAAGAGACATATAGATAAAAATATGTTAAGAGTAGGGGACCTCAACACTCCACTACCAGCAATAGGTAGATCACCTAAGCAGAAAATCAACAAAGAAACAAGAGCTTTGAATGCCATACTAGACCAGTTGGATCTCATAGATATATACAGAACACTACACCCCAGAACAAAAGAATACTCATTCTATTCTAATGCACATGGAACATTCTCCAGAGTAGATCATGTTCTGGGTCACAAAAAAGGTCTCAACTGATACCAAAAGACTGAAATTCTTCCCTCATATTCTCAGACCACAATGCTTTGAAATTGGAACTCAACCACAAGGAAAAATTTGGAAGAAGCTCAAACACTTGGAGACTAAGAACCATCCTGCTCAGGAATGATTCGATAAACCAGGAAATCAAAAATCAATTTAAACAATTTATGGAGACCAAGAAGAATGAAAACACAACAATCCTAAACCGATGGGACACTGCAAAGGCAGTCCTAAGGGAAAAATACATAGCCATCCAAGCGTCACTCAAAAGAATAGAAAAATCTAAAATGCAGTTTTTATATTCTCACCTCAAGAAGCTGGAACAGCAACAGAAGAACAGGCCTAACCCACGCATGAGAAAGCAGTTGATCAAGATTAGAGCAGAGATCAATGAATTAGAAACCAGGAGCACAGTAGAGCAGATCAACAGAGCTAGAAGCTGGTTCTTTGAAAGAATAAATAAAATAGATAAGCCACTGGCAAGACTTATCCAAAAGAATAGAGAAATGACCCAAATTAATAAAATTATGAATGAAAAGGGAGAGGTCGCGACCAACACCAATGAAATAGGAAGGATCATTAGAAACTTTTATAAACAGATTTATGCCAATAAATTAAGCAACCTGGAATAGATGGATGCCTTCCTGGAAACCTAAAACTACCAAGACTGAAAGAGGAAGAAATTGACTTTTAAACAGACCAATTAATTATGAAGATATTGAAGCAGTGATTAAAAACCTTCCAAAAAACAGAACTCCAGGGCCTGATGGATTCCCCGGGAATTCTACCAAACATTCAAAGAAGAAATAATACCTATTCTCCTGAAGCTGTTTCAAAAAATAGAAACAGAAAGAAAACTACCAAACTCATTCTATGAGGCCAATATTACCTTGATCCCCAAACCAGGCAAAGACCCCCAAAGACCCAATCAAAAAGGAGAATTGCAGACTGATATCCCTGATGAATATGGATGCCAAAATTCTCAACAAGATCCTAGCTAATAGTATCCAACAGTACATTAAAAGGATTATCAATCATGATCACGTGGGATTCATCCCTGGGATGCAAGGGTGGTTCAACATTCACAAATTGATCAGTGTGATATATCATTTCAACAATAAAAGAGTCAAGAACCATATGATCCTCTCAATTGATGCAGAAAAAGCATTTGACAAAATACAGCAGCCTTTCCTGATTAAAACCCTTCAGAGTGTAGGGATAGAGGGTACATTCCTCAATCTCATATAAACCATCTATGAAAAGCCTACAGAAAATATCATTCTCAATGGGGAAAAGCTGGAAGCCTTTCCCTTAAGATCAGGAACACGACAAGGATGCCCACTCTCGCCACTATTATTCAACATAGTACTAGAAGTCCTTGCAACAGCAATCAGACGACAAAAAGGGATAAACAGTATCCAAATTGGCAAAGAAGAAGTCAAACTGTCTCTCTTCGCAGATGACATGATACTCTATATGGAAAACCCAAAAGAATCCACTCCCAAGCTATTAGAAGTTATAGAGCAATTCAGTAATGTGGCGGGATACAAAATCAATGCTCAGAAATCAGTTGCATTTCTATACACGAACAATGAAACTAAAGAAAGAGAAATTAGGGAATCCATTCTATTTACAATAGCACCAAAATTCATACGTTATCTCGGAATTAACTTAAGCAGAGATGTAGAGGGTCTATATTCTAGAAACTACAGATCACTGTTGAAAGACATTGAAGAAGACACAAAAAGATGGAAAAATATTCCATGCTCATGGATCAGAAGAATTAACATAGCTAAAATGTTCATGCTACCCAGAGCAATCTACACTTTCAATGCTATCCTGATCAAAATATCAATGGCACTTTTCAAGGAACTGGAACAAACAGCCCTTAAATTTGTGTGGAACCAGAAAAGGCCCCAATTCGCCAAAGAACTGTTGAAAAGGAAAAACAAAGCTGTGGGCATCACAATGCTGGATTTCAAGCTGTACTACAAAGCTGTGATCACAAAGACAGCATGGTACTGGCACAAAAACAGACACATAGACCAATGGAACAGAATAGAGAACCCAGAAATGGACCCTCGGCTCTTTGGGCAACGAATCTTTGATAAAGCAGGAAAAAACATCCAGTGGAAAAAAGACAGTCTCTTCAATAAGTGGTTATGGGAAAATTGGACAGCTACATGCACAAAAAGGAAACTTGACCACTCTCTCACACCATACACAAAGATAAACTCCAAATGGATGAAAGACCTCAATGTGAGACAGGAATCCATCAAAATCCTAGAGGAGAGCATAGGCAGCAACCTCTACGACATCGGCCACAGCAACCTTTTTCATGACATATCTCCAAAGGCAAGAGAAACAAAAGATAAAATGAACTTGTGGGACTTCATCAAGATAAAAAGCTTCTGCACAGCCAAGGAAACAGTCAAAAAAACTAAGAGGCAGCCACGGAATGGGAGAAGATATTTGCAAATGACACTACAGATAAAAGACTGGTATCCAAGATCTACAAAGAACTTCTCAAACTCAATACACGAGAAACAAATAAACAAATCAAAAAATGGGCAGAAGATATGAACAGACACTTTTCCATTGAAGACATACAAATGGCTAACAGACACATGAAAAAATGTTCAAAATCATTAGCCATCAGGGAAATTCAAATCAAAACCACACCAAGATACCACCTTATACCAGTTAGAATGGAAAAAAATGGACAAGCCAAGAACCAACAATTGCTGGAGAGGATGTGTAAAAGGGGATCCCTCCTACATTGTTGGTGGGAATGCAAGCGGTACAGCCACTCTGGAAAACAGTGTGGAGGTCCCTTAAAAAGTTAAAAATTGAGCTACCTTATGATCCAGGTATTGCACTACTGGGTATTTACCCCAAAGATACAGACATAGTGAAGAGAAGGGCCATGTGCACCCCAATGTTCATAGCAGCAATGTCCACAATAGCTAAATCGTGGAAGGAGCCGAGATGCCCTTCAACAGATAACTGGATTAAGAAGATATGGTCCATATATACAATGGAATATTGCTCAGCTATCAAAAAGAACAATTTCTCAACATTTGCTGCAACATGGACGGCATTGGAGGAGATAATGCTAAGTGAAATAAGTCAAGCAGAGAAAGACAATTATCATATGGTTTCTCTCATCTATGGAACATAAGAACTAGGAAGATCGGTAGGGGAAGAAAGGGATAAAGAAAGGGGGTAATCAGAAGGGGGAATGAAGCATGAGAGACTATGGACTCTGAGAAACAAACTGAGGACTTCAGAGGGGGGGGGGGGGGGGGAATGGGATAGGCTGGTGATGGGTAGTAAGGAGGGCACGTATTGCATGGTACACTGGGTTTTATACACAACTAATGAATCATGGAACTTTACATCAAAACCAGGGATGTACTGTATGGGGACTAACATAATATAATAAAAAATATTATTATAAAAATTAAAGAAGAAAAAAATCAAAAAAATGAATACTGGTTATTTTTTGTGCTGGGAAAATGTCTAACAATAAACATATACTTACTAAATGTAACTACAGATCATTACAATTAATGATAATTGATATTGCTTATTATTTAATGATTCACATCATAATGGAATAATTTGGGGAGTTTAATTAATAATGCAACAGTACCATTTTAGAAGAACAAAAACAAACACAAAAACTAAAAAAAACAAAAAAACTCAGCAGTGTATAAGAACTATAACATGAAATGCCTAACCAGAACCAGATCTGGTTTTCTAATATACTTACCAGTATTTTTTATTAGATATATTTAATAACACATTAAACATTGAGTTGCTTCTTGTAAAAAAATCAATGTATTAAATAAAATCTGTCGTTGAACAGAGAGAATTTAATCTAAAGAATTATTAACTATATATCAAGTTATTAGATAGGTAATAGAAAAAGTAAATGCTTTGGTAATTCTTGAATTTCCCCTTTTTTTATTAGTATTATGTTCAGTTAGCCAACCTACAGTATATCATTAGTTTTTGATGTAGTGTTCAATGATTCATTAGTTGCATATAATGCCCAGTGCTCATAAGCTCATCAAAGAGACCTTATTCCTTCTCTGCAATTTTAGCATGGTGCCTACACAAAGCAGTATTTGACCAGTGCTAGCAGGGTTATGCTGAATATCATTGCCCTTCCTCAGGAGCATACAATGAAACCTAGTTTCTGATCACAAACAAACCTAAACCCACCAAACTGGCCTAGTCTTTGAAGACATCTCTGTCCAATACTTATTACACTTCTTTGCTGATGACCTCCAAGACTGTTTCCAATCCAGACTGCTCCAGATCCATCTGACATTTTATGGTTATTTCTAACTGAATATTCTTTTTTTTTTAAAGATTTATTTATTTATTTATTT
>NW_024423319.1:34939632-34944798 GCF_017311325.1 Ursus maritimus | reverse complement strand
GATTAAGAAGATATGGTCCATATATACAATGGAATATTGCTCAGCTATCAAAAAGAACAATTTCTCAACATTTGCTGCAACATGGACGGCATTGGAGGAGATAATGCTAAGTGAAATAAGTCAAGCAGAGAAAGACAATTATCATATGGTTTCTCTCATCTATGGAACATAAGAACTAGGAAGATCGGTAGGGGAAGAAAGGGATAAAGAAAGGGGGTAATCAGAAGGGGGAATGAAGCATGAGAGACTATGGACTCTGAGAAACAAACTGAGGACTTCAGAGGGGGGGGGAGTGGGGGAATGGGATAGGCTGGTGATGGGTAGTAAGGAGGGCACGTATTGCATGGTACACTGGGTTTTATACACAACTAATGAATCATGGAACTTTACATCAAAACCAGGGATGTACTGTATGGGGACTAACATAATATAATAAAAAATATTATTATAAAAATTAAAGAAGAAAAAAATCAAAAAAATGAATACTGGTTATTTTTTGTGCTGGGAAAATGTCTAACAATAAACATATACTTACTAAATGTAACTACAGATCATTACAATTAATGATAATTGATATTGCTTATTATTTAATGATTCACATCATAATGGAATAATTTGGGGAGTTTAATTAATAATGCAACAGTACCATTTTAGAAGAACAAAAACAAACACAAAAACTAAAAAAAACAAAAAAACTCAGCAGTGTATAAGAACTATAACATGAAATGCCTAACCAGAACCAGATCTGGTTTTCTAATATACTTACCAGTATTTTTTATTAGATATATTTAATAACACATTAAACATTGAGTTGCTTCTTGTAAAAAAATCAATGTATTAAATAAAATCTGTCGTTGAACAGAGAGAATTTAATCTAAAGAATTATTAACTATATATCAAGTTATTAGATAGGTAATAGAAAAAGTAAATGCTTTGGTAATTCTTGAATTTCCCCTTTTTTTATTAGTATTATGTTCAGTTAGCCAACCTACAGTATATCATTAGTTTTTGATGTAGTGTTCAATGATTCATTAGTTGCATATAATGCCCAGTGCTCATAAGCTCATCAAAGAGACCTTATTCCTTCTCTGCAATTTTAGCATGGTGCCTACACAAAGCAGTATTTGACCAGTGCTAGCAGGGTTATGCTGAATATCATTGCCCTTCCTCAGGAGCATACAATGAAACCTAGTTTCTGATCACAAACAAACCTAAACCCACCAAACTGGCCTAGTCTTTGAAGACATCTCTGTCCAATACTTATTACACTTCTTTGCTGATGACCTCCAAGACTGTTTCCAATCCAGACTGCTCCAGATCCATCTGACATTTTATGGTTATTTCTAACTGAATATTCTTTTTTTTTTAAAGATTTATTTATTTATTTATTTGACAGAGATAGAGACAGCCAGCGAGAGAGGGAACACAAGCAGGGGGAGTGGGAGAGGAAGAAGCAGGCTCATAGCAGAGGAGCCTGATGTGGGGCTCGATCCCACAACGCTGGGATCACACCCTGAGCCGGAGGCAGACGCTTAACTGCTGTGCAACCCAGGCGCCCCATCTAACTGAATATTCTATAGGTACCTCAAATTCACATTTTTTTTTAATAAGAGAAGAAAAGGCATGAGAATGGCTTTTTACCCACCACATCCTTTCTGCTTAAAGTTGTTAATACTCTTTTTAAGTATAGGCAGACAATTTAAAGATTATTGACAGCATACTAATCTACAAAATAAGTCTTTAACAAATTTCAAGGAATTTGTATTATAATATTTGTATTATTATCTATATCTTCAGAACATGTTTCACTTAAAGTAGAAATCAATACCAAAAATGAAATTAAACAGAGGATTTTCATGTGAGCTGTTGTGTGTGATATTAAAAGGAGTTAGTTCCTAATTTAATTTTTCCCTATTTTGATTACTGTGTACATGGTATATATTATTTTCATCTTTTTACTTTCAGTCTATTTGTATTTTTGAATCTAAAATGTGTTTCCTATAGACTACATATAGTCAGGTTATGTGTTTGTTTTTAAAATCTATTCTGTCAATTTTTGCCTTTTGGTTGGAATGTTTGATTCATTGTAGCGTAATGTAGTTACTGATAAGATAGAATTTAAGTATGGCATTCTGTTGTTTTCTATTTGTCTTACGTCCTTTCTGCTGCTTTATTACTCCACTACTGTGTTCTTTTGTGTTAGTTTGCATTGTATCACTTACATTTTTTTCTCTATATTTTGAATGATTTGGTTATTGAAGGGTTATGCTGGGAAAAACAATTAACAACCTAATCTAGGTCTAATTAATACCAACTTAATCATATAGAAATTTTGTTTCAATATATTTTCATTCTCTTCCCCTTCTGTGTGTTTTTGTCATACACATTATATCTTTATACATGATAAACACATCAGCCAGGCTTTATAATTATTATTTTATATACTTGTATTTTAAATCAGAAAAATTGTTACCTGTACTTATTATTTCTCTCTGTGTCTTCAAGTAACTGTGTAGTGTCCTTTCACCTGAGCTGCCAGATTTCTTTTAGTGTTTCTACTAGGGGAAGTCTACCAGTAATACATTTTCCAGTTGTTGTTCATCTATGAACATCTTAATTTCTTCTTTGTTTTTAAGGAATATTTTTGTTGGATATAGACTTTTTGTTGACAATCTTTCTTTCAACATTTTGAACCTCCTCCACTACCTCTGGTCCCATAGATTCAGGTGAGAAGTCAGCTTTTTATCTTATTGAAGATCATTCATTCTGGCTATTCTCTTCCTCTTTTTATAATTCTCTTTTTGCGTTTGGGTTTCAACAGTCAGACTATGATGGATCTACATGTGGACTTCAAAGAGTTCATCTTACTTGAAACTCATTGCACTTCTTGGATATGTAGATTAATGTTTTCCATCAAATTTGGGCAATTTTCAGCCCTTATTTCTTAAAATATTAATTCTGCCCCGTTCTGCCTCTCCTCTCCATTCTGCATGTGTAAGTGTGATTGAAGATGGCTCCCAGATCCCTGAGGCTCTGTTCAATTTTCTTAGTCTTTTTGTTATTGTTATTCCTTTCACTGGGTACTCCCAACTGACCTGTCTTCAAGTATGCTGTTTCTTTCTTCTGTCTGTTCAAATATGCTGTTGAACTCCTCTAGTAGATATTTCATCTGTTACTGCAATTTAAGTTTCAGAATTTCTACTTGATTCTTTTTAATATAATTTCTCTATCTTTGTTGATATTTGCTGAGGCATTACGGTCATGCTTTCCTTTAGCTCTTTAGACATGGTTTCCTTGAGTTCCTTCAGCATATTTGTAATAGCCGATTTAAAGTCTTTTTTCTAGTCAGTCAAATTGCTTGACTATCTCAGTAATAGTTTCAATTAACATTTTTTTCCAGCCCAGGCCATACTTTCCTATTTCTTGATATATCTTGCAGTATTTTTTGTTGTTGAAAACTGGATTTCAGTAATATAATGTGACAACTCTAGAAATCAGATTTACCTTTCCCCAAGGTTTATTGCTGTCACTGTCATTCTTGTTGCTGTTTGTTTAGTGACTTTTCTGGACTAATTTGATAATGTCTATATTCCATTCAGCTACTGGATTCTGCTTAGTTAGCTTAATGATCAACTAACAATTGAACACAGATCTTCAGATTCCTTTAAATAGTTAATTTTTCAACTTTTTCTGAGGGGCTCTGTGTTTGTGTATTGGAGCATGCTTTCAATGCTCACACAGTTGTTGTTTAGCTTTCACTTCCAAATTGTGCAGAGCCTCAAGGTGAGCCCAGATAGGAGATCAACACCTTCTTTGTCTTTTTATTTTTTTTTTAGAGTCTCCATGTTTTTACTTAAATTGCAGTTAGTTAACATACAGTATAATATTAGTTTCAGGTGTAGAATTTAGTGATTCATCACTTACATACAACACCCAGTGTTTATCACAAGAGACTTCCTCAATACCCATCACCTATTTAACCCATTCCCCTGCCCAGCTCCCCTTCAGTAACCATCAGTTTGTTCTCTATAGTTAACAGTCTACTTCTTGGTGTGCCTCTCTTCTCCCCCACCCATGTTCATTTGTTTTGTTTCTTAAATTCCACATATGAGTGAAATCATATAGTATTTGTCTTTTTTCTGATTTATTTAACTTAGCATAATACTCTATAGCTCCAACCATGTCATTGCAATTGGCAAGATTCCATTCTTTTTATAGGTGAGTAATATTCCACTATATATATATATACCACTTCTTTATCCATTCATTAGTTGATGGATATTTGGGCTGTTTCCATGATTTGGCTATTGTTGATAATGCTGCTATAAATACCAGGGTGCATGTATCCCTTCAAATCAATATTTTTGTATCCATTGGGTAAATACATAGTAGGGCAATTGCTGGATCATAGGGTAGTTCTATTTTTAACTTTTTGAGGAACCTCCATACTGTTTTCCAGAGTGGCTGCACCAGTTTGTATTCCCACCAAAGTGCAAGAGGGTTTCCCTTTCCTCATATCCTCACCAACACCTGCTGTTTCCTGTGTTGTTAATTTTAGGCATTCTGACTGGTGTGAGGTGGTATCTCATTGTAATTTTGAATTGTATTTCCCTGATGACGAGTGATGTTGAACATCTTTTCATGAGTCTATTATCCATCCTCTTTGTCTTCTTTGAAAAAATGTCTATTCATATCTTCTGCTCATTTTTTAACTGTATTATTTGTTTTTTGGGTGTTGAGTTTGATAAGTCCTTTATATATTTTGGATACTACCTGTATATATTTTGGATACTACCCTTTATTGGATATGTCATTTGCAAATATCTTCTCCCATTCAGGAAGTTGTCTTTTAGTTTTATTGATTGCTTGCTTTGCTGTGCAGAAGCTTTTCATTTTGTTGAAGTCCCAACAGTTTATTTTTGCTTTTGTTTCCCTTGTCTTAGGAGACATATCTAGTAAGAAGTTGCTAAGGCCAATATCAAAGAGGTTACAACATGTGTTTTCCTCTAGGATTTTAATCGTTTCCAAGATCAGGACCTTCTTAATTCTTTCATGGGCATCCCCACCTCCCTGCATATGCACTTAGCCTTCTAAATCTCCAGTAATATGCCAGAGATTTTTATTTTATTTTATTTTATTTTATTTTATTTTATTTTATTTTATTTT
>NW_024423319.1:34916929-34939622 GCF_017311325.1 Ursus maritimus | reverse complement strand
TTTTATTTTATTTTATTTTATTTTATTTTATTTTATTTTATTTTATTTTTTAAAGATTTTATTTATTTATTTGATGGAGAGAAAGACAGCCAGTGAGAGAGGGAACACAAGCAGGGGGAGTGGGAGAGGAAGAAGCAGGCTCCCAGTGGAGGAGCCTGATGTGGGGCTCGATCCCAGGATGCCGGGATCACGCCCTGAGCCGAAGGCAGACACCCAATGACTGAGCCACCCAGGCACCCCCCAGAGCTTTTTAAAACTTCCTGTGGACAACTCTTCCTCAGACCTTCTTTTTAAGTTTTTGGCCAGCCTCTTGTTTGCCCCCACTTGCATTTACATCTTAGGCAGCTAAAATAGTAAATAGTTGCCTCAGGATAAAATTTTTCCTGTGGATTGAGCTGAAGTTGGGAGGTCAAGTCAAATAATAACACCCAGTGAATGGTTTTTTTTCCAGGGAGTTGCCAGCCAGGTCAAGTAGGGAAAATGGTCTAGAGATAAGACTTTTTTAAAAACTCCAAATCTTGTCTTTTTCCTCTAGTGGATGCAAGCATGCTGGTTCTCACAGCTCCCATATTTGTGAGACTAGTAATTTTCAAAGATATTGTAGGGATGGATATAGGTTAAGTTAAATACCACAAACTCTGATGTTCTTACCAATTCATCAATTTTTCTTTAATGCTCTTTGCATTTGCTGCATTTGGTTAGTCTCCAGATTTTGAAAAAGTTGACTTTGAACATTTTCCAGTGTTTTCTTACTTTTATGAAAGGATATATTAACTAAGGTCATCTCAACCTTACCCTAAAACATGTACTTTTAACCACTGCTCCATACTTTTCTTCCTTTGGTTAACCAGAGTTATTCTTTACTTTTTTAAAGATTTGTTTATTTATTTATTTGAGAGAGAGAGCAGGAGCACAAGCATGGGGAGGGGAGGGACAGAGGGAGAAGGAGAAACAGGGAGCCCAATTAAGGACTTGATCCCAGACCCCAAGATGATGACCTGAGCCAAAGGCAGATGCTTAACTGACTGAGCCACCTAGGCACTCCCAGAGTTGTTTTTTTTTTTTTTAAGATTTTATTTATTTATTCGACAGAGAGAGACAGCCAGTGAGAGAGGGAACACAAGCAGGGGGAGTGGGAGAGGAAGAAGCAGGCTCATAGCGGAAGAGCCTGATGTGGGGCTTGATCCCGTAACGCCGGGATCACACCCTGAGCCGAAGGCAGACGCTTAACCGCTGTGCCACCCAGGCACCCCACTCCCAGAGTTGTTTTTAAGTTTTTTCTTAGAAATCTCTTCCTCCAGGGGTGCCTGGGTGATTCAGTCAGTTAAGTGTCTGACTCTTAATTTTGGCTCAGGACATGATCTCAGGGTTGGGAGATCAAGCCCTGCGTTGGGCTCCATACTCAGCAGGTAGTCTGCTTGAGATTCTCTCTCCCTCTCCCTCTGCCCCTACCCCCATGCATGCACTCTCTCTCTCTCCCTCTCTAAAATTAATAAATAAATCTTTATTAAAAAAAAAAGAAATCACAGGCACCTGGGTGGCTCAGTTGGTTAAGCATCTGTCTTTGGCTCAGGTCATGATCCCAGGACCCTGTGATTGAACCCTGAGTCAGGCTCCCTGTAAGGGGACTGCTTCTCCCTCTCCCTCTGCCTCGTCCCCTCCACTGGTGTGCTTGTGCTCTCTCTTTCTCTCTTCCGCTCAAATAAAAAAGCAAAATATTAAAAAATGAAAGAAAGAAAGAAAGAAAGAAAGAAAAGAAAGAAAGAAAGAAAGAAAGAAAGAAAGAAAGAAAGAAAGAAAAAGAAAGAAAGAGAAAAATCACTTCTTCCAAGTTGCCTAGAGGGAGCTTGGTCCCCCTGTGCCCTATAATAGCATCCTGTATCCTGTTGTTCTTTAACAACAAATAAACAGGCAGTTATAATATGATGTGATATTCCTCCCATGAGACTGTGGCCTTCTTGAGAATAGGAACAGTTATTTCTCATGAACTCAAACATATAGAGCATAGGGATAATGTGCATTTAATGTAGGGGCACAGGTGTTTTATTCTGAATTTTTAAAAGTCAACAGGTAAAAGATTCAGAAGGAAACGAAACTGGGAACAGATTGAATACACTTTTTCTAAAAACAGTTCCCTTAAGAAAAACTCCCATTTCACTTAGTCTTGTTACTAAATTAATTGCTGTTCTTAATCCTTTTCTAATCTATGCATAAGGTTCTCAACTGGCCCTAAGGCATTTGCTTCATTAGCATATGAGTCATTCTGAAGTATTATAAATATTCGCAAAGTCTTTTCTCTCATCTCTTGACAATTGTCACTACTATAAAGGAGTGTTTTTCCATAGACAAACACAATAAATTCATCTCTAATTCAATTTGTTGAAACAAGACTGGTATAGCAGAAAAGGAGGAAAAATCTTAAAGATGCAGCAGGGCAGTTTCATTCTACAGCTTTCTCTTTGGAAAAAAAAAGATTAAAGAGAAATTCAGGTAAAACACTCCTACAACAATATTTCAGGACTTAAACTTTGGGACTACAGCCAATCTCCAACCTAATCTCTGGGCCAATCTCCAACCTAATCTCTGGACCAGCCCTGTAAGTGAAATGTAATAATTGCTCTGCCACGCATCAGCATAGAAAGCAACCTCACAGTTTTGTGTTTTCTGCCTTAAGATGTTGGTGTTCTTGGTTGTTATTGAAAAAGACCTGAGGCATTTGGAAAAACTACTTGACAAAACAAAATTGAACAAATATGCGGAGCAAAGGGGAAGAGATGACAGGACTAGTGGGGGAAGATGGAAAATGATGTTTCAAGTAGGAAAGTTGGGAGTCATAATTTGTATATAAAGGTTAAGAGGGAAGGCAGAAACACCAGCTACATGTTGAATTAGAACAACAAGAAAAATTCTTGTCTGTGTTTTGGCAGAGCCCACAGGTTTGGCAGTCTTGGGGCTTGGACATGTGATTTATAAATCAAAGTAAACCAAACTGCTTTGGATTGTTTAGACTTTTTTATTATTATTCTGGACTTCACTCGCTTCTCTACTTTTATTTTATTTTTATATAGTTTTCTAAAACACCTGGGGTTAAGAGGTAATTTTTATATAGCATTTAGTTAAAAGTGAGACCAATGGAGGTACCAACTAAATAAAAAATAATTTTCAAAATTTAATAAAACTGTAGACCATACCACAGCTGAAAGCATTTTCTCAGGAACTGTCAAGGCTGAGTTCCAAGTCAGGATGCTGTGTTGATAGCCAGGTTGTACTGACTTACTTAGTGAATATGCCATGCCATGCCATGGCTCTGTGCTTATGCTTTTCTCTTTGTCTAGAATATCTTTTTCAATCTTGAATACCTGACAAATTTCTAACACATTCCTTAATAGCAAGCCAAATAACTCATACTCCATTTTCTTCCTTTAAAGTATAGTGAGTATGCTTAAATCTTCTGGAGCCAGATTGCCTGCCAGCTTTGCTAGTTCCACTCTGTGAGATCTTGCACAAGTTACTGAAGCTCTCTGGGCCTCAGTCTCCTCATCTGTAGAATGAACATATTAGAATCTACTATATAATGTACTTGTGGAGATTTAATAAATAATTATGCAAAGCCATTAGACATTGCTAATGATGTATCAGGTCTTCTATAAGTGTATGCTTTTATTATCTCTCCCCCATAGTTCATTGATTCTTTGTGTCCACTCTGTCCCTTCACTGCAGGTAGTTGCCAGAATATCTGTTTTCTGGGACTAAACCATGAGCTTAAGGGCAGAGACCATATTGGAGTCATATTTGTATGCCCAGCATGTAACAGTACCAGGCAAAGAGTGTGTGTTTAAATGTCATTTCATTGCTCTTACTCTCTCTCTTCGATGGCTCTACTTTCTCCTCCAGGCCTGTAATTCCCAGAATTCCCACAGGATATGTTTTTATCTGCACTAATTTCCTCTGTTTTGACTGTCCAGTGTCTGCTGATGACCCTCCAATTTACTCACCAGCCACATATTCCCAGCAGCACTCCGCACACTGGCTTTCTACTATTGCCAGGATATCTCTCCTTGGAAATGCTGTCACCACCTCAAGTAAACTCTGTTCCCAAATTCAACTTTGCATCTTCCCTCTCAAGCTACCTATTTTCTTGCCAACATTGTGATTGAAATGCCTAAGCAAAGCTGCTTTCATCATTGTACATTATCTTGTGTTTGTGTTTTATGCTGTTGGAGTTCAAAATGGTAGAGATCAGAGCTTTATAATTCTGAGTATCAAATTTGAGCACAAATATTCACGGTAAATTATAGATAATTATTCTACAGAATCCAAGAAGCAAAGAGAGTAGTATTGATTGAAAATATAATCACTCTCTTCACTTACCTACTCCAGCTGTAGTGCTCCCTCAGTGTCCCACTTCCTCATATTCCAGCTCTTTTTCTCTTTTACTCTTTACTCCTTTGTATGCCTTTTTCCTTTCATATTCTATCACAGTCTTTGTGTCATCTTAGTCTGTCTTCTTTCTTTTTTTATTTTTGTTCTTATACAAAGCTTGTTTTAAAAGGTTTTACTCCACCTAAAATGACTTCCCTAGACGTCTGGCTTCCTAGTTCACCCTCCAAAATAAAAACAAACCTAAGAAGTTTGAAGTCAATTTAACATTGTAGGGATGTTTCCTATGCTTTGTTGTCATAAACAAACCATATACATATGGAGTAAGAAGGATTATTTGGTTTAGCAAAGATAGTTGAGGTAAGGGAGTAGGAATGCAGTTTCAAAGATTACAGAGTAGGTAAAGGCCATTTCATAGTGCCTTAGGTAGGGTACAAAATTTTCTGGCTAGAGAAATTAAGAAAGCTAATGGTGATCATGTATTCAAAATACTCTGATGCAGTTTCTCACTCTCAACTGCTTCTCTGATCATCACTTCTAGGCTATTCAGAATGAGCAAAACTGATTTGCCAGGTTCCTTTTCTGCAACTGATAAATACAATTCAATAAGCTAAACAACATAGATCTAGTTATTAGTAAGGATGATAGGGAGAATAGTTATTCCACCTGATTCTTTTTTAAAAAAATATTTATTTGAGAGAGAGAGAGAGCATGAGCAAGAGGGGCAGAAAGAAAGAGAGAGAGAGAGAGAGAGAGAGAGAGTGAATGACAGAAAGACTCTCCAGCAGTCTCCCCGCTAAGGGAAGAACCCTATGTGGGGCTCAATCTCATGACCCTGGGATCATGACCTGACCTGAAATCAAGAGCCAGATGCTTAATCGCCTGAGCCACCCAGGCATCCCCACCTGATTCTTAAGATCAAAAACAAAACAATTATTTACAGTAAATAGAATCCCAGAAAGGCTTATGAATTTCTTATTTTTTTGTGCATGTATAATTCTCTGGGAGGCCACATGCCATTAGCATTATAGGTAGTAAGAAAACTTCTGGGAATGACATAGAGGATGGTATTATTCAAATCAGCACATCAGACTTATTCCTCTTCTTGACACTCCAGATTAAGAAGAGGGAGTATTCAATGTTCATAGCAGCATTGTCCACAATAGCCAAAGCGTGAAAGGAGCCGAGATGCCCTTCAACAGATGACTGGATTAAGAAGTTGTGGTCCAGGGGCGCCTGGGTGGCACAGCGGTTAAGCGTCTGCCTTGGGCTCAGGGCGTGGTCCCGATGATATGGGATCGAGCCCCACATCAGGCTCCTCCGCTATGAGCCTGCTTCTTCCTCTCCCACTCCCCCTGCTTGTGTTCCCTCTCTCGCTGGCTGTCTCTATCTCTGTCAAATAAATAAATAAAATCTTTAAAAAAAAAAAAAAAGAAGTTGTGGTCCAGAGAGAGTTAAGATGGCTGAGGAGTAGGGGACCCCTTTTTCAGCTGGTCCCCTGAGTCGAGCTGGATAGGTACCAGACCAGCCTAAACAACCATGGAATCAGCCTGAGACACAGGAAGATACATCTGGATCTCTACAAATGAACATCTCCAGTGCTGAGTATTGAGGTACGAAGTGGGGAGCCGTGAAACCGCGCACAGATATTGGAAGATAAATGGAAGGGGGAGGGAGCCGCCGTGTTTGGGTGCCGGGAGGCGGTAGCCACCTGCACGGGGGAGTGGGCAGACTCACCGACGGCACCTGCGAGAGAGTGGACTGAGACCGGTGAGCCGAGCCAGGAGCTCGTGCCACCAGGCATCTCGCGGAACACCGGAATCCCAGTGAGCTCACTGGATCCAGACTGAGACCGAGCGCTCCCAGAGCACACGCTGGGCGGCTGGTGGCTGGCGGGCCACCTGCACTGGGGAGCGGGCGGACTCGTGGTCAGCACCCGCGAAACAGCAGACTGAGACCCTGAACCGGGTGCGAGCGCCACCTGGGTTCTCATGGAACTCCGGAATCCCGGTATGCTCACCAGAAATAGACTGACACCTGAAGATCCGGGAGCGCGCGGGGGCAGCTGGCAGCTGGTGGCTGGCGGCGTTAGCAACACAAAGGACAGAGACGCGCCAGCCCTGGAAGTGAGGGCAGGGATGCCCGGTGTGGGGCGCACATCCCGGGATGCTGCAGGGTTGAGCAGCACCAACAGTGACGGAGTTAAAGTGGCCAGAACATCAGTGGAGAACGGGCCGCAATCCCTCTGTTCTGAGACAGAGGCTGGGATTCGGCCACTATTGCTCTGACTCTCAGAAGAGGCACAGCAGACCACCAGGGAAAGCTGCCAGAGAACAAAAGCCTGGAAATACCGGCTCAGAGAGTGCCCATCCCCATCCCCCCTCGCAGGGGACACGGAGACTCTACCCAAACAGGGTTGCCTGAGTATCGGCGTGGCAGGCCCCTCCCCCAGAACACAGAAGGCAGGCTGAAAAATCAAGAAGCCCACAACCCGGGGCACCTGGGTGGTGCAGTCATTGAGCGTCTGTCTTCAGCTTAGGGCGTGATCCAGGCGTTCCAGAAAGGAGTCCCTCATCGGGCTCCTCTGCTGGGAGCCTGCTTCTTCCTCTCTCAATCCCCTGCTTCTGTTCCGTTCTTGCTGACTGTCTGTCTCCCTCTCTCAGATAAGTAAATAAATAAAATCTTTAAAGAAGAAGCCCACATCTCTAAGATCCCTATAAAACAAGGGGCACGGCCTGGGACCCAGTCAATAATTTGGGCTCTGGAAACCCCGCAACCTCTCCTCATCAGAATGACAAGAAGGAGAAGCCCCCCCCAGCAAAGAAAAGACAGTGAGTCTGTGGCCTCTGCCACAGAAATAATGGATATGGATGTAACCAAGTTATCAGAAATGGAATTCAGAGTAATGATGGTCAAAATGATGAGTAGAATTGAAAAAAGTATTAACGAAAAGGTTACTGAGAATATAGAATCCCTAAGGACAGAAATGAGAGCGAATCTGACAGAAATTAAAAATTCTATGAGCCAAATGCAGGCAAAACTAGAGGTTCTGACGGCCAGGGTCGCAGAAGCAGAGGAACGGGTTAGTGAATTGGAGGATGGGTTAATAGAGGAAAAAATGAAAATAGAAGATGGTCTTAAAAAAATCCACGCCCACGAATGTAGGTTACGGGAGATTACTGACTCAATGAAACGATCCAATGTTAGAATCATCGGCATCCCCGAGGGGGTGGAGAAAAACAGAGGTCTAGAAGAGATATTTGAACAAATTGTAGCTGAAAACTTCCCTAATCTAGCAAGGGAAACAAACATTCGTGTCCAAGAGGCAGAGAGGACCCCTCCCAAGCTCAACCACGACAAACCTACGCCACGTCACGTCATAGTGCATTTCGCAAATATTAGATGCAAGGATACAGTATTGAAAGCGGCCAGGGCAAAGAAATTTCTCACGTACCAAGGCAAAAGCATCAGAATTACGTCAGACCTGTCTACACAGACCTGGAATGAGAGAAAGGGTTGGGGGAGCATATTTAAAGCTCTTTCAGAGAAAAACATGCAGCCAAGGATCCTTTATCCAGCAAGGCTGTCATTCAGAATTGATGGAGAAATAAAGACATTTCAGAATCGCCAGTCACTAACCAATTTTGTAACCACGAAACCAGCCCTACAGGAGATATTACGGGGGGTTCTATAAAAGTAAAAAGGCCCCAAGAGTGATACAGAACAGAAAGTCACAGCCAATACAAACAAAGACTTTACTGGCAACATGGCAACATTAAAATCATATCTCTCAGTAATCAGTCTTAATGTAAATGGTTTGAACCATCCCATAAAACGCCACAGGGTTGCAGATTGGATAAAAAGAAATGACCCATCCATTTGCTGTCTACAAGAGACTCATTTCGAACCCAAAGATGCATTCAGACTGAGAGTAAGGGGATGGAGTACCATCTTTCACGCAAATGGACCTCAAAAGAAAGCTGGGGTAGCAATTCTCATATCAGATAAATTGGATTTTAAACTACAGACTATAGTTAGAGATGCAGAAGGGCACTATATTATTCTTAAGGGAAGTATTCAACAAGTGGATATGACAATTATAAATATATATGCCCCCAACAGGGGAGCAGCAAGATACACAAGCCAACTCTTAACCAGAATAAAGAGACATATAAATAAAAATACATTAATAGTAGGGGACCTCAACACTCCACTCTCAGAAATAGACAGAACACCCTGGCAAAAACTAAGCAAAGAATCAAAGGCTTTGAATGCCATACTCGACGAGTTGGACCTCATAGATATATATAGAACACTACACCCCAGAACCAAAGAATACTCATTCTATTCTAATGCCCATGGAACATTCTCAAGAATAGACCATGTTCTGGGACACAAAACAGGTCTCAACCGATACCAAAAGATTGAAATTATCCCCTGCATATTCTCAGACCACAACGCTCTGAAATTGGAACTCAACCACAAGGAAAAATTTGGAAGAAACTCAAACACTTGGAGACTAAGAACCATCCTGCTCAGGAATGACTCGATAAACCAGGAAATCAAAAATCAAATTAAACAATTTATGGAGACCAATGAGAATGAAAATACAACAGTCCAAAACCTATGGGATACTGCAAAGGCAGTCCTAAGGGGGAAATACATAGCCATCCAAGCCTCACTCAAAAGAATAGAAAAATCTAAAATGCAGTTTTTATATTCTCACCTCAAGAAGCTGGAACAGCAACAGAGGGACAGGCCTAATCCACGCACGAGGAAGCAGTTGACCAAAATTAGAGCTGAAATCAATCAAGCAGAAACCAGAAGTACAGTAGAGCAGATCAACAGGACTAGAAGCTGGTTCTTTGAGAGAATCAATAAAATTGACAGACCACTGGCAAGACTTATCCAAAAGAAAAGAGAAAGGACCCAGATTATTAAAATTATGAATGAAAAAGGAGAGGTCACGACGAACACCATTGAAATTGGAAGGATTATTAGAAATTTTTATCAACAGCTATATGCCAATAAACTAAGCAATCTGGAAGAGATGGAATCCTTCCTGGAAACCTATAAACTACCAAGATTGAAACCGGAAGAAATTGATTCCTTAAACAGGCCAATTAATTATGAAGAAATTGAGTCAGTGATAAACAACCTTCCAAATAACAAAACTCCAGGCCCGGACGGTTTTCCTGGGGAATTCTACCAAACATTCAAAGAAGAAATAATACCTATTCTCCTAAAGCTATTTCAAAAAATAGAAACAGAAGGAAAGCTACCAAACTCATTCTATGAGGCCAATATTACCTTGATCCCCAAACCAGGCAAAGACCCCCTCAAAAAGGAGAATTACAGACCGATTTCCCTAATGAATATGGACGCCAAAATCCTCAACAAGATACTTGCTAATAGAATCCAACAGTACATTAAAAGGATTATCCATCACGATCAAGTGGGATTCATACCTGGGATGCAAGCGTGGTTCAATATTCGCAAATCAATCAGCGTGATACATCATATCAACAAGAAAAGACTCAGGAACCATATGATCCTCTCAATCGATGCCGAAAAAGCATTTGACAAAATACAGCATCCTTTCCTGATTAAAACCCTTCAGAGTGTAGGAATAGAAGGTACATTTCTCAATCTCATAAAAGCCATCTATGAAAAGCCTACTGCAAATATTATTCTCAATGGGGAAAAGCTGGAAGCCTTTCCCTTAAGATCAGGAACTCGACAAGGATGCCCACTCTCGCCACTATTATTCAACATAGTACTAGAAGTCCTTGCAACAGCAATCAGACGACAAAAAGGGATCAAAGGTATTCAAATTGGCAAAGAAGAAGTCAAAATGTCTCTCTTTGCAGATGACATGATACTCTATATGGAAAACCCAAAAGAAGCCACTCCCAAACTATTAGAAGTTATAGAGCAATTCAGTAACGTGGCGGGATACAAAATCAATGCTCAGAAATCAGTTGCATTTCTATACACGAATAACGAGACCGAAGAAAGAGAAATTAGGGAATCCATCCCATTTACAATAGCACCAAAAACCATACGTTACCTTGGAATTAACTTAACCAGAGACGTAAAGGACCTATATTCTAGAAACTATAAATCACTCTTGAAAGACATTGAGGAAGACATAAAAAGATGGAAAGATATTCCATGCTCATGGATTGGAAGAATTAACATAGTTAAAATGTCCATGCTACCCAGAGCAATCTACACTTTCAATGCTATCCCGATCAAAATACCGAGGACATTTTTCAAAGAACTGGAACAAATAGTCCTTAAATTTGTATGGAAACAGAAAAGGCCCCGAATCTCCAAGGAACTGTTGAAAAGGAAAAACAAAGCTGGGGGCATCACAATGCCGGATTTCGAGCTGTACTACAAAGCTGTGATCACAAAGACAGCATGGTACTGGCACAAAAACAGACACATAGACCAATGGAACAGAATAGAGAGCCCAGAAATGGACCCTCGGCTCTTTGGGCAACTAATATTTGATAAAGCAGGAAAAAACATCCGGTGGGAAAAAGACAGTCTCTTCAATAAATGGTGCTGGGAAAATTGGACAGCTACATGCAAAAGAATGAAACTTGACCACTATCTCACACCATACACAAAAATAAACTCCAAATGGATGAAAGACCTCGATGTGAGACAGGAATCCATCAAAATTCTAGAGGAGAACATAGGCAGCAACCTCTACGACATCAGCCAAAGCAACCTTTTTCATGACACATCCCCAAAGGCAAGAGAAACAAAAGATAAAATGAACTTATGGGACTTCATCAAGATTAAAAGTTTCTGCACAGCCAAGGAAACAGTCAGAAAAACTAAGAGGCAGCCCACGGAATGGGAGATGATATTTGCAAATGACACTACAGATAAAGGACTGGTATCCAAGATCTACAAAGAACTTCTCAAACTCAATACACGAGAAACAAATAAACAAATCATAAAATGGGCAGAAGATATGAACAGACACTTTTCCAATGAAGACATACAAATGGCTAACAGACACATGAAAAAATATTCAAAATCATTAGCCATCAGGGAAATTCAAATCAAAACCACACTGAGATACGACCTTACGCCAGTTAGAATGGCAAAAATACACAAGGCAAGAGACAACAATTGTTGGAGAGGATGTGGAGAAAGGGGATCCCTCCTACATTGTTGGTGGGAATGCAAGTTGGTACAGCCACTCTGGAAAACAGTGTGGAGGTCCCTTAAAAAGTTAAAAATTGAGCTACCCTATGATCCAGCCATTGCACTACTGGGTGTTTACCCCAAAGATAGACATAGTAAAGAGAAGGGCCATATGCACCCCAATGTTCATAGCAGCAATGTCCACAATAGCTAAATTGTGGAAGGAGCTGAAATGCCCTTCAACAGATGACTGGATTAAGAAGTTGTGGTCCATATATACAATGGAATATTACTCAGCTATCAGAAAGAACGAGTTCTCAACATTTGCTTCAACATGGACGGCACTGGAGGCGATAATGCTAAGTGAAATAAGTCAAGCAGAGAAAGACAATTATCATATGGTTTCTCTCATTTATGGAACATAAGAACTAGGAAGATCAGTGGGGGAAGAAAGGGATAAAGAAAGGGGGGTAATCAGAAGGGGGAATGAAGCATGAGAGACTATGGACTATGAGAAACAAACTGAGGGCCTCAGAGGGGAGGGGGTGGGGTATGGGATAGGCTGGTGATGGGTAGTAAGGAGGGCACATATTTCATGGTGTACTGGGTGTTATACGCAACTAATGAGTCATCGAACTTTACATTGGAAACCGGGGATGTACTGTATGGTTACTAACATAGTATAATAAAAAAACATTAAAATAAAAAAAAAATAAGAAGAGGGAATGTTAAGTGTGTCAGCCTTTCAGGAGACAGATGAAGACAGGGGAGCACAATTCAAGGAAAGTAGGATTAAGTATAGACAATCAACCGAAGGAAAACTCAAACAAAAGAGAGAAACCTTTAACAAACCAATCAAGTAGAATAGAAAATATGCAAAAATAGTTGATTTTTAAAGCCTTGCAAGCATAAAAATCTAATACTGATGTAAAATAATCTAGATAGTTCACATGTCTACAGATGCATGCTGAGTATATTAATGAACCTCATTAAATATACCTGGTTTCTTAGTATCAAGGAGGGTCTAATATACCCAGAGAGAGTATTGCTGATACTGGTGTGACTAAGAGAGAAGTGGAGTCTTATTGCTTCCAAATAGGGTTCTTTTCCCATCTCTCCTCTTCATTTTTTTCTGCTTCCCCATTCACCACATTAAACTACCAAGCCTTTCCCTTTTCTCTTTTACAGGGTCAAGTAATCCCAGTAAGTAACTTGCAGAGGGCTTTTGAGAAAGGCTTTCCTCTGGATGGAACGGACCTATTGCAGAGAACAGATTGTGAGTTGGAGAGAGGTCAGAAAACAATACCTGCCCACATCCTGCAGCCTTTACAATTTCAGTGAACCTGGTGTGCACGTGCGTGTGCATGCACGCACGCACACACACACACATCTAATATCCAAAATATTAAAATATTTATGGAACATATACCCTCATTCTCTAATCATCTTTCATTCTTCTTTTTCAGAAACAGTAAGAAAATAAAATTCATAAAAAACAATCTTTCTCCGTGAATAATATCCAGCCCATGCAGGCATACCACTTTTTCATGTAGTGTTGGGTGCTTTGTACTGATACTTTTCCTATCTGTTGTGATACCCTTGAGCTCCCCAGTTGCTTTCTTGCCTTGTTCGTTGTTATGGGGGGATAATTCAGAAACATTCTCAACTGTGGGAATCCATTTGATGTGCATATACTCCTATCCTGTTGTATGTATAGTATATATTTTACATATGCACACCTAAATATATTTACATGTTGACTAGGAGTTAGTATCTTTCATTTTATATTTTTAAGTATGTCTTTCAGAGGACAAGGTCATTTGACATTTATACATTTTCTTAGCAATTAGAAAAAAGTAACAGTTCCAGAGCATGTTCATTATTTGAGACTACCTTGCTGTTACAGAAATAATATTGAGACCTTAGGGTGTTTTTCTCACCAAATGTTATTAATTTATTTAAGAGGATGAGAAGCAAAAGCTGTAATAACTTTTAGCAAACATTTCTGCCTGCAATCAAAACCATTTGTGCTCCTTTTCCAATCACCAGAGAGATTAAAATCATAACCATTTTACAAGACTGCGTTTTTGACAGATTCTCTAATAAAAGGGATAAAGCTGATAATGCAGGTGGTAAGAAATTATTCCCCTGAATGCTGGTAAGGTTATGAAGTCTGCATTTTTCAAAGAGCTAGTTTTGGTGGATAGATTTCAATTGTGCTTGCGATACAGAGTCCTCCTATGTTAGAGATTAAAGACTCCTTTATCAGCAATGACTTGGAGATCTGAAATGAAATATAGATCCAATTAATTTCATATTCCTGTGTCAGAGATGTTCTTTTCTCCTTTCATGAGGAAACTGGCCATTTGGATTCTATAGAGTTTTATGTGAAGCTTCCATGGTGATACCCTTATCTGGGTAAAACAAAGACCTTGGCTGGGCCTTTAGTTGGATCAGATGTGACTGAGGATTTGAGGATTTGAAGCATCTTGTGTCAAGCTGAAAATAACACTCTTTTCCACTTGTAATGTGATACCTGGGCTAGCAGAATTTTTCAGCCTTACCTAATTCCATTGTCCCATACTGATTGTTATATTTCCACATACTGAGAGGAATCTATTATGTGCTGGAATTTTCAGAGGAAAATTTCTTTTGTTTTCCTTTCTTTCCTCTTTTAAATGTACTTCCAATTCTGTTTTAAAGTTCAGCATGATCTTTTAAAATGAGGAACCATAGTTTCAATTTCTACCTTTATCATTAACTTGTATGACTTTCAGCAAGTCCATTAACCTTCCAGATTAAAACTGTCTGTATTGTTACCTTAGGTTAATATTTTGCTGTTGCTGTTGAAAATGATGATGATGATGATGTTTTGTTTTTGTGCAGGTGAACTATTAATAACTTTCAGAACATCATTCCCCTGAGCACATAAGGAGTAGCTCCTTCCATGAGAACAAGAGGAAGTAGGAATAGCTTGTAACCTGAGCCAGAAAAGAATGGACCATTCCTTGAGCTAGCGTTAATCATTTCTGCTTTGTAATTCTGCCCAGAACAAAGGGGATCCCTTCAGAAACCAATTATGCAGTGGAAGGTCTAATGAGTGATAATTTGGGTAAGGATGAGGTAGAGATCTTTAGTGTGGTTATGGAACACTGATGGTCTCCAGGAATTTAGCATCAGATACTTGGGACTCAGAATATTGCAATCAGTTGTGCTCCATGTTCACATTTATTACTAACTATGCTTAGTCTAAAGTTTCCAAAAGGTTTACATTTAGAGGTAAGGTAAAACAGATGGAAGATGATTGCAAAGGTAATGTCACTCAAGCTTGCACTATGATGTGTTTTTTGAGTGGGGAAAAAAAGAAAGGGTGGAGTTACAGTTAACTCACTGGAAAGCACATATATCGAAAGTAGTATTCCCATTCTTTTTTTTTTTTAAAGATTTTATTTATTTATTTGACAGAGATAGAGACAGCCAGCGAGAGAGGGAACACAGGCAGGGGGAGCGGGAGAGGAAGAAGCAGGCTCCCAGCGGAGGAGCCCGATGTGGGACTCGATCCCGGAACGCCGGGATCACGCCCTGAGCCGAAGGCAGACGCCTTAACGACTGCGCTACCCAGGCGCCCCAGTATTCCCATTCTATCACTCTCGATCCCCTTACTCTGTGTAATTTTTCCAATATCACATATATTTTCTGTTTATTTATATTCTGTCTCTCCAACTAAAAAGCAAGTTCCATGAACTCTAGTGCATGGAGCCTGACATATAGATGGCATTCAAAAATTATGTGCTGATCCATAATATGACACCTCAAAATACGCCACATTGGCATAAGGATTATTTTGAACTGAAGGCAACTGAGAAAAAAACAGACACAGGAAGAACTTTCTGCACTCCCCCATCTATCTAAAAGCAGGGCACAAATTTCCTTTGTGAACATGTTGCCCTCTCCCATACCATGAAGAGGAGACCAACTCTTAATGCCAGAGACGGAGATAGCACTGAGATGAGCCTGCACGAACAAGTCTTACTAAATAACCCCTACCTAGCATTCGTTTTCCCCGTATATTTACCTTCCCATAGTTACCACCCCTAGAAGTCCAAACTCCCTTTTCTTTGTCTAGTCATTTTTTCACAATTTATTGTCCTTTATTAAAAATGGCTATGTCAACCCTGAATTCTAACCATTTCTTTCGATCCTTTTATTTTTTTGTGTATGTGAAGCTCCAGTGCATGTAAAATATAGTTTGTATTCCTATTTTCCTACTCATCTATCTTTTATAAGTTTAATTTGCAAGTCCCAGCCATGAACCTGAGCAGGTAGAAGAAAAGTTTTCCCTCTCCTACAGTTCAATGAATAATTACCCAGATCCTGAAGGTTATCTTTTTCTATGCCACAACCCGTAGAAACTACCATTTCCAATGTTAATCAGTGGGGAATTACAAATGATGGGAGTCCTTTATTTCCTTGCCATTTGGAAAGAAGAAGGTATTATCAAAATCTGATTATGTCCCAGAGGGTATATCTCACATACAGATGCTGGTTGTCTAATGTAAGTAAAATTAGCACAGAATAATAAGTACAGAAAAATGTGGTATTAGCTATCATTTGAGTACTTTATAGATGCTTTTTGAGTTTTGTATTGTTTAATCCTCTATGAGGTAGATATGATTCTAGTCCTGTTTTACAAATGAGGAAACAGGCACAAAAGGCCAAGTAAGGGCCCAGGAGCCAAGATTAGACTCTGAATTTGAAACTAGGAAGCCTAACTACAGTACATACACACTCGCCTACCACACTGCTACATACTGTATGCTGACAGTTAGCAATAGTAACATGATTGAGGCAAAAATTAAGTTTAAAAAGGCAGTCAGGGAAGATGTCACTTTCTGAGATCATAAGCAAGCAAGAGTTCATAAGGGCATTAAGTATACCTTATCCCGCTGCACTTCAATTAACAATGGGGGCCAAGTGATAGGAAAAAGATAGAAAACAAAACTAGTAAGAACTCGTCTTTCTCTCTAATTATTTTTAGAACAATTCTTTTATATCATCTATATTTTGAACAATGGTTAGATATGGGGTAAAGATGGCAATGAATTGTTTTATAGGCAGCTGGGGGAAAAGGATCTAGATGATAAAACAAATGGCAAACAAGATGAAGAAGATGAATCAAACCCTATAACTGAAACCCTATGAGTAGAAAAAAATAAGTGAATAGACCCATGAGGAATAATTGGCCTATAGAAGTTCCCACAGGAAACTGAATAGCAATGAAGAAGAAGGCCAGAGAGCTGCCCAAATAGGCACTTATGGAGGACTTGAAGCTTTCACTAAGAAAGAATTTTCAACAAAACAAACTCACATTAAGCTTAACTTAATATTTTACAGCAATTTGATGTTAGGAAATAGAACTGTTAAGTGGAGCAGGACTCTGCTTCTCTCGCCATTTTGTTTTCTCCCCTGTCTGGTATACCTAAATATTAACCAAATTTTAATTGATGAATCTGAACTTAGGATAAGAAGAGTTTATTGGGCTATTTAATTGTACTCCTATAATAAGGGTGTACTTACCACAGGGACAAAATATTTTATGTTTGAGCCAGGGCACTTTGCATTCTGTTCGTTTGGGATCATCTTTGCTTGTCTTAATGATGTTTATGTTGTATTTTACTGGTCAACTCTCCTAATTTATTTTTTTACTTAAAGTCCATTATATTTTACAGAGATTTAAATAATAAGAAAATAATGGTATATATTTACCCAGTGTAGTTACTATTTCCAATGCTCTTTATTTCTTTTGTGTAGATGTGTGTTTCCATCTGGTATCTATTTCCTTCTGCCCTAAGACCTTCTTTTAACATTTCTTGTATTAATGATCTGTTGGTGATTATTTCATCTTTTTGTTTCTCAAAAAGTCTATTTTACCTTTTCTATGAAAAGATATTTCCATTGGGTTATAGAAGTCCAGGCTGATTGTTTTATTTTTTTTTTCAGCACTTCAAAAAAATTGCCCATCTTCTCACTATATTGTTTCTAATGAGAAATCTGCTATCTTCCTTTTCTCCGCTACTCTGTACATATATTGTTTTTTTTTTTTTTCTGGTTGCTTGTAAGAGTTTCTCTTGAGCACTAGTCTTAAGCAATTCGATTTGATATGATTCAGTGTTGTCTCCTCTATTTCTTCTTATTTTTTATTGTGATAAGAACACTTCACATACAATCTATCCTCTTGACAAATTTTTAAGTGCACAATTCTTCCTTCCTTTATTTTATTATATTAAGTAGCCTCCATGCCCCACATGGAGCCCAGCATGGGGCTTGAACTCATGACCTTGAGATCAACACCCGAGCCAAGATCAAGAGTTGGATGCTCAACCAACTGAGCCACTCAGGCGCCCCCAATTCCTTCCTTTAGATATGATACTAATTGCAGTCATGTCCCTGTCAAGGCTTGCAAATCTGAGAATCATTTTCCTCCTTTCAGTAGCCTGAACAGCTTTCTACTCTGGTTTATGTGTTTAAAACTTCAGTCTCAGAGGACGGTTTCCCTTGTTTCCACATATCCCTTGGTTAAGAAATGCTGTAACTCTAGCCGTGTATGTAGTCCTCATGTCACTTGCTGTCTTATTCATTCTGCTCTAGCAATAGCCTTCCTTTAGTTACTTGAAGACAATGAGTTCTCTCCTATCTCAGAGATTTCACATCCATTGTTGTCTTTTCCTAGAATACTTTTCTTCCTGTCCATCAAGAAACTAATTCCTGCTCATTGCTCAGGATGCATCTTTAAAAGAACTTTAGTTAGGTAGCAGTTCCTACACTAGATTAAGCCCTCCCTTATTATTCTTATAGAATGCTGGTTTCTTAGAATTTATCAAAATGTATAACTGTATTTATTCAAGTTTTTATTATCATCTTTCCCCACTTACTGGTGTAAGAGCAAATACAAATTCAAATAAGTGGCTTAAAAATTTTCCCTAATGAAAAGAAGGGAAGAAATCCCCTTCCTCCTTTTTCTCTTGTTATTTCTTTCCCTGTCCTCTTCATATATGTGTAAATCTTTTTAAGTACTAAATAAAATTCTTATCAGTCTCACCACTCAGGAATTTTTCTTCAAGGACCTGAAAGTCATCTTGTTGAAATGTAATCATCGAAGAATATAATGTGTCCTGGCAGGACATATGCCTAAATTCAGCTGCCACATGACTCCAAAGGGCAAAACCTACCTTCAGTCTTAAAGAGAGCAGAAAATTAGCCATTTTATCTTGAGAGCATGAATATAATGTCTTGTATCTATTTAGCTATATAAAAGAGTGATATTTCTTGCTGTCTTTGTAATCTCTTTTGCAGATTGCCTGTAATGTGCATTGCATTCTTATTTATTGCTTATTCAATGATAAAATTGTTTTCTTTGTCTGCTACTTTTGCAGATATGCTTTCTATGCTGGGAGGAGTTTTTGTTTATAATTCTATTTCCCCAATAATGGTGAGCTCCATGAGAACAATAACCAGGTCTGTTTTGTTTACCACTGTATTCTCCATGCATACACAGTGACCTGACGATAGGTCAAATAACTGTTTAACGAAAGAGTGAATGAAGAACCTAGCAGGAGATTCCATTTTTTCACCCACTTTCCCTACAGGGCCATTACGAGGACCAAATGGAGTCAGACCAACCTAATTCGGAGCTTTAGTTCCATCAGTATTTTGTAGTGTGATAAGGACAGGTTGCTTAAACTCCCTGAGCTTGAATTTTCTTATCTGTAGAACAGGGATAATAATAACACCTATCTCAGAAGACTGTTGTGAGCATAAATTGATAGAATAAGCAACATGGTGCCTGCCTGTACATAAGGAACAATAAATTCAGCTTGTAAATGTTCATTATGATCATTTACCCCAAATATATAAACATTTTTGTTGGGACCCACACATCACAATGATAAGGACTACTGTGGATTGGAAGAGGTATGAAAAATTGCCTTTGACATTTTATCAGAAAATTTTGTAATTCTGTCACCCCTGTCCTCAGATTTATTTGAGCTTTTTCATTAGGCTGATAATATGGGACTGTAGCTTTTATCCCAACCATTCTCCCTACATTTCCTCACTGATCCATAAGTGATACTTCACTCAGCCAGGAATTTAGAGTGTAAGTGTGAGGTATGTCAGGGTGCCTATAAGCCATAGGTAAGCAAAATATAGACTTAATGTTCTCAGAGTCTGGCCTTTTCCATTTTCTCTCCTGATCAGTTGGTATCTTCTCTCTGTGGATCACTATCTTCCTGTCTCAACTCAGGTAGGAGAGACTTCTCTTATTTGTTCAAGTAGGTGAGCCCAATAAGGTTATTTGTGGATTTGCAGTCTTTTTAAATTTGCTTTAACAGACCTAGCACAAATCATGCTATACTTTCACTTTCCCTCCCCACATTTCCCATCCCCTTACCTCACTCTAAACATCCTTAAGTAGCCACAACATGGTCGGTGCAAAAACCATCAACTGTCATGGTTTTAAGTATTTTAGAAAAGAAGGCTACAAAGGGTGTGTGAGGGTGGGGCACATACACGCATGCGCACACACACACTTAGAGTGAGAGAGAGAAAAAAAAAAGAGTTATTCATGAAAGATCACTGAGTCAAGATTAAGAAAGCTGGCTTTCTCTGCCGGAACTACCAGTGTGTCATCCTGTGAACTCAGGCTAATGATTTAATTTCTTAGTTCATCTATTTTTCATTATTAAAATTGGAGCTGATGGTACCTTTCTGCAAACTAATTGGCTACACCTACCACAGTATTAGGCACAAGTAGATCACTCAGTGTCTGTAGATTAATTGATCGATCCATAGAAAAGTTATATGTGAAAATGATGAGGGTATTTTAAATCCCCAGGATAAATGCTTCCAATGCATTTAATATAATATGCTATGTAATAATGTAATACTATACCTCATTATAGTACTGTCCTTAGAATTCAACATTTTCAAACACTTTAGTAAGGAAACCTCTAAGAATGGGAATCATGTTCTTTTTAACATTTAAGTATGTCAGTTTAACATGGAAGCACCGGACTCAGAAGTTAGCTTATGAACCCTGTGCAAAGAAAATGGGTTGCTGAGGTGCTTTTATGCTCAGCCATAGGAACATATCTCACAGTGAGATAAAGTAATAACAGTGATTTCCTTGTGTGACCCATAAGCTGATTCTGGTGGCAGTTGCCAGAAGAATTCCACACGTTGTTAGGATAGCTACATGGTTTCTGCAACCATATTTGCTGAACTTCAAATCACAACATGTTATTCAACTAATTGTTTTTCTTGATTTATAAATACCTGCAAAAGGTCTTAAAAATTATTCAGGTTAAGCAATGTTGCATTCTACCTTGAATGAATCACCTTTATTGAGAATAATAAAATTATGGGACATCTGGATTATCTGTCCTGGACGATTTGGAACCGATGGTTATCAAGTACACAGCCAAGATGATTACTTTGAAGAGGACACAATTCACTGAAATGTAATAAGGTTTGTGTGTTTATTTAAACACTAGTCTTACTCTTTTATAGTCATACCTTATATTAATATATGTGAGGTGCCCTAAAAAAAGAATAATAACAAAATGACAGAATCTGTTGTTTTTCTTCCCCAGAGTTAATTGATTGCCCCAGTAGGTAATAATTCCTTGTTTCTCTGTCTTTAAAAAAAAAGGTGGTTATTAATAGACTACAGTACAGTTGTGATTCAACCACACTTCTATACTTCAGACAAAATGGCTTGGTACATCTATTATTTGGCATAATAGAGTTCTTTGTCACTGAACTTTCACAAAGGATCAATCTAATATTTTCAGGAAGTAGATATCCTGATTTCCCCTTGACGCGTACATAGCTATAGGATGCCATTATCCCCGTAACAATACTTTTTTTAAAACTATCATTATCTTTAAAGAAAATAAAAACATCTGCAGCCCTTTTAACTTTCTTGTTTTAGAAATCACAATTGAGCTTTTCTCTTGTTATCATCAGCATATATGACATTTTTCCCTCTAAAGAGTTCTAGCTTCTCCATATGTCCTCCATGCACCCATATGAAGTACTAGATTTCTTGTTTTCAACAAGTTAGAAGTCACTGTTGCTAATCGTCTTTGTTCCTTTCTCTGACTCTCTACTAGCCTCGAGCCTGGGAAAGGTAGAATAGGGATGGCTGACAATTCACAGGCCAGAAGAAACCATCTGGGCCTGCTTCTACCATCCTCCTGCTTGCCAAATTCATAGGCCTCAGGACTATACAGCCCCATAACTCCTGAATTAGTACATGTTTGGGAGCTTTCCCAGATTTAACTTGAATTAGGGGCCACTTTTTACAAATTTATAGCACCAGCAGGCTGAGCAAAGGTATTATCCTCTCCAGGCTTCTTAAGATTAAAGAAATTTCATTTATATCCAAAAGAGAAGTGCCTTACAAAATAGATGGCTGTGGATGGGGGAGTGGGCAAAATCAAATTATTATTTAATTCTCTATTATTACTTTCAGCCAAAATAGAATTGAAAGCCCTAGAAGTATTACTAGAAGAATGAAATAGGAAACATATCTCATTAGCATACAAACTTAATTTTATTGTGATATCACAACACTGTCAATCAAATTGGAAACTCGTTTCTCACCTATTGAGTAGAAATGAGCATTATTATTTTTTTCTTGAAAAACTTTCTTCTGTAACATTGGAAAAAACCAAGAGGAACTCTTTTCAGTTCTTTTTGCTAAATCATTCTGTCCAGTTCTAATGCTGCCTCTCAGAGAGCATTGCAAAGAACCTCTCTACACTAAAAGACAGAAGAGAGTACACTGACACAGTGCTGCCACCTCAAGACCACTTGAAAATGAAAATCAGACAATCAAGGTCGGCTTGGTGTGTTGGTGGTCTTTAGGGGGCTCTAAATGCTCAGTCTCTACCTTCACATCTACTAGCTCCATCAGGTTTTTTTGTTCAAATGTCTTTTTCAGGGGCCCTTGGGTGGCTCAGTCGGTTAGGCATCTGCCTCTGGCTCAGGTCACGATCCCGGGGTCCTAGGATCAAGCCCCAGGTTGCATCGGGCTCCCTGCTCAGTGGAGAGTCTGCTTCTCCCTCTCCCTCTGCCCCCCCCC
>NW_024423319.1:34912059-34916919 GCF_017311325.1 Ursus maritimus | reverse complement strand
CCCCCCCCCGCTTGTGCACGTTCTCTCTCTCTCTCAAATAAATAGATACAATCTTTAAAAAAAAAAAGAAGAAAAAAATGTATTGTTTCAGCATATTTAAGCAATCAAATATGATAGTTTATTTCTACCCCCCTGGAGGTTAATCTGTTGTGGTTGCTTCCTAGTTTGCAAGTAGCCAGAATTGATTGATAGGTAACACTAAATAAAATAAGACTATTTTGAATAGAATAGAATTGATTGCTACAGAAATACTATACTTATACTAAATACTGTACTTAAACACTAAGTCCTTGACAGAAAATATCCTCAGTTTGCTTAGTGTTTTTAACCCTGAGGTTATATACATGAGTATGAAAATGTTTTTTTGTAAAGTCAAGTAATTTTGTGATCCTCCCTAGACACATCCAGAGAGTACCAAATTAATGGGCAGATGACACTGCAGTGTCATTGAAAGAACATGGGCTTTTGACTCAGACAGATGGCCTTTGGCAAGTTATTTAACTTGCCTGAGTGCCAGTTTCTTTAGGTGGAAAATACGAATGACTGCTAATTCAAAGGGTGGTAGAGAAGATTAAAACAGAAAGTGTTTGCAAAACATCCAGCACAGTGCATGGTGTACACTAGGAGTTCAAGAGAAGATGCTCATTATATGAAAACCTAACTTCCAGAACATTTGAAAATGTACTTTAAAAATTACAATTTTTATTTTCTACATGTTTTCAGGTTAGAAAGTGCATTTGATGTTAATGAGAGTCCTGTTAGATAGGAAATGTACTTATTATATCCTCATTTTACAAATGAAAAGTCTGAGAACCCAATAGGTATGCAACTTACCCTAAATAATCCAGTTAGCAAGTGGCAGACACAAGGGTAAAATATGGTTCTTTTTTCCCCCTAAGTCTGCTGCTGTCTCAATGATGTAGAATAGTCACGACTTTGGAGGAATTAAAATACAAGTGTAAAGGGGGAAAAATTGTAACTGAGGGAAAATAATTTGTTATTTATAATCACCATGCAATTTCTATGGAGAGCTGATCCTAAGGTCAGCCCTTTGCTACCAGAGTTGCATTGTAATTGTGAAGTTAAAAGAGTAAGAAAGAGCTGAATCGCTCTGCTGCACAGGGAAAGGGAAAACTGTTGGAGGTGTGGCATGCTTGATTTGGGAGGCCAAGGCCAACAAGGTAGATCAGTGAAAAGCGAGATCTGGGGGATGAGGGCATTGGTGAAGAACTTTAGAGGGAAAACAGAAATACCTCATTGATATTTTCTTATAATTTTGCTTTTGGGGTGTGACATAAACCTAACCTCCACTCCCCAAACAAATCATCAGCAAAATATCAGTTTACTAATACTGATGTAGGAAAGACATTAGGGTTTGAAGCCGACGGCTAAGAAAGAATTCTTAAGATGTCTTTGGTGCAAAAAGGTAATTTTATTAAAGCACAGGGACAGGACCCATGGGCAGAAAGAGCTGCAATGGGGTCATGAGGAATGGCCCATTATATACTTTCAAGTTGGTCGGAAGTTAGGGATCATGTAAGTCTCTAAGGAATTTTGGAAGCAAGGTTCCCAGGACCTTGAAAGTGCTAGCTATTATTGGGAAAAGGTCATTTATTACCATCTAATAAAACCTTAGTCATGAGACCCTTCAGATGTATATCAGTGGGCCATATGCTTGGGGGATGATTGCCAAAACATATCTTGGGGGGTTTAGAGATAAAGGAAGTTTCCAAAGGAATTTTTATATGTTAAAGTAGACTTACAGGATCCTGGGGGAGTGGGGGCTCAGGCTAGGATTGCCTTTTGCCCTTAGCAAAATATTAACATTGAGGCAATTGAGTCCCTAGAGGAATGTCACTCTGCCTGTTTCAAGGACTTGTCAATGGACTGTAGGAAATAAGGAAATTTAATAATTTTTCTTCCACCTTTATTTCCCACATCAATACTACTGGTAGAGTCAATTCTTTTTGGGTATAGAAAATGACAAGGTATATTACAGGTTAGTTGGAATTGTTTCCATCTTCACCGGACACCCATCATATCTGGGTTACAAAAGAGTGAATTGTTATCTTAATCTTTATAGATAATTAAGGGTACTCTTTAATGGTCTTTGTGTGTTCACAGATGCAGATGCTATAAATTCCAGTATGGCTGAGCAGGTGATATAAGAGAGGGAGGCAGGCTGAGGGGAGAGCGCGTGCCTCTTCTAAAGGGGACTGCCTTAACTCAGACCTCACAGATGGCTGCAGCGCAGAAATCAGTTTTGCCAGATCTGATTTTTTTTTCCAAAAAGAGAAAAAAAAATCACAGGACGAATGCTGGTCTGAAATATTATATGGACTTTTTGGATATTAAAATATCTACCATATTTTAAAAACACAATGAAATAAACAAGCAAACATCAAACACTCTGTTAGCCAAGCAAAGCAATCTACAAGCTGGAGATGCCTCTGAACCACCTGCTTACGACTTCTGCTGCCAGTATTCCTCTTCTTCCACATGCTACAAATGAAGTTTGACAAGCACTATTATATATACATCCTAAACACCTCAGGCTAGGGTTTTCATAAATAATTGTATGACCTTGGGAGAGTATCTGTTTTCTCTGTACATCTGTTTCCTCGTCTACAAAGTGGGAAAAATCATTGTCCTTACCTCATAGGATTGTTGTAAGGATTCAATATATTAATGCATTGTTCTCTTCATTCACTTTTCGATCATCTTCTTTTATAATCACTCAAAGTCTGTATTTAGCTCTAGTTAATTTCTAACCAACAGTGGCATCACTCACCAATAGTGGCATTGCTCAAGAAGGAAGTCTTCTCTTATATTTTATTTTATTTTAGTCCCTAGCAATAGTCAATAACCAAGTTATGCTTTTGACCAGTACCATGTCTCTTCAAATTTTACTAAGGCCACAGGTACATTTCTTTCTTTCTTTCTTTCTTTCTTTCTTTCTTTCTTTCTTTCTTTCTTTCTTTCTTTCTCCTTCTTTCTTTCTTTCTTTCTTTCTTTCTTTCTTTCTTTCTTTCTTTCTTTCTTTCTTTCTGAGTGGGAGGGGCAGAGGAAGAGGGAGAGAGAGAATCTTAAGCAGGCTTCATGCCTGGCACTGAGCCTGACATGGGGCTTGATCTCACCACCTGGAGATCATGACCTGAGCCAAAATCAAGGGTCAGAAACTTAACTGACTGAGCCACCTAGGTGCCCCACCACAAATACATTTCTAACGAACTCTAGTAGGATGTTCCTTGTCAGTGTTCCTATTATATAATGCTGGGCAAGTGGGCTTTTTACTGGCACTGTTTTCATCTCACTGTTTTGTCCTAAAAATTCTTTATTTGTTCTTCATCCACTACTTAAGACCAAGTCAGTTTTGTTTGTTTTCATTTTTTTGTTTACAAAAATAAATGCTTATAAAAATTCAAATAATGTGAAAAACTGAAACATGATTTTTTAAAAAATCAGTGAAATCCTCCCAACGAGATAAAACTACCACATTTTACATCCTGTTTCAAAATGTGCTTTTCTCATGCATCATTGTGTTGTGGACATTTTCTCTAGTCAATAAATCTTACTCACTAAACAAAGGTAGCATCATTTGTAAATAGCTTTCTAACATTCTTTTATGTGGAAATATCATGATTTATTTAACCAAACCTCTATGGATGGGCATTTACATTATTCTCTTTTTTTTCATCTTTAAGCAATGCAAAGATGACTATTTTTATACATATCTTTCCTTTTTCTGACAATTTTTATGATGATATATTCCTAGTAGGGGAATTTCCTGAGTATCTATATAAATATAAAAATTTAATACTTATTGGCAAATAACTTTCTGGAAAATTTTATTTTGAAACTTGAAGAGACCAAGAATGAGTGTTCATTTTCCTACATGCTCACCAATACTGGATATTTTAATTTATCTTTTATTCCTTCACGTCTGCTAGGCTCATAAAAGACAAACGCCATTTCATTGTTGGTTTGTTGTTGTTTTTTGTTTGTCTGTTTGCATTTCTTTGGTCAAAGACCTTTTCATACATTTATTGACAGATTTTTGTTTTTGTTATGAATTGTCTGTTGCTGCTTGTTGCAAACATTTCTATCAGAATATTCATTCCTTTTCTTACTAACTTATAAGGACTCATTTTTAAAAGATTTATTTATTTATTTTAGAGGCTGGGGAGGGACAAAGGGAGAGGTAGAGAAAAACCCAAGCAGACTCTGTGCTGAGCCCTGAGCCCAATAAGGGGCTTGATCTCAAGATCCTGAGATCATGACCTGAGCTGAAACCCAGAGTCAAGTGCTTAACCAACTGAGTCACCCAGGTGTACCTATAAGGACTCTTTTTATATAAACTCTTTGACAGAAGTACTGCAAATATTTATGCAGATATTTCTCTCCTTGTCAGTTTTCCACGAATTTCTAGAAGCACGTTGCTGAGGAACAGTGATAGTAATTAGTAAAACCATTATGTAGTCTTCACTATGTGCCAGGCTGTATTCTAAATTAATTATGTGGATTAGTTCATGTAATCCTGTCTACAAACCTACTATTCTTATTCTTATTTTCAGATGATGAAACTGAGATACAAAGCAGGTATGTGACTTGACCAAGGCTCTGCAACTAGTGGTTCTGCTGGGATTTGAAGCACTGTATTCTGGCTACACTCCATGCTCTTAATCACCGTCAAAGATAAATAAAGTCAGATACCAGTTAAAGTAGTAAGGATAGATTTTATTGAGTAATACTATACTATACTATTACAATAGGGAAAATAGTTCAGCATGAACTAAATTCAAATTCAATTTGTACAAAAGTGACAGAAGCCAAGCATGACAGACTATATATTGTATTCTT
>NW_024423319.1:34882024-34912049 GCF_017311325.1 Ursus maritimus | reverse complement strand
CTTTCTTTCTTTCTTTCTTTCTTTCTTTCTTTCTTTCTTTCTTTCTTTCTGAGTGGGAGGGGCAGAGGAAGAGGGAGAGAGAGAATCTTAAGCAGGCTTCATGCCTGGCACTGAGCCTGACATGGGGCTTGATCTCACCACCTGGAGATCATGACCTGAGCCAAAATCAAGGGTCAGAAACTTAACTGACTGAGCCACCTAGGTGCCCCACCACAAATACATTTCTAACGAACTCTAGTAGGATGTTCCTTGTCAGTGTTCCTATTATATAATGCTGGGCAAGTGGGCTTTTTACTGGCACTGTTTTCATCTCACTGTTTTGTCCTAAAAATTCTTTATTTGTTCTTCATCCACTACTTAAGACCAAGTCAGTTTTGTTTGTTTTCATTTTTTTGTTTACAAAAATAAATGCTTATAAAAATTCAAATAATGTGAAAAACTGAAACATGATTTTTTAAAAAATCAGTGAAATCCTCCCAACGAGATAAAACTACCACATTTTACATCCTGTTTCAAAATGTGCTTTTCTCATGCATCATTGTGTTGTGGACATTTTCTCTAGTCAATAAATCTTACTCACTAAACAAAGGTAGCATCATTTGTAAATAGCTTTCTAACATTCTTTTATGTGGAAATATCATGATTTATTTAACCAAACCTCTATGGATGGGCATTTACATTATTCTCTTTTTTTTCATCTTTAAGCAATGCAAAGATGACTATTTTTATACATATCTTTCCTTTTTCTGACAATTTTTATGATGATATATTCCTAGTAGGGGAATTTCCTGAGTATCTATATAAATATAAAAATTTAATACTTATTGGCAAATAACTTTCTGGAAAATTTTATTTTGAAACTTGAAGAGACCAAGAATGAGTGTTCATTTTCCTACATGCTCACCAATACTGGATATTTTAATTTATCTTTTATTCCTTCACGTCTGCTAGGCTCATAAAAGACAAACGCCATTTCATTGTTGGTTTGTTGTTGTTTTTTGTTTGTCTGTTTGCATTTCTTTGGTCAAAGACCTTTTCATACATTTATTGACAGATTTTTGTTTTTGTTATGAATTGTCTGTTGCTGCTTGTTGCAAACATTTCTATCAGAATATTCATTCCTTTTCTTACTAACTTATAAGGACTCATTTTTAAAAGATTTATTTATTTATTTTAGAGGCTGGGGAGGGACAAAGGGAGAGGTAGAGAAAAACCCAAGCAGACTCTGTGCTGAGCCCTGAGCCCAATAAGGGGCTTGATCTCAAGATCCTGAGATCATGACCTGAGCTGAAACCCAGAGTCAAGTGCTTAACCAACTGAGTCACCCAGGTGTACCTATAAGGACTCTTTTTATATAAACTCTTTGACAGAAGTACTGCAAATATTTATGCAGATATTTCTCTCCTTGTCAGTTTTCCACGAATTTCTAGAAGCACGTTGCTGAGGAACAGTGATAGTAATTAGTAAAACCATTATGTAGTCTTCACTATGTGCCAGGCTGTATTCTAAATTAATTATGTGGATTAGTTCATGTAATCCTGTCTACAAACCTACTATTCTTATTCTTATTTTCAGATGATGAAACTGAGATACAAAGCAGGTATGTGACTTGACCAAGGCTCTGCAACTAGTGGTTCTGCTGGGATTTGAAGCACTGTATTCTGGCTACACTCCATGCTCTTAATCACCGTCAAAGATAAATAAAGTCAGATACCAGTTAAAGTAGTAAGGATAGATTTTATTGAGTAATACTATACTATACTATTACAATAGGGAAAATAGTTCAGCATGAACTAAATTCAAATTCAATTTGTACAAAAGTGACAGAAGCCAAGCATGACAGACTATATATTGTATTCTTCAATTTACATAAAATTTTAAAACAGACAAAATTCATAGATGTTGGAAGTCAAGATAATGGTTATATTTGGAGAGGAGGGGGGTAAAAGAGGGGATTCTGGGGTCCTGGTAATAATCTATTTCTTAATCTGGGTGCTTTTATAAGAATGCTCATTGTGTATAAAATGCATTGAATTATATAGACTTATGATTTGTATACTTTTATGTATATATACATGTGTAAACACATATATACATGTGTATGTATACACATGAATATATAAAAGTGCACATGTATAGTTTATAAAATTTTCTGATATTATTTTTATATTTGGCATCTGGTATTGTTGAAAGTCTAAGAACAGCCCTATCATATTTTCCCTTAGTAGATGACTATAGCAGACACATTTAGTTGCCTATGCATTAGCCAATCCCATTTTACTTCTTATATGCCACAAAGTCCACTGTTAATAATAGAGCATGAAAATGTCAGCTACTCACTTCCCTAGCCTCCCTTACAGCCACAGTGTAGTCATGTGGCCGTGTTCTAGCTCAAGAGATGTAAGGAAAATTTTGCTAGATCATTCTAAGAATGATATTCTGGGGCACCTGGGTGGGTCAGTTGGTTGGGCATCTGACTCTTGATTTCGGCTCAAGTCATGATCTCAGGGTCATGGGATTGAGCCCCAAGTTGGGCTCTGTGCTCAGTGCAGAGTCAGCTTACAATTCTCTCTCTTTCCATCTGTCCCTTCCCCCCCACCCCACTCCCACACACAATCTCTCTCTCTAAAAAGAAAGAAAGAGAGAGAGAGAAACATTTTCCTCACTAATAAATGGAGAGAGAGGTGTGGAGAGAGGATGAGTCAGGAGGCTATCTGTTTCCAGCTGTCACACAGACCCCACTGGAGCTGCCACCACTATGGATGCTCATGAAGATCTGATGTACCAGGTGAAGCTGGCCAAGCAGTCTTGATGATAGGATGAAATGGTAGAATTAATGAAAAAAGTAGCAGGGATGAATGTTGAGACGACACCCAAAGAAAGAAACATCCTATCTGTTGCACACAGAAATGTGATTGGAGCTAGCTAGAAGATCCTCCTGGAAAATAATCAGCAGCATTGAACAGGAAGAAGAAAACAAGGGAGGAGTAGGCAAACTGAAAATAATTCAGGAATATTGGCACGTGGTTGAGATTGAGCTACGGTTAATCTTTTTTTTTTAAGATTTTATTTATTTATTTGACACACAGAGACAGACAGAGGGAACACAAGCAGGGGGAGTGGGAGAGGGAGAAACAGGCTTCCCGCTGAGCAGGGAGCCTGATGTGGGGCTCGATCCCAGGACCCAGGGATCATGACCTGACCCAAAGGCAGATGCTTAACGACTGAGCCACCCAGGTGCCCCTAGGGTTAATCTTTTATGACAGTTTGGAAACACTGGACAAACACTTGACTCTAGTGGCTAACACTGGTGAGTCCAAAGTTTTCTATTACAAAACAAAAGGGGATTATCACAGATGTCTGGCTGAATTTCCTACAGGAAGGAGGCTGTGGAGAACAGCCTAGTGGCTTTAAAGCTGCTAATGATATTGCAATGATAGAACTTGGGCCACCGCATCTCATTCACTTAGGTCTTGCTCTCAATTTTCCTGTATTCTACTATGAAATTCTTAATTCCTCTGACCAAGCCTGCAGGGTGGCCAAAGTGGCTTTTGGTGATGCAGTTAAAGAAATGGATATGCTGAGTGAAGGAAGTTCTAAGAACTCTATACTTATGATGCCGTTGTTACGTGATAATCTGATACTGTGGACTTCAGACACTCAGGATGATAGGAAAGAGCAGAATAAAGAATTTCTGCAGCATATAGAAGATGAAAATCAGTGACACCTAAAAGCCAACAAGAGAAACCATCTCTGACCTCCCTACTCCTTCCCATCCCCCGCCCCCACCTTTTGGAAATTCCCCATTGTCACTGAGGAACACCAAATATGACTTTTACATTTGGTCTCAGAATTTAGGTTTCTGCCCCATTGGTTTTTTAAAAAGCATTTTTTCAAAAGTTCTTAAAGGCAAGAATGAATTTCTGTGGATTTTACTGGTTCCACCTTTTTGGTTCTTTAAGACACTAGCAGGACTGCACAGAAGCTTTTCGGTATTACTGTATTATCTCCTGACAGATGGGGCAAGATCATCATTAGAAATGGAAATTACATTCAAAAGCCATTTGACTTCTAGGTGATGCAAGCATCAAAGAGAAGGTTAATCACACTATGGAGGCCTAAGTGGTATAATTTTTTCTTTCTTTAATTGGTTAAATCAAATTGTATGTCAATGTTTAAAATTAATTGGGTGTTACCTTGAGACAGTTGAGATTGTTTGGGGAGTTTGCTGTTATGGTTTTGCTGTAGAAAGTGCTTCAGACTTGGGGCACTGGGGTGGCCCAGTCGGTTAAGTAGCTGCCTTTGGCTCAGGTCATGATCCCAGGGTTCTGGGATGGAGCCTCATATTGGGATCCCTGCTTATTGGGGAGCCTGCTTCTCCCTCTCCCTCTGCCTGCTGCTCTGCCTACTTGTGCTCTCAATCTACCTCTATGTCTTTCTCAAATAAATAAAAACTTTCAAAAAAAAAGTGCTTCAGACTCTCCTGAAATGTTGCTGAAAAGCATGATGCTGGTAACAGGTCAACAATTGTTGAATCTCATTCTTGCCTACTTTTTACTCGTCCTGTAAAGGAGGTTAGCATTGAAGGTGGTATGGAGGTCTGTGTGGGTGTTCAATTCTTTGTTTTTTCTTCTTTCCTTTCTACCAGGTGTCCTCCTCTACTTCACTCCCTCAGCTTTGTTCAGTGTGTGTAACTTGAAGCTCATTTGTACTACTGGCTATCTGCCTGGAGCCACAGATACAGAATCTGTATTGTTCTTACCTCAACACAGCATGGAATTAACATTAAACTTCATTAAAAAAACCTGAATATTATTGCAATTTCATTCTTTGTACTTTGAAAATAAAACCTCTAGTCAAATAAATAACTAGATAGATGATAGATAGATGATTGATAGATAGATAGATAGATAGATAGATAGATAGATAGATAGATAGATACACAGACACACAGACAATGAGGAGAAAGTATCTATCCTCTACTTCTACTTTTGGGTGTAGCTATCTATGTAAAGACTTAATGAGACATGACACAATAGTCATGTTGACCATGAGAGAAAAAAATGAAGACAAAAGTCTTCATGCTAAGGATGGTGATGTGAAAAGATATAAAGGGCCCAGATCCTGTGGATGTCATTGAGCCACTGTACCAATTCTGGAACAAACTCTTTTGGATTGCTTCTAATGTGAGGAAAATAAAAACAAAACAAAAATGGAAATACCTATTTTTAAAAAACTTTAAACCACTTTAAACCATTCATTCTTTGAGTTGTAGCCAACAATATCTTCATGCTATAGTGGTCTTCTTCTTATATCTGGGTATCTATAACAGTCCATCTCCAAAGTTAAATCATGAGGGATACCTCTGTATTGTTTTGTCATTTTAAACTTTTCTTGGGGGGCACTTGGGTGGCTCAGTCATTGAGCGTCTGCCTTTGGCTCAGGGCATGACCCTGGCGTTATGGGATCGAGCCCCACATCGGGCTCCTCTGCTGGGAGCCTGCTTCTTCCTCTCCCACTCCCCCTGCTTGTGTTCCCTCTCTCGCTGACTGTCTCTCTCTCTCTCTCAAATAAATAAATAAAATCTTTTAAAAATATATAAATAAATAAATAAACTTTTCTTGGAACAGTGAAGCCTTTTGATTTGCAGCCTCAGGACTTCTGTTGTTTCTGGAAGATTTTCTTCTTTTATACTTGTCAATATTTTGTCCTTGTTGCTATATTCTTTTTTTTCTTTTTACCAGGCATTTCAGTTGTCCAGATTTTGAATCCCCATTTTATGAGTATTTACCCTATTTTGTTCATAATGGGTCTTCTTCTTTATCTTTTTTGGCATTATCTGTTATGCGCTCACTCCTGTCTTCCAGTTTTCACCAATAAAAACTCCCACCAATTTTCTACTTCAATTGCATTTTAACATTAGGTGATACTATTATATTTCCTCAATTTGTTTTCTGGCTGACTTAATGCTCTCAGCTGCCCATCCAATTTGAGAAATAGCAGTGAGGTTTTTGTTTTTGTTCTTTTAATTCTTTCTTATTCTTGTATCCCACCAAATTACATTGCTTTCTCTATAGTTGATTCTTAGTGTATACTTTTTTTAATTAAATTTTGTTAGTAAACATACAGTGCAATATTCGTTTCTGGAGTAGAATCTACTGATTCATCACTTACATAAAACACCCAGTACTCATCACAAGTGCTCTTGTTAGTACCCATCACCTGTCTAGTCCATCCCACCCACTTCCCTCCATCAACTTCAGTTTGTTCTCTATTGTTAAAAGTCACTTATGGCTTGTTTAACTCCCTCCATTTTTTCTTTCTTTTCCCTCTTCCCTTTTCCCTCATCTTTTTTCTTTCTTAAATTCCCTTAGTGTATACATCTAAGGTCATCCAAAATACTTTATATGATATTCCTCTAAATTGTGTCATATGATTGGGAGACTGTCTTAATTTCAATGATACTTTAGTTTTGTTTACCCTTTTTATGCCCCCCTTGGGAAGGAGTGATATAAACCTGAATTTATACCACTTTCATTCATTTTTTAAAATATTTATTTATTTATTTATTTATTTGAGAGAGAGTGTGTGTGTGCAGGAGGAGGGGCAGAAGGAGAGGGAGTGGAGCAGACTCCCCACTGAGGGCAGAGCCTGACATGGGGCAGGATCCCAGAACCCTGAGATCATGACCTGAAATTAAGAGTCAGATGCTTAACTGACTGAGCCATCCAGGTGCCTCTGTACCACTTTCATTCTTAAAGCATATACGGCTCTCTGCTTTGGTTATTTTATGGTCATAGTTTGTCTTCTGTCCATAAACAAAGTAGAGTTTTCTTGGCTGCCACCTTAGAACAGTCATTCCAATCTTTGAATACTGCTTTCACATACCATCTGAACTTTAGCTTTATACTAAGTAGTTCTAAGAAAGAGAAAAATGATGTAAAATAAAAAAGGAATATGAATTATTTAGTCATGTGATACATTTTTATTGTGAAACTTCCCCAGTTTTTTATATGGCTTTGAAACCGGTATTTTTACAATTTCATATGAGAATAGAAGCCTATATTCTTGTCCATTTGTATGTTTCTGTCTTCGTTCACATCATTTAATGATTTATGGGGTGATGTTTAGTAGACCAATATAATTGAAATTCATAACTGAAACAAATATGTTATTTCACACAGTGCCCTTATGAGACCATACACATATTCTAACTTTATTGGCATTACTGCAAATCTGGGTGCATTTCAATTTTGGTAGCTGCCATCAGAGACAGTTGATGTATCACACGAGAAAATAACTTTCATTATCTTATAATTACACTTCAATTTAGATCCTAAATGGTAATGTGAAATTTGTCTTCTAACCTCTTTTTCTAGGCTTGACTTTTGAAGACAATTTATACCTACATGTTGTGTACTCCTACTTATGTTAGTTTATTCTCTTCTGCCATCTAAGGCAGTGTTTTTAAGATAAGTGCTTTAATCATAAGAGCAAACAATGCCATGTACCATGCTGTGGAAATTAATGTAAAATCACAAATATAAATTTTTAATGTTAAAAAATTTTATTTCTGCATTAATGGTGTGTTACGTAGTATAATAAGCGTGTTCCTTGAACAGTTAAAGAGCAGTGTTTTTTGCTTTGTTTTATTTTGTTTTGAGTTCCAGATGACAAATACCAAAGAAAGTTTGCACCAAGGGACAGGTTTTCACGTTTGTGTCATAAATTGCGGATTTTTATGTTCCATTTGAAATATAATTGTAAGCCAACATCCCAAATACTGAATTATTCACTGTGCTTAATGAGGCCAGCCTGCCTTCCTTCCTCCTTCCTTCCCTCCTTCTCACTTTCTTTAAGGTATCAGTAAATTCACTGTAGATATTTCTTGGAAATAACAGATGGTTGTGCCATCATAAATTAATCTTCTGATTTGAAGATGTGAAGAAAATAAAAATAATTTGCACTTCTGGATTGTAAGAGCAGACAAGACACAGAAAATTTGTATATATATATTGACTATGATTAGAAAAATCAATCATAGGAAAATCAATCATAGGAAAATCAGTCAAAATCAATCACTGGCTCTTAATTTGATGGTTAAGGTGACAGCAGTGACCCAGGCAGGCTAAATTTCAAAGCTAGTGGGGAAAGGATAGGTGAACAGGTAGAATGCTGATGATTTGCTGACATCATTATAAACGAATTCCTGAGAGGGATAATCAATAGCTTAAATTGGTAGTCAATCAAATGTGGTTAACTTGTGCTTTATCTTGGCTGGCAACAGAGTCCTAAGGAATCTGATCTAGTGTGTAAAGTCACAGAAACAGGAGGCTTCAGAAAGTGGCGATGGCAATTTCAGATTTATTGCAGCACTGTATGTTTATAGGTGTTATATCAAATTTTGAGAAAAACTCCTGGCAGGTGGAGGAAATATAGACAAAGGTAATTGGTGATACATGAAAAGTTTTTCAAGGCCCCAAACATACTCTACTTTCCAATATTCAGGGTCCAGACAAGGCTTCAGTTTCAATGAAAATTAACACTCAGAAACCAAGACCTAGCTCAATAGGACAAATTGGATATATATGGTTTAATAGAGAAGTTGAGGAATATCAGACATTTGACTTAGAGCAACAGGATTAATTCAAAATCTTACTCAGTGATTGAGATTCATCTCCTTGTGTACACTTTACCCTGGTCAGGTATGGCTTCAGATCTTGAGTAGGAAGATGTAAGTAGCTTACACATGAATGATACTAAGACAGGATTATAAAACAAGTTTGGAGATTAAAGATCCCCCCTTTTTTTCAATTTGTATATCTTACGAATTTTATCACAGTGCCCATCCATTAGTAGATGGCTCTTGAACTGGAGAATATCTGGCTTCACACAGAGCGTGATACGATAAGGTTTAAATGAAATAATATTTTCTATGCAATACTTCTTTACAAGGCTGGCCAGAGGCCAAACTATAAATGAGGTAAAATTTGCCTTTGGGGACTTTTCTTTTTTTTTTTTCAAGATTTTATTTATTTATTTGACAGAGAGAGAGAGACAGCCAGCGAGAGAGGGAACACAAGCAGGGGGAGTGGGAGAGGAAGAAGCAGCCTCCCGGTGGAGGAGCCTGATGTGGGGCTCGATCCCAGAACGCTGAGATCACGCCCTGGGCCGAAGACAGACGCTTAACGACTGAGCCACCCAGGCGCCCCCTGGGGACTTTTCATTTTGAGTGGCCTCCCTATCTTTGAATGCTTCGGGATTCTCAATGGGAATTGAGAGGCAAATTGGGGTTTTGCCAAGTCAGTTGATTCCTCATCTCTGTTTTCAAAGTTTATCTCCAGCAAAGTGGTGAAAGATGTTAAGTTGGTCCTCTGTTCACCCCATCTTTCTGTCCCTTCTGTTGTTGTTTTCAAGCAGTCCCCTGATGTCCCTTCTGTCTTCCCTTGCTTCCTTTACATATCATGAGACCAAGACAGAAAATCATCTTAGAGTTTTCTCCATGTTTGTACTCATTCCATTGCTTCCTGGACATTGACATTACATTTACAATAAAATGAATTCCTACAATATGGTTACTAATATATTTCTTCTCCGGTGTAAGAGAATACATGATGCAAATGGTCTTGGCCTTTTTAGGAATATAGAATGAAGACTGGAGAAAGAAGAACATTTTGAGCTTTTGGATGCACAGCATATAGTCAGCTACCTAGCCTACAGTATTGGTCATGACAGTGTACTCAGATACAACTCCAAAACATCAAGAAAATGTTTCTACTAGACTTACAGATATAAATGTAAAATATATATGTAAAAAGTTGGAGATGGAGAACTAGTGAATAGCTTATTGCAGTTCTATAAATAACAGTATCAGCTTCTCCATTGAAGAAAACATTTCTTTTACTTTGGCATTTATGAAAAATGAATGACTTCTATATATGCTGATATATTTTAGTAGCCTACCTTCTACCATCCACTGATGTCTAATTGGACTGTTGTCACTAATGCTATTACCATTGGCTCCCATGTTACTATGTTTTCTGATTAAAAATCAAGCTGAAAGAAAAATATTAAGAATAGCAGTCTATATTAGTGTACTGCTTTTAAATTTTTCAATGCCTGTCCTCATCTAGCAACTTCATTCTCTTTTCAAAACAACTCTGACAGTTAGGGAGAGTGTGCATGATCCACACTTTATAGATAAGGAAATGGAAGCACAGAAGCTGTGACTTGTGCATAATCACACAGCTAATTAGTGGCAGAGCTGGACTGGGCGCTCCATATCTTCCTGTTGTACACCATGCTGTTTCTATTACAAACAAGTAAAACTGGAGGGAAAATGAAAGAAAACTATTAATTTTCATTTTCTCTTTCCATTTGAAACAGAAGCAGTCATCATAATAATATCTATAATCAGTGCTTTGGGACTATTCCTGTCTATCTGAAAGAAAGGATACAGTAAACACCTACTATTTATCTGACATGGCTTATGAGTTCATAAAGGCTAATGCTCTGGTTAACTGGTGACCAGAAAGAGTTAATCAGCTCTTCCTGAAAGCTCTGTTCACTTTCACAGAATCATTAGCGGTGGAAAGAATAGGTAATTATCTAATAATAAGATAATTGAATTTTCCTTTAAACTAGTTCTAATTGTTACAGTAAAGGTTCTACCTACATTTACTATACTGTAAATAACAGGTAACATTGACTTGTTATATAGTGGAGTATTTTACTTTAAAAATACTTCAGTATATACAGTATGATATAAGTGTGTATACAAATTAAGACAACTTCACAGTAGGGACAGTTAATTAGCATTTGAAGTAACTTACCTTGGAATCCACAAAACAGAAATAGTTACTTAGCATTTCCAATATCATTGTCAAAATCTATATCAGAGATTTTGTAATTAAAATAAGAGATGTTAGAGATGTTAAAGATTGCACAGGTCATGCTACTCTTAGGAGAAGCAGGTATATGAATCTGACAATCCCAGTAACCTATGATCCTCTGTGCAGAGCTCAATATCTAGATCCCCATTGACTCTGTGTCCCTCCACTTCACAGAGGACTCTGTCTAATGAGACTACCACATTGGCTTCTCCTGCTGGAGGAATATCATTGTATCTGCCCTAGAATAAATCTTTCCTACAATACGTCAGTCTGTGTGTCTCAGTGCAGAGTGGAAATTCACTTGAGCTACATGCAGTCATGAATGTTTTTGTGCTTACAAATATTTGTACATGTGACAGAATTTGGTCAAAGACCTATTTTCAATGAAGCATACCACCAAGGGGTGAGGTTTGGGGATAGAAACTGTACAGCCTCTGCCAATTTCTAATCAGTTAAGGCTCTCTTTATTTACTGAAAGGACTTGATGATTGTTAAAGGGTAAAATTGCTGTAGGACTCTTGTGAAAGATTGTGTGATGCAACAAGGACTCTGCTAAGCATATTACCTACTTTCTCTTAATCTTTATAGCACTCTTATAATTTTTATTTTTATCTTATTTTGATTGTCCTCATTTTTCTGATAAGGAAACTGAAACTGAAAGGAATTAGGTAACTTGAGCAAGATCTCACAGCTGCTAAGTGGTAGAGCTGAGACTTTTATACAGATCCATTTACTGCAAAATGTAAATAAATATAGTCTAATGTTTGCCGAAATGTAAGACATGTACATCTGTGCTACACATGGATTATTTTGGGTGAAGCACAGAGATAGCCTTTACAAATAATAACTCAGTGAGAAATCTATTTTCTTAACAATCTTCTTTTTATTATTCTGATTGCCCAATCGAAAATGACTCTCATCCCAGTCACTCTCTTTCATATTACTCCATTTTATTTTCTTCAGTGAATTTGCTCCAACTTAAATGAACTCATGTGCTTATTTGTACTGATTGCTATTTTCTCCCAGTTAGGGTTCCAGTGAGGCTAGGTGCCTTCCTGGCACAGAGTAGGAGGACAACATATATTAATTGTATGAATGAGTGGATTATGTTAAGTTAAGGAGAAAGTTTCAATTTGGTGCTAATGAGTCTTTAACATCTTTCTAACATTTGAAAATCTTCTTGTTTCATAAATAGGAAACAGGCTTGGGATTAGAGCATTTGGCAGAAGCTAGAAATCTTTATAACTAGCAATCCTGACTTTCTACTTAAGCTATTTCCTTTTTCATTTTTATATATACACATTTTTAAAATGAGCGTGTTAGGAGAAAATAGTAAGTAAATGAGTGTACAGGTATTGGAAAGTTATGGCAGTGATTATGAATGTTACATTCCATCATCAATGAAAATGAAGGAAAGAATATCTTGTACTGGAGAAATAAATAAAATGTGCTTAAAAATGCAGTTAAACAATTCAGTTGAATAGCAAGGCTCTAGGGGAGTTCCCAAAGAAATCTGTCATGGTTCCTACTCTCAGTTCAAATGGGAAGACAACATATATTAATTGCTGTTGTTATATGATAAATGATCAAGATATAGATCATAATGCAAAAGGAAATTTTTACAAGGGGAGAAATTGATTTGGGCTTGGGTAGACAGGAAAAAATAACTTCATAGGGGTAGAATTCAGTTGTGTTCTAAAAATAGACTCCTACTATACACCCACTTACTGATTCAACCAACAAAGTCTACAGTGAGGAAAATAATGTACCAGGCATTCTGGCAGAAACTACCCTAAAGGAACTTCCTCCTGCTCTGAGAACAATCACAATCTAGTGAGGGATCGACTTATAGTACTTAACTCCTATATAACTTATATAAGGTGAAAGCTGATTCAGAGAAAAGAGTGACCAAATTGCATCTGAGGGGGAATGATCAAATCAAGAAAAGCTTCCTACAGGTGATGGCTCTTGAGTTAACTCTTTAAGGAGGAAGAATCTATGCATAGTTGGGCTACTGAAGGATGGATGACAAGCTAAGCTGAATAGAAGTAGAGACAGGTATCAATATGGATGTTAAGGAAACTGGCTTGATCAGCATGAATGGAAACTGGCTCAATTTATGTAGAAGGTTCATATTGGGAAGTAGAGGGAGACAATTTTAACTAGGTAATGAGTGGTCAGAGTAGGTTTGAGTTCTAAAGCTTATGTAATTTGGGGCCCTCTTTAAGAGAAATAGTATAAAATTTTGAAAGCAATTTTAGGTGTAAGCAAACATATTTAGAAGGAGAAAAGCAATCTTAACAAACTTCAAGTTTTAGAAAGCTGACAAATATTTTTAACATCTAGAAAAATAACATTTCTATTAAAACTCCACTTGAACACCTCTACAGTACCTTTCTTTAAACAAGTTTTGCTTGACACTTGTTGATTTCCTCTTCATTAGATAATAGTTTTGTAATATAAATGTCCATGGAAAGAATAAAGAGATGATTGCTTTTAACCTGTAGTGTGGTAGGATTTTTTTTTTTCACTGCTAGTTCAAAACCAGTTCTTTCAGCTTCACCACTCATTATAAATAATGTCATGTAAATTTTTAGGATTGTCAAATTTGATAAAACTGCTATCGAATTTCTTTCATATGTAAGCTGAAAGATTCTTTGACACTTCAGATTTTCTTGGGCAATGACTAATCTTAGACACTCTTTGAATTTATGGCACTCATTAACAAATTTGTCATCAGTGCACTCATTATAATAGCAAATTACGAATTTTGTGTTATCTTTGTCAGTTTCAGATAACTTGTCAACTACTCTTTAGTCAGAGTATAAAAAGGCCTATGACTGTGATCCCTCCAATGCCATCTGACATGAGGCAAAATCAGAGTGGAAGGAAACAGGGGTCCTAACTGAATCAAGTTAAAGTATGATACTTTTGCAAACTTTTCAGAAATTCATGGCCATATGAACACATGGTTAAGGCCCTGCCAGAGTCTTGAAAGGGACCAATGCAAGTGAGGTACGTACAGATTATGTTCAATTAATTTCACGGAAATTCCACCTCTGGTTGAGATTTTTGAGATTTTTGAATGCCAAGCTGAGGAGAGTAAACCTAAAAGTTATATTTGATGAAGAAATAAGACACATAGAATAATGGATGTAAACTAAGGGATTATAAAATGCTAGGGTGGATTTTTTAAATGTAAATTCTAGAATAAATTTCCATACAAAGTGTTATGCTAGTGGTCAAAGGACAACTGCTCTTTTAGGGGTGAACTTTGCTTACCTCTAAACACTGCTCCTATAAAGGAGCTATGAATACAATGACTATTACTTTATTTTGCAGCAAACTGCATGAGTCAAATTAATATCCTCCAGGACACTGCCAAACTTGAAGAATCTAAAGAGCAATAAGGAATGGTTAAGGAAAATGTTCTAATGTGTTAAACAGTGAAAAGTACTGATCATTTTAAGGTTTATCAGCTAAATGCACCTTGAAGCTAAAATTTTCATGGAACAGCAAACTCTGGATCATGCTGCAGCATTAAAGCTTGAAGCTAAGTTTCTCCAGAGCCTAGTTCTGGAGGAAAGAAACTGAAGTATTTTTTTTATCACTAGTACAGTAACCATTTCAGTGGTATGCCCTGTATGACTAGAGAATCTCCTTTACCTTCAGAAAAGGGAAGCATAGGGGCGCCTGGGTGGCTCAGTCGTTAAGTGTCTGCCTTCAGCTCAGGTCTTGATCCCAGGGACCTGGGATTGAGCCCCGCATCCGGCTCCCTGCTCAGCGGGGAGCTTGCTTCTCCCTCTCCCACTCCCCCTGCTGGTGTTCCCTCTCTCACTGTGTCTCTCTCTGTCAAATAAATAAAATCTTTAAAAAAAAAAAGAAAGGAAAGGGAGGCATAGCAGTAAAACAACTGATGATACAAAGGAGTAAGGTTAAGCAACAAAAATTAAATGGCTTTTGTTTGTTTTTCTGTTCTTTTGTTTTAAAGAGTAACATATTCACATCCAGCAGGTGTAGTCAAATTATTTTGTAGTGTTTGTTAATGTTTGCTAAATAAGTTGATAATGGTCACCATATCTGAGGATTTACAATGAGCCATTCTAACTTACTCTGCGTTTCCAGCTCCAGGCAAAATGTCTGAATGAGGGTCACAAATTTTCTCACATCACAACTCAGACTGGCAAAGAAAAGGAAATGACTCTTGCAGAATAAAAGAGACATAAGAGAAATAACAACTAAAGATAATGTATAGAGGGTGTTGGTGAAGTGGGAAAGCTAGGTTGTTGTCTAACAGAGTCGAAGAATGAATCTCGAGGACAAAGGAGAGTGAGCAAAGCGATAGAGTTTTATTAAGCAAGGATACAGAAAAAGCTCTCAGCAGTGAGAGGGATCCTGACAGGTTTGCCACTGAGGGCTTTTAGGGTTGGTCTTTTATAGAAGGCTAACCAGGGAACTTAAATCTTTTTGAATTCTTTACTTGATAACACCTTTGTATAAGTAGGACTTGTGACAACATCTTTAATGGCTTACTTCTTTTTAGGGTCTGTTTATTTTCTTTTGAACACAGGAGGCTGTCATAAATAAGACTCTCCCCTCAGACACCTAGGGCAGGGTGGTCTGGAGTATTCCCTTATCTCTGGTTTCCTTACACCTCCACATCTTCGGATTTCTGTGAGTCTGATCATGGAGCCCCTTATCTATCTCTCGCTACCTAGTCCTTTTCTCATTGGGATCCTGATTGGACCAAAATCAACGGTGAAATGTGTTGAGAAAATCAGATCAATTGAAATATAGACTGAGTATTAGGTGATAGTATGGAATTAACATTAATTCTGGGGGGGGTGTGATGATGGCATGGTGTTTATGTTAGCAAAAAGTGTATATCATGCATCCTGAAGTATTTGTGGGTGGAATGACATGATGTCTGGTATTATAATTAAAATGGTCCAATACCCACACATTATAGAGTTAGGACCTGATAGAGGAAACAAAACTGGCCAAAGGTTGATGATAGTTGAAACTGGTAATGCAGACGTAGGAATTCTCTACATGATTTTCTCTGCTTTTGTGTACGTTTGGAAAGATAGAGGGTTAGTTTTCTCATCCCCAGTGTTTCCCTTTTCTCCTTGTTGTGCCCCCAGCACTGTGCCCCTCCTTCTCAGCAGTATATTGAGTGATGGTCTTTGTTTCTTTTGAACAACAGCACAGAAGACACACTAATATAGGCTGAGAATAAATCTGAAAGCTACCCATAAATACATTCTGTGCAGGGCCTACACATACTGTCATGGGTATTTCATAAATATAGTTAGGCAATATTATCTCTTAGTTATAATTTTAGAACTGATTAATGTATTAAAAATTGTGTTAGTACTAATAGAGAACTTCGGTTGAATAAAACATTTCAATAATAAATATCATGTACTGAGCATCTACTCTGAACTAGGCACAGCAGTAATTGCTTTACTTACATTATTATTCTCACTTAATTCTCCCATTAGCTTTGTGAGGATAACATTACCTTCATTTCATAAATAATGAATTGCAGTGAAGTAACTTGTTCTGTGTGATCCCATGGCATGATGTTTGTTTTTCTGTTAAGGTCTTTCAGGTCATTTCTGTGATTATTTGATTCTAATTAAAAAGAAACAGAAAGAGAGAAAAGGGAAAGAATGTTTATTGCTTCTGTCCATTGTGTAAGGCAGGAAATGTGCTAGATATTTCATAAATGTTATCTCATTCCACAGCAAGCTTGTGAGGTAGTTAGAATCATTGATATTTTTCTCAGTATTATAGATGAGAAACTGAGTGTCAGCCTTGTCAATTAATTTCTGCAAGACCACATAGCTGGTAAATTTGTATCATCCAGTAAATTTGTATTATCCTATCTATTGTCTGTCTCTGAAGTCTGTGTCCTTTACAAAAACTATATAGCTATTATCTTAGAGATAAGTAATAAATCTGTTCATTCTAGAACTATATATGGAACACTGACTTTGTAGCCAGCCATGTGTTGCATGCAAGGAAGAGTACAAGAAAGGTTTGATGAAGTGATTCCTACACTTAGAGAAGTATGTAATCTAGCTGAGGAGAGAGGAAGCATAAGCATATACAGTAACGGATAATATGAGAATGCATGCATTAGACTAACATTTTAAGAGACTAAATTTGGGTCTGTATTAAAATGCAAATAGCACTGAGAGAGTTTTGCACTTAAAACGTAGTAGTGTATATTGGGAAATATTTTATGGACAAGTATTCAAAGATCAATATTTTTTCTAAGATAGGAGTTTGACAAATTATGCATTTAAAATTTTTCCTATTTTTAGCATTTAATATTGTTATTCCTGAGAATTCATAGTCAAAGTGGTTTGAAATAAAAATGAATTATACCATTAAGAAAACTTGAATCGATAAGTGAATAATGGGAAACACTTCAATACTAAATATCAAGGTTTGTTCAACTCAATAATTCTAGAGTTTGAAAGTATAGTAAAGAAAACCATTAAGGAAAAAAATGTGGTCCTCTTTAGTCTTAAAATATGTACTCTTTTATCTTCAAGACAAAGATTGCATATCCCTACCCACGAAGTTTGTGTTACAGATCATATTTAAGTAACCATCCCCAACATTGGGAGGGAAACTGGGAAACCCTCTAGTTATGTGGGATATCTTACCAGACTGGTAATCAGGAGATATGCGATCCAGTCCTGGACCTACCACTAACTAGCAGAGTGCTCTCATACAATCCCCCCACAAGCCTCAATTTCTCCATCTGTAAGAAATGTAATGATTGAACTAGGTGATCTCCAAGATTCCTTCCAATTTTGACCTCCCAGGTTTTGATAAGATACATAATGTAAGACCAGCAAGATGCTTCGTTGTTGCCTTTTATATGTGTAGGGAGTGTATCAATACTTACATCTGAAGCACAGCTTTTCTCATATGTGTTACCAAAGTCATCACATTTGTACCCAAAAGAAGGGTGGAACTAGTCAGTGTGTGCCCATTGGTCTTGCTCAGAAATAGAGATCACTATCTCTATATACACTATACGACTATGATTGTATGACTTTATCCGTGCTAGGAAATCTCTTGTCTACGGATATACCTGGACCCCAAAATTGGACAGGTGCCATGGTTGTAGTTTAATTCTTTTCACTTATTTCTTTGATCTCTAGTTAAAGAATTGATAGCTCTGAGATAGGTAGTAACATTATAGGCTTCATCAGACAGTGACATCTCACATTCATTTCTTTGACAGCATGAGGATAGTGAGCAACAGTGATGGAAAGAGTACCAAAGGGTATCACCTCCAGTCTCACTCAAAGAAAACTTTATTTCATGTTTATAACAAGTGGTAAGGGAGTTTTTCGCCCTAAAAAGATACTTTATCTCTGGCAGCCAGGAGACCCTCAGTGGCTCTTTGAGAAGTATGGAGGGCAATTCTGGAAGCCCATGAATTTATCTTGCTTCCTTTTTTTTTTTTTAAGGATTTTATTTATTTATTGCCAGAGAGAGAGATAGCCAGTGAAAGAGGGAACACAAGTAGGGGGAGTGGGAGAGGAAGAAGCAGGCTCCCAGCAGAGGAGCCTGATGCGGGGCTCAATCCCAGATCACGCCCTGAGACAAAGGCAGACGCTTAACGACTGAGCTACCCAGGCGCCCCTTATCTTGCTTCCTAACATGAAAGAGGAAATCGACCTCCCTGCTTATTGTTAATATCATAGTGATGTAGAAGACCTCTGTTATAAAGAACCTCAATATTCTGTACTGTATTACCCTGTAGGTCAAATGCAGTCCACAACTACTCACCTAGTTACCTACTTGTCTGTTTCTCTGTCTCTCCCTCCCTCTCTGCACCATATGGAATATCTTCAATGTAACTGCTCTCTTTTTTTTCTCCAGACAAAGGCATTCTAACAGGCTTGCCTCCATATTTCATCTGTTTGAGAATTATTTTATCAGTTCATTTCGTATTTTTCCTATATGCTAGTAATATAACTACACTTCTTTAAAACTATTCACGTAGAACAGATTTTTCCCCCTAATTTATTGGAATGGATTTTAAAATCTGTGGCCCTTCACCTGAAGTTAATGAGTATTATTACTGTGGCTGTTCATGGCAGTTAGACATATCACCTTGAATATTATTTCTTTTTCCCATCTCTAAAACAGTGACAGCAGGTCTATTGAAACTTTCTGCTTAATAACTTCATCCTGCAAAAATGAAAATTATTCATTGAGGGACCATTTATTCTCTTGTTGTGTGTACAAAACATTAAAATTCTGCTGTCTTAAAAAACAGGAGCTGTCATAGAGTTAGGGTAAAATTATGAGAGTGTTCTAGTTAAAAAGTGACACTTGGAAGGCAAATACAACACTTTAATAAGCTTAGGAAAGATGCCAGGAATTTAGTCCCTTTTGAAAAACTTTGGCTATGCCAATTCCAAAGGATGCCAGGCATTTTCTCTCCTCAACCACCCTGGAATCCCTACAATATAAGTACAGTACTTTGAAAGGTGTTTGCAGGATTATGGAAAGCACATGTAGAATTCAATTGCTAAAATCTGTTTCTGTCCAGATTAATGAGTGGAGACAAAACATCTGCCAGTAAACTCCATTTGGCTATATTCCTTTAGACTGCCTGAAAAAGGTACAGATGCCTTTCTTCCTATTTCACTACACATTCATAAGCTTTCTGAGAAAATGAGAACTTTAAAATTATTTCTAGTTTTTTTCACAGTTATCTGTTTTGTTCTTTTAATCTAGCATATTCTTTTAGTCTAGCATACTGCATTGAAACAGTCTTAACTCTCTTTATGGCATTGCTGCCATGGAAATTAGCATGGCTCTAGGATTGGAGAGTGTTGACAAAATCAGTCTTCTGACTGTCATCCTTAAAACGAATTATATGGCAAACATTTTGCCCCTAGAATGTTTCATAGAAAGAAAATATGGATCATTTTATAGTTCAGGCTTTTTCAACTATAGGAATATAGGCAACCCTACTTACACCTATAGACTGGGCTATAGATTTCCCCAAGTAGATATTTGCTTTCTTATTCTTCTTCTTGTTTTTATTGAAGTAAAGCTCTCTCCTTTTCCATATCTTTTGATTTTTCAAATATTGTAAGTCTGAAAACTTACATTGACATTAACTAATACCCTTTTCAATAAAGAGGGTCTTCCCAGGCTACAGCAGAAGCAATGCCAAGAAACAGAAGGCATAATAAGTTATTGGGGCAGTAAGTGAATATCACAACTGAGACTTCTAAAACTGATTCCTAAATTTGGGGAACAGGAAGATTTTCAGTACCTGCTGATGAGGTAGTCAAAAATGTTCATAATACTTTTTCTCCACTGGCAGAGAAACATAAGTGCATGAAAAAGTGTTTTAGAAGCTATTCCTCATACAAGTGTCGGCCGAATGAAACTCAATATCCAAGTGTTGATGAGTCTCTATTACTGTCAGCTGAATGTATTTGTCACTGCCAAATGCTGTACAGCTTCATGAGCCTTCAGTAGAATTCTCTACCAGCCTTAGTTGATGTGAGACTCATACCTAAAGCACAGAAGGCTGGTAATTTATCATTTTGACTTGAAATACAGAGAAAAAAAGAAAAGCCATATTTAACTGGCATATACTTTTGGAAGTTTGATTCTGATTATTTGAACTTTGGGATAGCTAAAGATTCGCAGAACATGCCATTTATTTGTTTTTTAATAGACTATTTTTTAGAGCCATTTTAGGTGCACACAAAACTAAGCAAAAGGTATAGAGGTCTTTCATATGCAGCCTGCCCCTACACATGCACCACCTCCCCCACCTATTTTATTTTAATATTCGAATAGCACATGCTCCCCCTCCTCCCCATCTCCCATGGAATTGAGTTAAGGAACAGGCAGGGCTAAGTAGGGAGAACCGGGTAGGGGGGCATGGAATCAGGTTCATAAAATTCAAAAATGCCAGAGATGAAAGGAAACCAGAGATAAGGGAATAAACCAGACCATCCTGTCCTAGGTGTCAGCGATGGAGTCTTGTTATAACAGCTGCTGTGACCAACCAAAAGTTACCTGACCCTAAAAAGGAAGTAAGCCATTAAAGGTATTATCACCAGTCCTTAATCAATGGTGTTAATCAATAGAGATGTCAAACAGATTTAAGGCCCCGGCTTAGCTTTCTAAAGAAGACCATCCCTAAAAGCCCTCAGTGGCAACCCTGTCGGGACCCCTCTCACTCCTGAGAGTTTTTTCTGCATCCTTGCTTAATAAACTTCTATTGCTTTTCTCACTCTCCTTTGTCCGTGAGACTCATTCTTCGACTCCATGAGACAAGAAACTAGCCCTCCCACACCAGAATGTGTCAGTCAAATTGCTTGACTTTATAATTAAGGAATGTTTCAAAGCTATCATCTTGATTGAAGATCCATTCTCATTATTCAGAACATTATATGTAGATGCAGTAGATTTAGGAAATTGGGGTGAACGTATGCTGACTCCAGGTTGACTACTCTGGATTAATTTTTCTTTCTCTCTTTTTTTTTTTCATTTTAAAAATTAAAACTCTGACCTCTTCCGTTCTGGTGGAGTGCAGATAAGACATACAGTAACTTGAGGATATTAGGTACTTCAGTTTTGGTTAATGCATGTTTATTTTGATTTATAAGTAAAGCTGGAACTAGGGCAAAGAGACTAGGACTTTGTCTCAGGACATTAAAATTGAAGGGAGGGAAATAATGATAATACTGCTCATTTTAAAAGTATAGTAACCAGAATAAATAGGAATCTGCCAGAAAGTGGGCTGACTCATTTCTGTGCTACATCATGAATTTTAATTCAATTAACTCAAGTTTATTACATTGTCTTTATTGTATTGTTTACCTACTGAATAAAATATCTGCCCCCCAAAGTCCTACTTTGACATCATGCAAATCTACATCAACTCTTACTTGTTTACAGACCAATTTTAGTTTTAAAATTTTCTTATTAAACATCAATTCTATCCACTTGAGTTTATTGCTGATACTAATTTTATCTCAGAGGCATCTGAGCTAATTTGAACTAACTGAATTAAAATAATAAGATTTTGTCAACAAAAGTCTTTTAAAATTAACACGGCATAGAATTTAGTTAACTTAAAAGTAAGAAACATAGTTGTTCAGTACTTTTTCAGTTCATTTGACTTAGATGACATAGACTGAGAAATCTGACTTAGATGACATAGACTGAGAAACAGTGCCAACTCTTTTCTGTACAAGGATTTTGAAGACTAATGTTTATCCTATCTTGGCATCAGGAAGTTTATAAGGATAGCTCAGCAAAGATATGAAAAAGCCAATGAATACTGTATCTCCCCTGTGGGATTTTTAATAAGTCACTAATCAAGTTGGGAAAGAAAAGTCTTAAACAACCATGTTTATTAGGTTAAAAATGCTCTTGTGAACCCTGTACCACCCCAAACACAGAAAATGTTCTCTAGTAATTTTTAAGTAGGGAATGGTGGTGATCACTGGCCAGCTTTTTTAACTAACATACCCAAATTCACCTCCTCAGATTCTGCTGTCCTCCAAAGAGGGACTGCTTCTCAACAAAGAACTCAAACATAAATAAATGCAATAGATTTTAACCACACTCCCCATCTGTAATACTTAATTGTCCAGCAAGTACAGGCTGGCTTGCAATAAGTAAGTTTGGGTGGGTACATAGTGACAATTTTAGATGTATGAAAGAGAGAAATATTAGCATAAATTTCTTTTCTGCAAAGAAGACATCTAATGAGAACATCTGAGAAGAAATATGATTTCTGCTTTTGGATGTAGAATATCTTGGGAAAGAATAAACATGAAGAAAGTCTTGTATATTCATAATTATGATAATATCTAATGATTAAATAAGAGACACATTTTTATATTTGGAAAGAGACTTGTATTTGTTATATTTTGCACAAGAGAGATAGATTTGCTTCTGTGGCTATTTTTACTATGAGGTTCTTATCTCCAAACTTTAGTGCTTCAAAAGTCCTTTTCTGGAGAGGTGTACAGATGGTGTTAGGATAACCTTTGATACTACAATCAGGTCAAAATGAAGGAGGAGAGAGAGACAGAATTTTCAATTTAGGAATACTGTTTTGGAGATGCAAAGCCTTATCTAGTGTTATTACTTGATTTGGAGCCTTAGAATTAAAGAAGAAAGAAAAATTTAAAAAGCTTTGAGGGGTGCCTGGGTGGTTCAGTCATTAAGCGTCTGCCTTCAGCTCAGGTCATGATCCCAGCATTCTGGGATCCAGCCCCACATCGGGCTCCCTGCTCAGTGAGAAGCCTGCTTCTCCCTCTCACCTCCCCCTGCTTGTGTTCCCTCTCTTGCTGCCTCTCTCTTTGTCAAATGAATAAATAAAATCTTAAAAAAAAAAAGTCTGAGTAGTCTGTAAAAAAGAGAAAACCATTGTAAGTCGCCTATTCACAAAGCTGTAGTGGAAACCTAATGCCAAAAATGCTGATTCTGCATAATTATCTATGTAGAAAATTGCAAGGAAGATGACATGATACTCTATATGGAAAACCCAAAAGAAGCCACTCCCAAACTATTAGAAGTTATAGTGCAATTCAGTAACGTGGCGGGATACAAAATCAATGCTCAGAAATCTGTTGCATTTCTGTACACGAATAACGAGACCAAAGAAAGAGAAATTAGGGAATCCATCCCATTTACAATAGCACCAAAAACCATACGTTACCTTGGAATTAACTTAACCAGAGACGTAAAGGGCCTATATTCTAGAAACTATAAATCACTCTTGAAAGACATTGAGGAAGACATAAAAAGATGGAAAGATATTCCATGCTCATGGATCGGAAGAATTAACATAGTTAAAATGTCCATGCTACCCAGAGCAATCTACACTTTCAATGCTATCCCGATCAAAATACCGAGGACATTTTTCAAGGAACTGGACCAAATAGTCCTTAAATTTGTATGGAAACAGAAAAGGCCCCGAATCTCCAAGGAACTGTTGAAAAGGAAAAACAAAGCTGGGGGCATCACAATGCCCGATTTCGAGCTGTACTACAAAGCTGTGATCACAAAGACAGCATGGTACTGGCACAAAAACAGACACATAGACCAATGGAACAGAGTAGAGAGCCCAGAAATGGACCCTCGGCTCTTTGGGCAACTAATATTTGATAAAGCAAGAAAAAACATCCGGTGGGAAAAAGACAGTCTCTTCAATAAATGGTGCTGGGAAAATTGGACAGCTACATGCAAAAGAATGAAACTTGACCACTCTCTCACACCATACACAAAAATAAACTCCAAATGGATGAAAGACCTCGATGTGAGACAGGAATCCATCAAAATTCTAGAGGAAAACATAGGCAGCAACCTCTACGACATCGGCCAAAGCAACCTTTTTCATGACACATCCCCAAAGGCAAGAGAAACAAAAGATAAAATGAATTTATGGGACTTCATCAAGATTAAAAGTTTCTGCACAGCCAAGGAAACAGTCAGAAAAACTAAGAGGCAGCCCACGGAATGGGAGAATATATTTGCAAATGACACTACAGATAAAGGACTGGTATCCAAGATCTACAAAGAACTTCTCAAACTCAATACACGAGAAACAAATAAACAAATCAAAAAATGGGCAGAAGATATGAACAGACACTTTTCCAATGAAGACATACAAATGGCTAACAGACACATGAAAAAATGTTCAAAATCATTAGCCATCAAGGAAATTCAAATCAAAACCACACTGAGATACCACCTTACGCCAGTTAGAATGGCAAAAATAGACAAGGCAAGAAACAACAATTGTTGGAGAGGATGTGGAGAAAGGGGATCCCTCCTACATTGTTGGTGGGAATGCAAGTTGGTACAGCCACTCTGGAAAACAGTGTGGAGGTCCCTTAAAAAGTTAAAAATTGAGCTACCCTATGATCCAGCCATTGCACTACTGGGTATTTACCCCAAAGATACAGACGTAGTGAAGAGAAGGGCCATATGCACCCCAATGTTCATAGCAGCAATGTCCACAATAGCTAAATCGTGGAAGGAGCCGAGATGCCCTTCAACAGATGACTGGATTAAGAAGTTGTGGTCCATATATACAATGGAATATTACTCAGCAATCAGAAAGAATGAGTTCTCAACATTTGCTGCAACATGGACGGCACTGGAGGAGATAATGCTAAGTGAAATAATTCAAGCAGAGAAAGACAACTATCATATGATTTCTCTCATCTATGGAACATAAGAACTAGGATGATCGGTAGGGGAAGAAAGGGATAAAGAAAGGGGGGGTAATCAGAAGGGTGAATGAAACATGAGAGACTATGGACTATGAGAAACAAACTGAGGGCCTCAGAGGGGTGGGTGTGGGGGAATGGGATAGACCGGTGATGGGTAGTAAGGAGGGCACATATTGCATGGTGCACTGGGTGTTATACGCAACTAATGAATCATCGAGCCTTACATCGGAAACCGGGGATGTACTGTATGGTGACTAACATAATATAATAAAAAATCATTAAAAAAAAAAAAGAAATTCAACAGATTTCTGCACATTGATTTTGTATCCTGAGACTTTACTGAATGTATTTATCAGTTCTAATAGCTTTTTGGTGGTGCTTTTAGGGTTTTCTAGATACAGTATCATGTCATCTGCAGATAGTGAAAGTTTTACTTCTTTCTTACCAAATTGGATGCTTTTCATTTCATTTTGTTGTCTGATTGCTGTGGCTAGGACTTCCAGTACCATGTTGAATAAAAATGGTGAGAGTGGACATCCTTTTCTTGTTCCTGACCTTAGGGGGAAAGCTCTCAGTTTTTTCCATTGAGTAGGATGCGACAAGAAAAAAAGAAATGAAAATTGAAAACATGGTTTGCTTTACGAAAACCATGAAAACATGGTTTTTCCTTTATGTAGAAGATATTGTATAAAGCTTAGTATCCTGGTATTATTGGGAATCTAGAAGTATTGAAGATAACTGTTAAATATTTTACAGTCATTTCTAGGGTTGGCACAGGAAGACCACAGATGGACTCAAAGATTAAGAAAATATACAGGTCTTTGAAAGACATCCCCAGCAGCAACATGATCTATGAGCCATTTGTTTTATTCAAGCTAAAATATCTGGAGAGCAAGAGTGGTCCCTGGGACATGAGGAGAGATAAAGGACTAGAATGAAATTCTATCTGATGACTCAGTATTTTATTTTCATCTGGTGCCATTTATTACAAAGTAAATATCATACAAATAAAATTTTATTTTTTCTGGTCCTTTTATATAAGAATCAAAATGGCATGTGATTAAGGGAAATAGTTATTTAATGCTCAAGAATTCCTTTAAAATAGCATACTGCATAAATGCTACAGTTAACATATCCTTCCCATTGCTGGTGACTCTGTTCGCTGGCCCAACAGATGCACATTTGTCAGGAGGAGCTGTTTTCTCCCAAAGTTTGTGTGAAGTTGGAGAAGTGGGTACTGATAGTAAATACAAAAGTGGATGGTGGCTGCCAGTGAACTGTTAGGGATGAAGGACTTACTAGTATGCTTCAGATGGGGACCACAGGTTAAAAAGTTCATAATGTGATCTCAAATATTTATACTATTTGTGATTATTCTTTCAGAATAAAGGCTTAGTTGCTGCTTGCCCTCAGAAAGTAGTGTTCCCTTTTTTTTTAATCAAAAGAGAACATTGATACTTTTGATAAAAAGGAGTATGCACCCAACCAATCCAACAAACATTTATTGAGTGGCTACTATGTGTCAGTTACGGCAGTAAGAGTTATGCATAGCCAATAAATAACACATACAAAGTCTTTGCCTTTATGAGGTTTATAGCACATCAGGGAAACCAAACATTTAAAAAGATCCTTTATTTGTTTTTTTAAATAAATATTATAAAGACTATGACATTTTTTAAAAAGAGAGAAAAATGAGAGAAAATGCCATGATATATGTAACATACACAGATGGCCTTTCTGAAGATGTGACATTTAATCTGAGATCTAAAATATGAGGAGCCATTAGCCAGGTGAAAGTAGAGGGGTCATTTCAAACAGAGGCACTAGCATGTACAAAAGCTCTAGAGATAGGAAAAAGCTTGGAGAATTCAAGGAAGTAAAATAGATGTATCTGAATGGTAGTAAATGATAGGAATAGTAAATAGAGGTTGGCAAGATAGGTATCAGCCAGATCAAGCCGGGTCTTGTAAGGGCATGGAACAGAATGTAGATTTTATTTTTAGTGCATTGGGAAGTCATAAAACAGTTTTAGGCAGGGGGATGACATGATGAACATTTTAATGTTTTAAAAGCTTGCTCAGGCTTCTGTAGCTCCAGCATGAAATCAGGAAAAACAGGAAGACATTTGAGCCTTTTTATTTGTGTGATTTCCCTTATCTTAGTATTGTGGAAAGAAAGCACAAGATTCATCCCTGAGGGTTGGTTTCTCATACTGACTGCATCCCTGAAGAAGTGTAGAGCTGTGAACAAGTTAATAAGAATACCTCACATTTGTTTAGTGCTTATACTATTGCAAAATATTTTATCTGCATTTTAAGTCACACAACAACCCCAACAGGTATATAGCACAGATTTTATTATTTCAAAAGTGAAATAGGTAAATAACTGTAAAAGTCATACAGTCACTTAATATCTGCTAAGGAACCAGGGCATGGGTTTTCTCACTCCTCATTCAGTTATTTTTCCAACTCTGCCATGCTAACTTCCATATTATTTCCCTATCTATCTCAATTTCTCCATATATCTAACAGAAATAATAATCTCTCTCTTGTCCAATAATCATAGGAGTTGGGTGGTTCAAATGAGATACAGAACATGAAAAATATTTTTAAAAATTGGAAGTACTATTCAAAAATAGTATCTTATAATTCTAAAACCCAGCACTCCTATAAATGCTGGTCAGAATTAAGGGGGATGCAAACATGCATTCATAAAGAAACAGAAGAACAATTTAGCCCCAGGGAGATATTACTTCTAGGTATGCTTCCAGGTAAGAAAGTTGCTCTAGGATTCTAGCCCAGAATAAGATGATTTTTGCACAAGTGAGAGCTACTCATGCCTGTGAGCAGGTCTAGAGGAGGGCCTGAATCTTAGGTTTATCACCCCTGTACCCATTGCAGGGAGGGCAACATATGAGTCACACAGTAAACAACTGTTGAGCAGAAGATTCTTCTCCAGCCCCTCTGGAGGGAAGCAATGGGTTCAGTTCATTTGGTCACATGGCATCCCTTATACCCCAATGAATGTATTTCTCAAACTGGGCTCTAATAATCACTGATTCCCTAAAGATGTTACTAGGTACTCTGAGAAAACAGTTTCATGTTCACTAAGTTTGGGAAATTATAAAGTCTGTATCACTAACATAGAACTTCATAAAATATTAAAAGTCCCAATAATTCTTGTAGTAATTATTAATCTGCCTCCTTATTTTTAGGCTATCATTTTCCACAAATTTAGAGCACCTCTTTTCTCAGGTTACCAATACCTTACACTTTTGGGAACATAGTTGGAAAAATGCCTTATTCATTTTAGTATACATGCTTCTATTACCCTTATGCAACCACCATCTCTTACTATGGTACCACACACCTGCCCCTCTCCTATTCAGAGACAAAGGACTAGATAGGCCCTTAGTTAAGAATTACTGATATCCTATGCTTTCCTAGCTGAATTATCCTAGGTAAAAGAATGGAAGTTAAGAGGCATTCATGGTAATATCATGGCCCTTTGTGATCTAAAGCATGCCTGGATGTGTAAAATTTGAGAGACACAGGTGAGTGGTAAATAATGAAATACAGGAACCAAGACTATCTTCATTATCATGTTAAATATGACTTATACTGGAAAACAATCTGCCTAACACATTATGAGGCAGTCATGCCTAGTATATGTCATGGAAGACTAGAGTCACCTAGTAAATGTTGATTCTCTTACTCATTATAAGTTTAGAGTCAAATCTCTGAGAATATTTGCCCTTGGGAGGTGTGTGTGCATGTGCACATTCACATGTGTTTGTACATTTCTACTATCCAGGAATCCCACCTTAGGGTATACACACAAAAGAAATAAGTGCAGGGGTGCCTGGGTGGCTCAGTTGGTTAAGCATCAGCTCTTAATTTCGGCTCAGGTCATAATCTCAGGGTTGTGAGATCAAGCCCCACATTGGGCTCCACACTGGATGTGGAGCCTGCTTAGGATTCTCTCTCTCTCTCTCCCTCTCCCTCTCTCCCCTCTCTCTAAAAAAAAAAGAAATAAGTGTATGTTTGATATTTGCACCACAAGACATGTAAAAAACTTTATAAAAATTTATTTATAATACCCAAAACTTAAAATAACACAGATGGCCAACTATACAATGTTTAAATTAATTTCTGTAAATTTATGTGAGGGAAAAATGAAAAGAACAATCTGCTACTACCTGGAACAATGTGATTGCATCTTATTTACATTAATGTTAAAAGAAACAGTACATACTCTATTATATTTATGTGAAATTTAAGAAGAGCCAATATTAGTATATGATGGTAGAAATCAGAATAGTGGTTACCTCAGGGGGCTCTTGACTGGGAAGTAGGATGAAGGTTTTGAGTATGTATCTATCTAGTGTGGGTGGTACCAGTGTAGCAGGAATTGCCTCTGTTTTGTACAGAAAGGGAATGGTAACTTATGAGACAACTGTGTCCAGAATTTCTAAAGGGTGACAAGTGGTAAATACTGGTCTATAGTTGAACCAGGAGCATTAATCAACATTGCCAAGGGACAAACTCCAGAGAGAACAAGGGGAAAATGGGATAGAGAGAGGAGGGACCAATGTTCCATTTATATGTAGCATGGCCACCTAGTTTCTTTTTCTATAAAAGATATAAGTTGTGGGGCACCTGGGTGGCTCAGTCAGTTAAGCATCCAACTTTTGGCTTTGGCTCAGGTCGTGATCTCATGGTCCTGGGATCTCCCAGTCCTGGGTCCCGGGATCCAGCCTCCCAGGCCAGGCTCCTTGCTCAGCAGGGAGTCTGCTTCTCCCTCTCCCTCTGCCCCTCTGCCCACTCTTGTGCATGCACTCTCTAAATAAATAAATAAATAAATAAATAAATAAAT
>NW_024423319.1:34878355-34882014 GCF_017311325.1 Ursus maritimus | reverse complement strand
TAAATAAATAAATAAATAAATAAATAAATAAATCTTTAAAAAAAAGAAAAGAAAGGTTGTATATTAAGTAGAATGAATTTTATGTTTTAACACAGTGAGAAAACAAATATGGAATTTTTTTTTTAAATTTTGCTTACTGATGGTGTTTCTTCATTTAGGGTTTGTTTTGATAGCCTATTCTCATGCCCAGAACTCAAATAAATTCACCTGTTAATCACAATTTCTTAGTCAGTATTGAAATCTCATGTGATTTAGCTAGACAAAGAAATGTTGCAAGGATGATTAAGGAAGAAGGAAAAGTATGTGAGATGGTGTAGAAGCTGAAAAGGCATAATTCCTTTGAATAATTATAAAGATTTCATTATGGCTGAAATCAGAGGTATTTTAGAGATTGGTGGGAGAGGGCAAGAAAAGTAGCGGGCAACAAGTCATGGAGGGAGGTAAATGCTCTTAGTCAGCTATTCCCATTCTATTGGCATTTAAAACACTTTGTAGAAAGACAATGATCAAGTCCATATGTAGTTCCTTGGCTTTATAAAGTGAGGTAGCACACAGACAATATACACAGACGGTGCCCGACTTACGTTGGCTCAACTTAAGATTTTTTTACTTTATGATGGTGCAACAGCCATATATATTCCATAGAAACCATACTCCAAATTTTAAATTTTGATCCTTTCCCAGTCTAGAGATACGCAGTTCAATCCTCTCTCATGATAACTGAGCAGCCGCAGCTCCCAGTCAGCCACCGATCACAAGGTTAAACAACTGACATACTGACAACATTGTGTCCCCATACAACCATGCTGTTGTTCACTTTCAGTATAGTATTCAATAAATTACATGAGATAGTCAATACTTTATTATAAAATTGGCTTTGTGTTAGATGATTTTGCCCAACTATAGGCTAACGGAAGTGTGGGAACATTTAAGGTAGACTAGGCTAAGCTATGTTGTTTGGTAGGTTAGGTGTATTAAATGCATTTTTGACTTGGGATATTTTCAACTTACAGTGAGTTCATTGGGACATAACCCCATCATAAGTCAAGAAAGATCTGTATTAGAACTTAGCACATCTCTAGAGAAATATAGCTATGTCAGAAAAGAAGGAAATTTCATCTAATTTTATTTATGGTGTTAACTATATCATTATCATTATCATTATCATTATCCCTTTTTAACAGATCAGAAAGTTGGTCCAGAGGAGTTACCTGATTTACCCAACATGGCACAGCTCATAAGTAGTAGAACCAGGATCTAAATCAGGCAGTCCTTGGTTCTATAGTCCATGCTCTCAACCACTAAATGATGCTGCTTTATTGTCTGATTGATCAGAAACTTTTATGTATACATCTTTAAAAAGCATTCATGAATTTAGATTTCACTAAGAGAGTAATGGAGTATTGGGAACTCACTTAGTAGTGGTTCCTATAGAGTATATTTGTTGGAAAGTCATGCATATAAGAATGATTGGATGATCATACAATTTAGATTCCAGTCTATTCATATTTAAAATACAAGGACAGTAAAAGGTTCATCAGCTTGAAATTAGTTTTTAAATGATGTCAATGCATTCAAGTCAATTTGAGAGGATTAAGGGATAATATGGATTTACCAAAGTACTTTGAGATACTAAGGAACCGTGAGGGCACTTGCAGGATTACACAGGATATTTAACAGCTTCAAGTCTAGCTCCGAGTTTTTAATTACTCACTTTAACTTTTGAAACTCACTTTACTGAATGAAATGGTGGCTATACTGGTTACCAAAGCAAAAGTCACAAGTCTGAACCATCATAGGTTTGAAGTAGTGATATTTTAAGCCATTTGACACTGTCGACTGCTTCAGACTATCTCTTTAGGGTGCCACCAGTAAAGGAACAAGGCTGGGAGCCTAGAAGTCACAGGGCTGTGTTTCTCCCCCCTTCTTACTTCAGAGAGAATGGCCCTGTTGTTGTCTCTTCCACAGAGTAAGCTTTTACATACAGTTTCTTAGAACAAAAAGTTCTATGGCTTAAATGCTCTTAAACAACATTGGGCATCATTTAATTAAGTTTTCATTCATTTCACTTAGTATTCACTAAGGTTATATAATCACACACATTAGGGTGGCTATTATTTTTTTAAAAAGGAAATTAACAAGTGTCGGTAAGGATATAGAGGAACTGGAACACTTGTGTATTTCTGATGGAAGTATAAAATGGTGTAGCTGCTCTGGAGAACAGTATAGTGATTCCTAAATAAATTAAACATAGAATTACCATATGAACCAGGAATTTCACTTCTGGGTATATACCCAAAAGAAGTGAAAGCAGTGACTCAAATTGATATTTGTACTCCCATGTTCATGGCAGCAATTATCCACAACAGCCAAATATCCATCATTGGATGAATAGATTTAAAAAAGTGGTATGTACATACAATGGAATATTATTATCTTTAAGAAAGAAAGGAATTCTGACACATGCTATAACATGCATGAACCTTGAAGATATTATGCTTAGTGACATAAGCCAGTCACAGAAAGCCCAAACATTCATTTATGTGAGATACCTAGAACAGTCACATTCAAAAAGACAGAAAGTAAAATGGCAGTTGGCAGGGGCTGGAGGAGAGGGGATAGGGAGTTAGTATTTAACGAGTACAGAGTTTTAGTTTTGCAAGATGAAAAAGTTCTGAAGGTGGATGGTGGTAATGGTTGCACAACAATGTGAATGTATTTAATGCCACAGAACCACTTAAAAATGGTTAAAATGATAATTGTTATGTATATTTTGCTACAATAGAAAATACATTTAAAAAATAGCTCATAGGAGTGTCTGGGTAGTTCAGTCGGTTAAGCGTCTGACTCTTGATTTCAACTCAGGTCATGATCTCAGGGTCGTGAGATCGAGCCCCATGTTGGGCTCCATGCTGGGCGTGGAGCCTGCTTAAGATTCTCTCTCTCCCTCTCTACCCCTCACATCCCCCCAGCTTGTGTGCACTCTCTCTCTCTTCAAAAAAAAAAAAACTAGCTTATAGATACAGACAACAGATTGGTGGTTGGCAGAGGTGGGGGTTGGGGGTGGTCAAAATGGGTGAAGAGGTTCAAAAGGTACAAACTTCCAATTATAAAATAAACAAGTCATGGGGATATAATGTCTTGGATGGTGACTATAATTACTAATACTCTATAACATGTTTAAAAGTAGCTAAGAGGGGCGCCTGGGTGGCACAGCGGTTAAGTGTCTGCCTTCGGCTCAGGGCGTGATCCTAGCGTTATGGGATCGAGCCCCACATCAGGCTCTTCCACTATGAGCCTGCTTCTTCCTCTCCCACTCCCCCTGCTTGTGTTCCCTCTCTCGCTGGCTGTCTCTATCTCTGGCAAATGAATAAATAAATAAAATCTTAAAAAAAATAAATAAAAGTAGCTAAGAGAGTAGATCTTAAAAATTCTCATTACAAGAAAAAAATTATAACTATATGGTGATAGATGTTAATTAGACTTATTGTGGTGATCATTTCACAATATATACAAATATCAAATCATTATGTTGTACACCTGAAACTAATATAATATGTCAATTATATCTCAATTTAAAAAGTTAAACATACCTACCTACTATGATTCAGCATTCCATTCCTAGGCAGTTATGCAAGAAATGAAAGCTTATTCCCATA
>NW_024423319.1:34877320-34878345 GCF_017311325.1 Ursus maritimus | reverse complement strand
AAAGATTTGTACATAATTGTTCATTACAGCTTTTCGTATAATAACCAACAATCTTAAAGCAACCCAATGTGCACCCACTGGTGAATGAATAAACACATTGTGGTATATCCATGGAAAGAAATACTACTTAGCTATTAAAAGGAATTAACTACTAATAATCCAACAATGTGTCTACATCTCAAATAATTATGCTTAGTGAAAGAAGGCAGACAAAAAGAGTATATATGTATGGTTCCATTTATATAAATTTCTAGTAAATGCAAATTAACCTGTATTGACAAAAAGCAAATGAGTGTTTGCTTGGGAAGGAGGGAGCAGGAATGGCAAAAGTGACACAAGGCAACTTTTGGGAATTATGGATAATATGTTCACTATCTTCATTGTGGTGATAGTATCATGGTCAAAACTTATCAAACTGTACCCTTTAAATATGTGCAGCTTATTCTATGTAGGTTATACCTCATTGAAGTTTTTAAAAACAAAAATAAAATGAAAAACAGCCTGGCAGTATTTAAACCTGCAGATTAAAGATAAAACATTTTCCCAAAGACTATCAGGTGACAGCTTCTACTGTACGTGAAGGACACCAAAGACTACAAGATAGTTTTTAAAAAGTACTTGTTCTGGATAAGAATTTTGGTTCTGCTTACTAAACAGAATAATTATAGTAAAGATAAAGGAAATGCAAAAAGAACAAAAGATTAATAAAGGTTTTACACAGCAAGCACTTTGACCAATGTAAAATAATTGGTCCTTAATCATTCATTAAGCAGTTAGCACTAAATTATGAATGGGTCATGTGATGCACTTGACCATCTTAACATACCCATTTACACAATACAGTTCAAGTAGCTCCTGTGCTTGGGTATAGCAAATGATTCCCGATGGGCTAAAACCGCTCTTGCACTTTTACTTTCTCTTCAGCAGGTTAAATCACTTTAACTTGTGTTGTTGGAGCCTAAGGGACTGTTTCTGAACCGAAGACTATCCATTAGTTAAACATGATTTTGTTAAGAACATTACAA
>NW_024423319.1:34875512-34877310 GCF_017311325.1 Ursus maritimus | reverse complement strand
AAGAGGTGGCTTTAAGCCATTGATTTTATCAACGCAATTTGGAAAGATTCAGACTTGGACGTCAAAATACTATGAGTCATCCAACATTATAGAGGTAACTGTTTACGATCCTGGAAATAAAAAGCAGACCTTGTAAACATTTAAAAAAAAAATCTTCCCAGTGATTAAATGAGACCCATGTTACAGATCACCAAACATAGCAACTTAGAATGCAAATGCTTACCTTTCAGGAAAAAAAAAGTCCAAGAACTGACCTTTCTTAATGATATGTTAATGAAATATCAAGGAAGGTTGGGATTTACCAAACCTTATTCTACTTTGTACAAGTTCTCTCCTGCTTCCTAAAAGCTGACTGTAACTGAGGTGGAAAGGTCTTTAGAACTCTTTTATTTCTGTAGTACACAGGAACTGTAGCTGAAAGTTTCCAGACTGGAGAGGAGTTATTAAACCTGATTTGGGACCCACCTGTTCCTTAGTATGCGCTGCAAATTGGGATCTCTATAGCGAAGCCTCTTCTTTTTGTAGCCAAAAAGCTATGTATCTTTTGTGAGTTAAATTTTGAAATTGGTTTTATTTCTAATGACTTTTAGTCATTTAAAAAGACTTCATTTGAATTTCTAAAATATATTCCTTTGGGTGCCTGAGTAACTCAGTCAGTTAAACATCTGCCTTCGGCTCAGGTCCTGATCCCCAGGTGCTGGGATCGAGTCCTGCATTGGGCTCCCTGCTTGGTGGGCAGCCTGCTTCTCCCTCTGCCTCTTTCCTCTCTCTCTGTCTCTCATGAATAAATAAATAAAATACTTAAAATAAAAATAAAGAATAAAAATATATTCCTTTTTTTCCCATGTGTATTAACATTTCATTTTACTTTGAAACTGAAGGACAAGGTGGCTCAGTATAATAGAAACGTACCAGGCTCCTCCTCTTTTTTTTTTTTTTTTTGTATATTGTAAGAGGTAAGGATGAGGATTCAGAGCTCAAATACGTAAAGTGACCCTTAATTTTCAGCTCCTCTCTTGATAAAGGATTTTTTTGTTGTTGCTTTAACTTTATTATTTTTAAAAATTTAATTATACTTATTTTGAAAGAGGTAATGTTCTCATGATTCAAAATTCAGAATGTAAAAAAGGATACAAGATGAAAAAATTTTTCTTGCTTTTGTTCCCTAAATACCCAGCTCAATTGCATAATACCTAGCTGTATTTTTAGTTTATTTCCAGAACACTTTATGCATGTATATGTGTATGCATACACAAACATCCACATACAAAATCAAATACAATGATCTTTTTTAGGTTCTGCTAACGTACTATACATTCATTTGTGCATCACATTTTTTTTCATTTTACAATATATCTTGGAGACTGTTCCATTATGACACAAAAAGCTTCTATGTGTTTGTTATGCTTTGTTTTTTTCAGCTGCATAGTATTCTGTATTGCTGTATTATAATTCATTTTAAGCAATTCTGTACAGATAGCATTTAGGTTCAATTTTTTTGCTATTACAAATAATCCTTCAGCAAACAACCTTGTGCATACATCATTTCTGCAAGATAAATTACAAAAAGTAGAAATGCCATGAAGCTGTTGACCCCTAATTCTTGTTTAGGATCAATTTTCTCTGTCTTCTTGAGTGGCTTTTGGTATATTTTTCTAAAATACTATCCATTTCATTATGGTATTCAAATTTATTTGCACAGTGTTGAACAAAGTAGTCTCTTACCATTGTCTGTGATGCTTCCATCTGTGCTTATTTTATTCTTCATTTTAACCCCCCCTCTTGTTTTATTTTTTTT